>NC_132926.1:83880048-84190548 GCF_047675955.1 Chlorocebus sabaeus
TCACTCCCTGTAACTCTAAGGTAGAGTTAGTTGTGAAAATTACCAGATATGGTCTTGTCTATTTAGGTTCTAAATAATCTTGTGGTCCTCCCACTTTTAGGTTTTTAACAAAACCCAGTCTTGGGTTGTAAAAGATGAAAGGCCAAATAAGATGATGAAGGTAATCCTTGAATTCTATACTCCTAAAAGGCCTTTATTATTTTTCTAACCTTGGTGGCTTATTTTATTTTTTTCATGTTTCTGAGGACCTCCTGGTTACCTTACCAGACCTGGACCAGTTGGCCATATATTAGCTCATAAGGGCTCAGTTTGATTTTTTGTTTTGGAGTTCTTCTTATTTTTAACAAAGCTGTGGGGAGTAATGAAATCCATGGGAGATGGGTTTTCTGGCTTACTTTGGCTAAAGTCTTTTTAAGGGTCTGGTTGGTGTGCTCTATTTTGCCTGGGACTGTGGTCTCCAGATGGTATATAGGGATCATTTTATTTCTAAGCCCCAAGAAGCAGCCGTAGTAATGAAAGCTATAAATGCTGGTCCATTATCACTTTGGATTGACCAAGGCAGCTTGAATCTGGGGAACTTTGCCACCTCATGGGCAATTTCAGTGTGGGTGGCAAAGGCTTCTACCCATCCTGAAAAGGTGTCCGTAAGAACCAGGAGGTATATAAGCTTTTAGAGCCTCTGGGCATAACTGTGAAACTGATTTACCAGTCCTTCCCTGGGTGTCTACCTTGGTACTAGACCAGCTGTGTATTCTCCCTTCCCTTCTCCCCACCCACTGCATAAGGTGGATATTAGGGTTATTAACATAGCAGATGGACTAGTCTCACCCACCTCTTTGATTAGCTCCCTGAGGGTTGGGGCAGTTATACTTTTACAAAGTCAGTTGACGGGCCTCTTGAACAGTGAGTGTTGGAATGGTTTTTGTTTTAACAGTCTGCAAGTCAACTGCTTTTGGGGAAAGAAATTGTCCATGAGGGCTAATTAGCCATCCTGACTGATCAATACTTTTGGTATAACCCCATTTGGAGGCTTTTTTCCATTCCTTTTGAGAGTCCAAGAGGGTAAAAGAGCAGGACCCAGGAAAGAAGGTGAAAATGGCATTTTGAAAGTGACCTTCCCTAAAGTCACCTGTTTTGACACTAGGTTGGCTTTATTAGTTTGTTGAATTACCTTAACATCCCCCTTCTGGTGGCTGCAGCAATGAATTACTGCCACCTGGGCGAGTTTTCTTATAGTCTCGAATAACCTTAAAATGATGGTACCATTTTTGACCTGTTTATTATCAGAGGTTAACATGCCCCTTTTCCTCTAACTAGTGTCATGTGTGTGAAAGATGGACTATTAGTACCTGGAATCAGCATACTCATTCCCTACACTCAATTTTATGCCCCAGTTAGAGCAACAAGCTCTGCCTTCTGTCCCCCAAATGATGGGGCCTTTCTCTGTTCAGTATCACAAAGCCAATACAATGAAACTGAAAGTGAGGGTCAAGCAGTGCAGGCTTGACAGTGCAGGCTAAAAGCATCCAGGTAGGAGAGTGGCCGCTTCTACGGTATCAGTGAGACCACAGCATACCCTGCCCTCCCCTGGTCCTCTTGCATACAGCCATTCCCATTGGTGAACCGCTGGGATTCTGCATTCTTGATAGATTCACGTTTAAGGTTCAGCCTACTGAAGTAAACTTACTCCATCACCTCTAAGCAGTCGTGAGATAAATCACCATCTTCAAGTGGAAGGAGTGTGGCTGTGTTCAAGATATTACATACCTTCAAAGTTATGTGATGGTTGTCTGTAACTGGAGAGCACTGCCTGAGGACAGCCATTCTGACCCCCTTTCATTCATGAGGGTCTGGGTATGGTGGGGCGTCCAGATGGTTAGGGGTTGGCCAAAGGTTAACTTTTCTGTTTCTTTTAAAAGGAGGGCTGTGACTGCCACTGACCCAAGGCAAGGGGGCCAGCGTTTAGCAAGTAATTCCAGTTGCTTGGAAAAGTAGATCGTTTATCCAGGTCAGTGGGCCCAACCTTCAAGTTAGTATTACTAGAGCAATTGCTTCCTCTTATGAAACATAAAGACGGAAAGGTTTGTTTAAGTTGGTTAGGGCTAATGGTGGGGGCCTTGTGAGTAGGGTTTTAAGTTTTCAGAATGCTTGGTCACATTATGCCATCCATTCAGAAGAATCAGGTGCTCTGGGTCCCTAGCTAAGGCTTCTCCAAATATTGTGGGGGAGTTTTTGAATGCCTGGGTCCACACAGTGATATAGGAGGGGAGTAGGGCAGTGCTGGGTAGACACAGGTAGGTCCCTGGCAAGGGCTCCACCCCCACGGAACTAGGTGAGGACAGGCACTCCTGCTTTCATGCCCAAATGTTGCATTGCATTTTGCATTTTCAAACGTAGGATCCTGACCGCTATCCTACGTGGGCAAGACCTTAGCGGGCAGACACACAGGGGGCCAGATGTCAAGAGGAACACATCAGCAGAAGAAGACAAAAGCAGCTGGACCCTAGAGGACGGGTAGGGAGCACGCCAGCAGAAGAGTACACCGACAGAAGCAGGCAGGCACACTAGCACATCACAGGTCATCCACCAGGGGGACAAGGCAGAGTTTAGCTGCGGCAGTCAGAGAAGAGTCTGCCCAACCCCAGGGGAAAACCATCTCCCCTCTGACTCCCCCATGTGCTGAGAGCTACTTCTACTCAATAAAACCTTGCATTCATTCTCTAAGCCATGTGTGATCTGATTCCTCTGGTACACCAAAGCAAGAAACCCTGGGATACAGAACTCCTTCTGTCCTTGTGATAAGGAAGGGGGTCTAATTGAGCTGGTTAACACAAGCTGCCTATAGAAGGCAAACTAAAAGAGGTCCCTGTAATGCATGCCCACTGGGGCTTCAGCTGTAAACATTCACCCCTACACACTGCCATGGAGTTGTTGCCCCACAGCCTGCCTGTCTGTATGCTCCCCTAGAGGTTCCAGCAGTGAGCACTGGAGAAGCAAGCCACACCCCCATCACACTCCCTGAGACGGGGACGAGGGAACCTTGCCCATTTCAACTGGGGCCTCACCTAGGATCCTGGAAGGTGAGTGTGAACAAATGTGAAACTGTCAAGTCTACCTCTCTTCCAAAACCCCACCACCTCTCTTTCTTCCCTGCGGGTAAGAGGCTATGTTTCCCTTCACTGAGTTTTAAATAAAAAAGAATTAGCAAATCTGAACAAAAATGTATCCTGACAATATTGAAGACATGTTTAAAATTTTTATTTTATTAATTTTACAACCATTTTTATTCATCAAAGATTACTAAATTCATGTGAACTTGAAGAACATTTGGACTTACTTAATTCATGAGTACTTATTTACTTACAAGCCACTTTGGTGGTATGCTAGACTTCCTGCATAAGGTAACACATCTCTGCACACACACAAAGATCCAAGAGCTTTTACCTCAGAATTTTAGCCATGAGATACAATACAAACTCACCATTTCATAAGTGAGAAAATGGCAGATTTAATTTTTTTTTTTTTTGACAAAATTGGAACCCGTTCACATGACTAATTTCATTTGCCCCAATAGGTATTCAAGGAAGGCTGTGGACCAAAATTTGGGTAAAGTAGTTTTTATGGCAGATTTTTTTGTAATCCTCTTTTACAGTTTTTCTTCAGTTTCAAATGGGTTTCCAATGTCTCCATTTCAATTAGACCATAAATAATAAGTCTTATCTCAGCACCAGCAACTGGATCACAGGGGATTCACAGCAGGCAAAGAAAAGAGAGGAAGATAGCTTTAGAAAACTGCTTAATAAGTGCAGACTCACCATTTGAACTCTAAATAGTTCTTACTGTGCACAAAACTACTATTTATCACTGCATGCAGGTATCCCTGATATCTTCTTGAAGGCCAGCTAGGCATCCTTGACATCTCTTCTTTCAGGAGAGTAGCCAAGGCCACCTTGTCCTTTTGGCTTTGTCAAAGAGTAGGAAGAGGTATTTTCCAAGAAGGATGAAACCCAAGCTTCCTCAGTGCAAGAAAAATGGTATGTTGGAGGTTTTTACAGATGTAAGAGAACAAACACTAACAGGAGTAAACAGAGAGAAACAGAGGACACACACACACACACACGCACACACACACACACACAAATTTACCTATAGGCTGTTTCCTGATCCTGCAGTCTAGACTGTCATCCCTTCAGTTCTTCTCTCATCTTTTCAAGAGCCTTTTGTAGGCCCTCTACTTGGGGCATAGCCATCCTTCAGTTCCTTTCTCACCTTTGCCGAGACACTTAAGGGAGTCTCGGGATGTAAGGAGCCATTTACTGAGGATGGGACAATGATGTGGTGCCAGGAGTCCTCATGCAGAACCATAATCCTGGGAAAATGTCCCACCATACATTGCTCAGTGGGTCCTTCCCAGTACAGTTCTATAACTCTTTACCTGCCTGCTTACTCCATCACAACAATAATATATTACATTCCTCAAAGCTGATCCCTGGCACCTAGAGTCAGGACAAACATACATTATTTGATGTAGGTGTTTATTGGTATAAACATTTTTTAGAACTGTTTTTGCTGCTTCCCGTAAGTTATGATATGTTGTGTTTCCATTTTGTTTGTCTCATACTCTTTTAAATTTCCCTTTTAATTGGTTGTTCTGGGACATATTGTTTAACTTCTGTGTATTTGCAAATTTACCAAAATTTCTGTTGTTATTAATTGTGACTGGAAAAGATGCTTGATATAATTTGATCTTTTCAAATTTGCTAACATTTGTCTTGTTAGCTAACATTGATCAATCCTGGAGAATGTTTTGTGTGTTCTTGAGAAGAATGTGTATTATGACAGATGGAATATTCTGTATAGGTCAGAATTCTTTGTCAGCTGATGCTATCAGGTGCCAGTTGCTGGGTCTCCAGGGAGAAAAGGAGCTTCCCATATAGGGAAGTGGACCATTTAGTCCAGGGCCACACACTGGTTAACCAGTTTTGTTACTGACAAAGCTGGTCCCCTATAAGATGGAATCTTTCCCTGTTCACTGTCATGAAACCAAATATAGGAAACTGAAAATGAGTTTCAAGCAGTGTAGACTTTCTTTAATGGCCATGGAATCGAGAAGTGGGAGCATGGCTCATGAGTAAACTTCTTGACTAGCAAAGGGTGAGTGGGTTAAAATATGGGGTATCTCTAATGCATGGGGTGGACATTAAAAGAGAGGGAAAGGATATTCATGTCCTTTTTGGAAATGGGTGGTAAACATTTTGGAAATGGAGTGCTTCCTCCCTTTTTCTTCCTTTTATGTCTTCTTTTGGTCATTGTCACAGCAGTTGTCAACTGTCATGGCACTGATGGTAGTGTCATTTAGTGTAGAAATGAGATTATAATAAAGCCTGAGGTCTTTTTCAAGTAATTTAATTGGCTGTCTTGGTTCTAAACAATCTCAAAACAAAGAGGTCTGGTTCTAACCAGTGTGATTACAACAAGAATTTTTATCATAGGTGTCTTGTTTCTTAAAGATAAGCAGAGTTAGGTCAGGGTAGAAATTCAGCTATGTCACATAGCATTATCCCAGGTAAGAGTTGTTCTTTAAATGCTTGGTAGAAACTAACGATCATGCTATTGGGTCCTGGAATTTTCTTTGATGGAAGACTTTTTATTTTTTTGGTCAGACTTTTTTTTTGTCAGACAGAGTCTTGCTCTGTCCCCCAGGCTGGAGTGTAGTGCAGCAATCTCAGCTCACTGCAACCTCTGCCTCCCAGGCTCAAGCAATTCTCATGCCTCAGTCTCCTGAGTAGCTGATATTACAGACATGTGCCACCATGCGTGGCTAATTTTTTTGTATTTTGTATTTTTAGTAGTAAAAATTTTAGTAGAAAAAATTTTATTTTTTTCTATTTTTAGTAGAAACAGGGTTTCACCACATTGGCCAGGTTGGTTTGGAACTCTTGGCCTCAGTTTGATCTGCTTGCCTTGGCCTCCCAGAATTCTGGGATTACAGGCGTGAGACACTACACCCAGCTGAAGACTTTTTATTACTGATTCAATCTCTTTACTCATTATTCCAAAGCCTCTTTATTTTTAATGCCTCTTTTACATTTTTTGGTCTGTTCAGATTTTCTGTTTTTTAATTTTTTTTTTATTTGTGTGTGTGTGTGAGATTCAGTCTTGGTAGGTTGTATATGTCTAGGAATTCATTTCTTGTAGGTTATCCAATTTTTTGACATATAATTGCTTATAAAGTCTCATGATATTTTGATTTGATGTGAGTTGTAATATCTCCTCTCTAATATCTTGTTTTATTTATTTGAGCCTCTTTTGGTTTTTCTAGATAAAGATTTGTCAATTTTATCTTTTTGAAAAAAAAAAAAAAAACTCTTTGTTTTGTTAATCTTTTGCATTGTTTTCCTAGTCTCTATTTCATTTATTTCTGCTTTGATCTTTATTATTTGTTTTCTTCTGCTTACATTGAGCTTAGTGTAGTCTTCTTTGTCTATTTTCTTAAGACAAAATGTTATATATTTGTTAAGTTTTTTTAAGAGATGAAATCTCACTCTGTCACTCAGGCTGAAGTGCAGTGGCATGATCATAGCTCATGCAGTCTAGACTCCTGGGCTCAAGTGATTCTCTCTCTCAGCTTCCTGAGTAACTGGAATTACAAGTGTGATCTTCTTTTTTGATGTAGGTGTTTATTGGTATAAAACTTTCTTTTAGAACTGTTTTTGCTGCATCTCATAAGTTTTGATATTTTATGTTTCCATTTTGTCTTGTGATATTTTAAACTTCACTTTTAACTGGTTGTTCTGGGGCATGTTGTTTAACTTCTATGTATGTGAAAATTTACCAAAATATCTGTTGTTGATTGTGACTGGAAAAGATGCTTGATATAATTTGATCTTTTCAAATTTGTTAATATTTGTCTTGTTACCTAACATAAGATCTGTCTTGGAGAATGTTTTCTATGTTCTTGAGAAGAATGTGTATTCTGTTGGATGGAATATTCTGTATAGGTCTGTTAGGTCCATTTGATCTAAAGGGTTGTTCAAGTCTAACGTTTTCTTCTTGATTTTCTGTCTGGATGTTCATTCCATTGCCGAAAGTGATGTATTCAAGTCCTCTAATATTATTGAACTGCAAGCTATTTCTTCCTTTAGATTCTTTAGTATTTGCTTCACATATTTAGGTGCTCCACTATAGGATGCATAAGTCTTTACAATTGTTATATCCTCTTGAGGAACTGATCCCTTTGTCATTACATAATGTCCTTCTTTGTCTCTTTTCACAAATTTTGAATTAAAATCTGTTTTGTCTGATAGAAGTATCACTACCCCTGCTCTCTTTTGGTTTCAATTGTGTGGGATATCTTTTTCCATCCCTTCACTTTCAGTCTATGTATGTCTTTAAAAGTGAAGTGGGTCTCTTGTGGGTGATATATTGTTGGGTCTTATTTTTTTATCTATTTGTTCATTCTACTTTTATTTAAAATTTTAATCTATTTTCCTTCAAGGTTGTTATTGATAGGTGAAGCCTTACCACTGCCATTTTGTTAACTGTTTTCTTGAAGATACTTTGTTGCTTTCTTCCTCTTTTGTCTTCCTTTGTGGTTTCATGGTTTTCTGTCATGGTGTGTTTGGTTGGAAGGCAAGATATACAAATAATATGAGAGTACTTATGCTTTAAAAAGAGATACAAAAAAAAAAAAAAAAACAGGCCTCAAATAAAACTTGGCATATTTTACAGTTTTCTGAAGTTTTAGTTTATTGCATCATGGATGATGAAGTATATTTATGGTGGTTCAACTCTAATTATATGAAGAAAGTGTTTAATTCACAAGAAACTGTTTTCTTTTGCATTCTAAGGTGACATTCAAGAGTGGAATTCATAGAAATAGTTGCCCTATAGGTGATGGAAAAGAAAATTGTTCGTATTTAAAAAGAACAATTCTTTCAGGTTACTGTGTGATCCCATACACAAAACTTTATTTGAGGTCTTTCTTAGTACCCTGTAAGGAAGATCAAGTTCAATACCTATTCAATTAACGTCCTGAGGTGATGGGTAGAAGAAGGAAAGTACTGGAAAATCACTGTTTGTGTGTGTGTGTGTGTGTGTGTGTGTGTGTGTTTAGAAACTGTGGATGAGAAAATCATTTATGTCTTCATATCCATTTAAAAACTTAAATGAAAGAAATAGCCAGTGTTATTCATAGCACAAACCATTTTGCACATACAAGCAAATACAGTCTTTGCTTACTTAAGTCTTAACCTAATTCCTATGCAAGCAGGGCCTAGGGCTCTGGCCCCTGACCCCATTGTTTTTGGGAGCCTGGGCTGGCCACAGCATTGGGTCAAAACCACTTTGTGATTGCCAGAATGTGATGTCAAAGATAAAATCCATGAGTAAAGCCAGAACTGAGATTCAATTAGACCATACTTACTCATATCACAGTAAATATCTGAACAGAGAAAAGAGAATAAAGAAAATAGCAAGATGGTAGAATAAGAATCATCTAAATAGAGCAAGTGCATTTAGAATGAAGGCAAGAACAGATAGTCATATTCCTGAGACACTGAGGTGCAGCAATAAGACCGTTTTCCTGCCTGCTATTTTGGGTGGGAGGTAACATTGAAGTAAGTGAAATTATTTAAACAACCTGGGGGCAGGAGAATGTGATGATCAGGTCTTGGGGCACTAAGTGGTAGAAGATGGTGGAGTGAGGGAATTGGTGACTTTTATAAACCAATGGAAACCGGATGCAGCCTCTCGATTCACAGCAGAGGCACAAGTGCATCTGTCATGGGCAGCCTGATCAAAAGGATTTCTTTGTCAGAAATTCATAGAACTGTGCCAGTTTTTGGCCCACCAGAGACTGCCCTGATGATCCCTCTAGGCAGTAACTGACATTTACTCAGATGGTCAGTTGCTGGAGAATTGTTTCCAAGTGGAATGTGGACAAGAACTGGACCAGAAGCAGAGCTATTTTCAGTGGGGGTGCTGTGAGTGGAGAATCAGAAAAAGATTGTAAGTCAATTCTGTGATGAAAGTTAAAAGGATTAGTGATCTGATGAGTAAAAATTACGTAAACCCAAATCTCTTGAAGTTGCTGAGTATAGGTAAATGATATAATCTAATTTACCTATTAATGATAGGGTGGAGTAGGAGGACAGTGGATAGTAGACAAACGTTGCAATTTTTGAAGACCTTGAAAACTCCAAAATTAGTTCCAAGGAAGAAATTGATTGGCTTGGTGATTCTGGTGAAAGTCATATCTGGGTGAGGAATATAATAATAAAGGGAGTAGTGTCCTAGAGCCAGTTAGGATTTGAAAGAAGATGTAGAAGGCAGTTCTGCACTGTTTTCATCTTATAATTTGGAAGATGGTTTCATTTTATGGTTTAAAGTTTTCTGTAGGGTAAGATTCAGCAGTGTTCTCAACTGGGTTCTGCCACCACCGCAGCTTCAGTACACATGGGGAAAATGGCCACCTTGGCACAGGTTCCCAAACTAGTATATTATTCTCTTCCTGGGCATCAGCAAATGGTTTGTCTGGGCAGAGAATAACAGGGCTTTATTCTGTTTCTATAGTAGTAGTCTGCGTTTTAATGGCAGAGCATCAAGGAGAAAAGAAAAGTTATTTCTCAGGTGCTTCTGATGCTCATGGGGAGGTCTTCCAATTCAGAAGTTCTGGAAGGCTCACACTACCCAGACAGCTGTGCATACAGGACTTCCCTGAAGCCTTTCTGAATCTGGGCCTACACAATTGAGTCATTTCTCCCTTATGTCCTTGAATTAGGGCCAACGAATTAGGGTCATTGATTCTGATCCTGCCATCATCCACCCATCTTATCAGCAGGCATCATCCCAGGGTGAACCTGTGAAAGATGTTGCTTATTACTGCTTGGAGGTAAGGTATCTTCAACAAACAACCTGGAGAAAGGAGGGTTATGAACCAGTTATATGACTTCTGTGCAAAGCATGAAACCAAGAAGAGGCACATACATTTCTCCAGAAATTGCTCTTGTGGTGAGGGGTAGGGGGGCATCAGTGGTAGTGCTCTCTATGATGGACCCAAATCCAGAGAACCATCTGCAGTTTTAGCATCGATTCATAAAGTGTCTAAAGCTGTAAGTGGTCATAGCATAACATTAAAGATCCTTAAACCCAAAACTCTAGACACATCCTCATTAACTGGGATACAATGCAGCAACTATGAATGAATATACAATGGGCAGGTGGTATCTGTAATAGTAATAGATCTCAGAATTGAAATCAGTGGTGAGAACCTGTGACCTAGGTCCTCAGAGAATTACTGTCTTTTGTATGTAATTTTTCTGTTTGCTTTCAGCTCATTTCTCTAGTCTCCCCTTGCTTTGCTGTTAATTATAGGGAGCTGATTGACCCTACAAATTCAAAAATCACATTTCTTAACTTCTTTGTCCATTGGCTTCTGGCTAAGCTTCATCAGTGGGAAGCACTGGAGGGAAATTGGGAGGTAGAAGGAAGAGAGAAGCCAGAGTATTCCCTCTACCTTTTTGGTTTCAGGCAGTTCTTTAGCAGTGGCTGTATCTCCTTCTCCATAGTCCCAGCTCCCCCAAATTGACTCTGATTTCTCACTGTATGGCCCTGGCTTATCAGTTTGTATAACATTTTCTCCCCGTGTCTTTTCCATCTTAGTAATGCTAGTCGCTTCCTGCTTTTGTTAATTTGTTCCTTCTTTGTTTTATCATCCTCCTGGAAGCTTTATAACTAGTTTGCCATATAAAATTTGATTTTCTTAATGTAATCACTTGTTATGAGTTTCCTGACACAATTGACTGTCAGAGAGTCTTGGGCAAGAGGGAATACAGAGTGTGGGATACGGGGTGGGGTATCTGTTAGCATAGGCTTGCTCCAGCAGGCAGGCTGGGCTGGAATCAAGGGAACATTGAGCCATGGATTCTAGGCGCAAAACTAGAATCAGGCCTCACAAGCAGCCAAGTAGTGTTATTATGCAAGTGGTTAGGAAGAAAGAAGGAAATACTGTAACCAAGTAATCTGAGTGAGGTCATAGAGAAGGAAGCACTATTTCAATATTGAAAAAGAAAAATGAATGTAAATGTTTATTAAATATGCTCAAAGTGGCACAATGAAGAGGTTATGTTGCCTAATACACAGAAAAATTTATCTTTACTCTTCTCTCTACTCAATTTCACTCACCATGACTGTTGTTTTACTACACACGTTTAATCTAATTGCCTATCTGTCTAATCTCTTTCTGGTCCAAACTCTTTCCTTTTGCTTTTTCTTTCTCTTGTATCTTTCTAACACCTTTTCTCTTCCAGAACGAACATTTTCTTATGTAAATCAATCAGAGAGGATGTATACTTGTTATAATTTATTATAGTTTTGCATCTCTCTCACACAAGATAATAAAATCCAGGATGAAAATTGGAGATACTAGATCAGAATAAACTGGACTGAAAGAAAAGTGGGAAGATGAGCCCAGAGATATTACTCTCATTAGGACTAAAAATTACTTCTTATGTAATGATTTTGCCTTGTCCCTGTGAAAGGAAAACTCTGCTAATGGGACTCAACTAGTTCAAATAGTTGGAATCTAATGCTACATGTAGAAATCAGCTGTTTTGAATTCAGAGCACGTTCATGCATAGGGATATGTACTGGGTAGGTTTTCAATGCCATGGAGACCACATTCAATGGATGTTTAATAAATGAATGCATAATATGTGAAGTACAACATGGTATCCTACCAACAATTCTAGAGAAAATAGCTACCAGATATAGATAGGTTGCTGTAATAGAATTCATTCAGAATTCCAATTTGGAATATAAGAAACAAATTCTTCAAGTTATGAGAGTTGAAATTTCCTTTTCTCATCTTTCCCGTTTTCTATGTGCTGTTCAAATTCTTCAAACTCCAAGGGGATCAGATAAAAATAGGTATTTCTAAAAAGACACTACCCAACCCAGGAACAAAACTTACAAACTTGTATCTTTTTTTTTTTTTTTTTTTTTTTTGACACGGAGTCTTACTCTGTTGACAGTCTGGAGTGAGTGCAGTGGCGCGATCTCGGCTCACTGCAGCCTCTGCGTCGTGGGTTCGAGCAATTCTCCTGCCTCAACCTCCCAAGTAGCTGGGACTACAGGCTTGTACCACCACACCCAGCTAATTTTTGTATGTTTAGTAGAGACGGGGTTCAGATCTTCCCTTTTTTTATAATATAGCTCCAAGGAGTGGCTTATGAGCTTCAACTTATTGCTTCTGATTAAGATTTCATTTATCCTTTACTATTCATCAGAACAGACAATCCTTGCTTTCTTTCCTTTCCTAGCCTATCTTTAAAATGAACTCAGCTCTTTGGAAGATGATAAGCAGCTTATTGGTAGCAACAAAAGGGGGAATATATCATAAGTGAAAAATAGCAACAACCTTAGGGGTTCTCAAATATTTTTAAAGTATCAGTTATAAATAACATGAGAGCTACAGGTAGTGTAATAGTTAATGGTGAGAAACTAGACACTTTCTATCTAAGATCAAGATAAGATGAGGATTTCCCCCTTACGACACCTGTTCAATATTAGCATGGAAGTGGTAGCTAATGCAATAAAACAAGAAAAAGAAAGGAATATAATAGTCTTTGTTCACAAAGAGCATGATAAAATCCCAATTAATCAAAACGGCAACAACAAAATATACTGGAATTGATAAGGATGCAAGATACTAGGTTAATATACAAAAGTTAATTGTTTTTCTACATCCCAGCAATAAACATAACAATGCCATTTGCAATAACACCCAAAAATGGAATATTTGGGCATAAATCTAACAAAATATGTACATAATTTATATGCTAGAAGCTATTAATACAAAACCCTGTGGAAAATCAAAGGAGCTCTAATAGAATGGAGTGATATTCCATGTTCATGGATTAGAAAACTTGGTGTTGAGAATGATGGTTTCCAGCTGCATCCACGTCCCTACAAAGGACACAAACTCATCCTTTTTTATGGCTGCATAGTATCCCATGGTGTATATGTGCCACATTTTCTTAATCCAGTCTGTCACTGATGGACATTTGGGTTGATTCCAAGTCTTTGCTATTGTGAATAGCAGCAAACTATCGCAAGAACAGAAAACCAAACACCGCATGTTCTCACTCATAGGTGGGAACTGAACAATGAGATCACTT
Organism: Chlorocebus sabaeus; assembly: GCF_047675955.1. NCBI lineage: Eukaryota > Metazoa > Chordata > Mammalia > Primates > Cercopithecidae > Chlorocebus > Chlorocebus sabaeus. The sequence continues at coordinate 83,893,227 of NC_132926.1, forward strand.
GGACTCGGGAAGGGGAACATCACACACTGGGGTCTGTCACGGGGAGGGGGGAGGGGGGAGGGATTGCATTGGGAGTTATACCTGATGTAAATGACGAGTTGATGGGTGCTGACGAGTTGATGGGTGCAGCACACCAACATGGCACGGGTGTACATATGTAACAAACCTGCATGTTATGCACATGTACCCTAGAACCTAAAGTATAATAATAATAAAAAAAAGAAAACTCGGTGTTGTAAAGATGTTTCTTCTTCCGAATTTCATCTATAGATTCAACATAAATCTCAAATCTATAGATTTCAACAAAATCTCAGAAAGCTATTTTTTCAATATTGAAAACTCATTCTAAAATTTATATAGAAAGGCCAAGAACCTAGAATTCCAATATAATATTGAAGAAGAAGAAAAAGTTGGAGAAATTCTATCCAATTCCAAAACTTATTATAATATCAGAGTAATCAACACAGTGTGATACTGGTAAAAGACCAGACACTTAGATAAATGGAAGAGAATGGAAATATAGTCACACAAATATAGTAAACCAATCCTTTACAAAAGAGTAAAGGCTACTAAATAAAGAAAGAATAGTCCTTTCAGCAAAGGTGTGGGAACAATTGAAACCAACACGCAAAACTTAACCTAGACCCAAGCCTTATATCTTTCACAAAAATTAACTCAAAATGCACCATACACTTAGATGTAAAATACAAAATAGTAAATTTCTTGAAGAAAATATAGGAAAAATATAGGTGACTTATGGTTTGGCATTATATTTTTGATACACACTAAAAGCATAATTCATGAAAAATAGTTTAATGTTAGATATCATTAAAATTAAAAATTATGTTTTTTGAAAGGCACTGCTAAAAGAATAAAAAGATGGACACAAAAAATTGAAAGAGAATATTTGGAAAACAGAAAATATATATTCAATAAAGGATTTATATTCAAAACATAGAAAGAGCTCTTGGAGCTCAACTATAAGAAAACAAAAGACACCAGGCATGGTTACTAATATCTACAATCCCAGTGCTTTGAGAAGCCAAAGTGGGAGGATTACTTGAGGCCAGGAATTTGAGATTATCCTGGGCAATATACACAAAAGAAGAAGAAGAAGAGGGAGAGGAAGAAGGGAAGGAGGAGGAGGAGGAGGAGGAGGAGGAGGAGATATATCTATACATAGGTATACACCATGGCAAGTGTATGCTTATGTAACAAACCTGCACATTCTGCACGTGTATCCCAGAACTTAAAGTATAATAACTTAAATATATATATATTTTATTTATAGAGGAGGAGGAGGAGGAGGGAAGGAGAAGGAGAAGAGAAGAAGAAGGAGTAAAGTAAGAATAACAGGTAAGGGGAAAAAGTCTATAATAATCCATATAGTAATGAATTAGAATTGGAGACATCAGTATGAACTCATATTTAACTTAATATAGATAAAAATAGTTACATCTGGAGTTTTTATAGATATGCGTATGTACACTGAGTAATATAAACACTTACATTTTCTTGATCTTCCATTAGAGAGAGCCTAAAAAAAATGGCTGGGCATCTTGACTTACACCTGTAATCCCACCACTATGGAAGGCCAAGGCAGGAGGATTGCTTGAGCCCGGGCATTTGAGACCAGCCTGGGTAACATAGAGCGACCCTGTAGCAACAAAAAATAAAAGCAAATTAGCCAGGCATGGTGGCACGCACTTGTGGTCCCAGCTACTCAGGAGGCGGAGATGGGAGGATCACTTGAGCCTGAGAGGTTGAGGCTGGAGTGAGCTGTGATCCTATCACTGTGCTTCAGCCTGGATTGCAGAGCAAGATCTGGTCTCAAAAAAGAAAAAAAGAAAAACAATTGATAGACATTTGTCAAAGAACACAGGAACAAATTGAAAGACCTCCCAATGGCCAAAGCTGTAACAATTTGAGCAACAAAAGAGGTAGTATTGCATTAGAACCTAAAATATAAAATAAATATCTGTTGGTCCATATTGATACATTGCCTTCAAGGAGGTAGAACATAATTCCCCACCGCTTAAAGAGTAGGCTGTGCATAATGGCTTCATTCCAAAGAGTACCGTATGTAAAGAGAAAAAAAAAAGTAACTTTACAGTGAAAAATTGAGACAAGTACTACCTCAGTCAGTTATCAAGGTCAATATCATCAGTGATAAGTCATTTTGATAGTATAGTCTCTTAATATGATGTGGGAAAGATGACACTTTACCCTTTGATGTTTCCACCTAAGCTCACAACCTCAGTTTAATCAAGAGAAACACACCAGACAAATCCCATAGAGATTTGTAGAGAGATGTTGTACCAAGTACCTGTCTAGTACTCCTCAAAACTGCCAAGGTTATCAGCAACCAAGAAAGTCTGTGCAAATGTCACAGCCAAGAGGAACCTAAAGAGACAGGACAACTACATGTAATGTGGTACCCTGGGTGGGATTCTGGAAAAACAACAACAAAGCATTAGGTAAAACTAAAAAATATTGAATAAATTGTGGACTTTACTTACTAAAAAGGCATCAATTGTAATAAAGCTATCATACTAATATAAAATATGAAAAACAGGAGAAACCCAGTGTGGCGTTTATAAGAGCCCTCTGTATTATCCTTTCAACTGTCCTAAAAATAAAGTTTATTTAAAAATTAATGTGGAACTTGGAACCAACCAAAATGCACATCAATGATAGACTGGATAAAGAAAATGTGACATATATACACCATGGAATAATATGCAGCCATAAAAAAGGATGAGTTCATGTCCTTTACAGGGACATGGACTAAGCTGGGAACCATCATTCTCAGCAAATTAACACAGGAACAGAAAACCAAACACTGCATGTTCTCACTCATAAGTGGGAGTTGAACAATGAGAACACATGGACACAGGGAGGGGAACATCACACACTGAGGCTTCTCGGGCAGTGGGCGGGATAGCATTAGGAGAAATACCTAATGTAGATGACAGGTTGATGGGTGCAGCAAACCACCATGGCATGTGTATACCTGTGTAACAAACCTGCACATTCTGTACCTGTATCCCAGAACTTAAAGTATAATAAATTAAAATAATGTGGAAGAATGAGAAGTGTTATAGAATAAATACGCTTAACCATAAGTTAATAATTATTGAAGCTGCATACAAATACACAGGTTCACTCTAATATCCTGTTTACACATACGCATATTTAACATTTTTATAATAAGATTTTAAAAAGTAAATCAACAATTTAAAAACTCACCAGAAGAAAAGTTATTTGTAATATTTGTTCTATGTTAATTGAAAATAGATCCTACTTTCTTCCCATATTTACGAGAACCTCACTTAATCACTGGAAATTCCTTGGACCTGGAATAGAACTTTAACTGCAGTGATTAAATAATTTATTGTCCAGAGTGGGACACTTTGGAGACTGAAAGGAATGCTATTATATAATTACACTGGGACAATGATAATCAGCTAGGAGTAATCTGGGTAAAATCAGGTTATCCTATTTTTCATTCTTTTTTTTTTTTTTTTTTTGACCTAACATGTCCTCCATTTGTGTAATGCTTCCTTCCCCCATCTCCATCTCAGAAAAGACAATGTTTACATAGATGACAACAGTGAATTTGGGGTTTCTAGAGCCCTGAACTAAGATTAAAGCTAGACTGTTGCCGACTGTTTTCTTTTATCACCAGGAAAGACTTGGAAGTTTAACATAGAAATTAAAGGTGATAGCTTCAGTATGTGGTGGTAAAAAAAAAGAAGAGAAAACTAGTTAAGACACTCTTCTTCCACCCTCAAACCCCAACACAAAGCAATTCTAGCAACAAATAAGCAGCCAGAAGTCAGTAGAGATTACAGTTCTGGGTCTGTACCAAGTGGGTGAAGGGAGAATGTGGGTAAAGGGTAACCCAGTGTAGTGGTGTAATGGCAAAAAGGACTTCACAGCCCTTTGGGATAGCAATTCCATGAAATGAAATCTAAGTTGGCTTGGTATGTGTTATCATTTTGACAGAAGTTTAACATTGGAAAGTTGTTTCAATCCAAACCGCTATTGATGTGAAAGCTACTTTTCTGTACATGTCTGTAAGCTTCTTCAGAACAGTACTGTGTCTTACGGATCTTCATTTTTTTAATCACCTTTCACAATGCCCTCAACAGTGTAAAGCTCATTGATGTTCATGGAGATTAATAGTTACATGTAAATTTCAAAACCTAGAAAAACCCGCTATGGAAGATTTTGTCACTGATTTGCAAAAAATGTACTGCACTTTACAGTTCATAAGGTCTTAGTTGGCTGAGACCACCCGTATCTGCCTTTCATGTACGGTGGGATCCTCAGTCTTACTCCATCTAAAATATTCTGTTGTGTTTCTCACTAACCCAACAGTGTTCTTTTATTGATGAAGCTGTCAGACGAGAGAAAAATCCAAGGGTGAAAAGATAAAGGAAAAGAGAAAATAAGAATAGAAAACGGCTGACAGATGAGAAGAAATGGTTTGAAATACCTGTTGGAAATTTCTATCTGATGACACAAACACTCCATTACCATGGCTTCATAAATTCACATCACTGATACTTGCCTTTCTGAGATACTCAATATCATTAAACACCCTCCCCTTCTGGTAGCAGGCTGTTCCACATTACCATTCTTCCTGCTTGTTCTTCACTTTTTATTTTTGGTCTTTAAAAGAAAAGATCATGTTCTTTGTCCTTCGTAAAAATATGTTCCAACCATATTGAATTACTTCCTGTGCTTTGTGACCACTGGGCTACCTCACGCCTTCATGCCTCTCCCTTTGCTTCTCCTGACACCTGAAACACCTGCCAACCCCTCTTTGCCAGGTAAGTGTTCCTCAGTGACTCGGCTGAGATCAGGATTTTGGATGTATTTCCTAATCTTGGCAGGCTAAGACAAGGAAGGTGTTTTGTTCTGTACTCGTCTAATATGCTCTTTAGGTCACTTATTTCACTGTATTGAAAGGATTAATTTTCTAAACTATCTCATTAAATTGTGAGCAGTTTGAGGTCAGGAATTGTGTCTTATTAATGTGAAGTGTGTCTAGCACATAGAAGGCATAATAATAAACACGTCATTAGCGCTAAGTCAATAAAGATGTATGCATATTGTCTAACCATAAAAAATCAGAATTCATTACTCTCTACTATAGAAATCTGTTCACCTTACGTGAGCATCATTTTATTTTCACTGTTATATTTAGACTTTTGCTGAAACATGCTCCCAGCCCCAAGAAGTCATTCCTCTACCACTTCAGAAGTTGTGGCAGCTGTTGTATATTTTCAGCCTTGAAAATAGTAAGCTCTATATTTGGATTTGTTGGAAGGAATTAAAGTCTGTGCCTTTGGACAAAATAAGCATTTCATTCATTACCCATCATTCCAGAGATACCCCCTGGGCGCTTACTTCTATCAGCCTGGTCAGGCTGACATCTGTTGCTTTGTCTCCTAAGACTTATCTTGAAACTGTGTTAAATTGGATTGAAATATTTCAATTACTTTTCTATATGTAAATTCCTTCCACTATGATGAATTAATTGTAACATGAAATCCATGAAATTGTACTATTTTGATCTGAGTTCCTTATTAATAATTATGTGTCCTAAGTATCTTTAATATTATGTGTCCTAATTAAGGCTTTTTTCGAGAGGGTTTTGTAACATTGTTGGAACTGTAGGTGAGATAGTCAGGGAGTCTAAACTCAGGGAATTCATTCTTATCATTTAGTTATTTGCTCTTTCTGAGACCTTTAGGAGAATAAAAGACTCATCCTCTCTATCAGCGTGCTATTCCAAACAGGGATATAAAAGCTTTTATCGGTTGCATTGTGTCCCCTCAAAAATCATCATTGAAGTCCTAACCCTCAGTACTTTAGAATGTGACCTTATTTAATGATGAGGTCTTGACAGAGGTTAACAAGTTAAAATGAGGTCACTGGGTGGGCCCTGATCCAATTTGACTGGTGTCCTTGTAAAAAGGAGAAACTTGGAGAAAGATAGGCACACAAGGAGACTGCCATGTGGAGATGAAGTCAGTGATTAATGTGATGCATCTATAAACCAAGGAATGCCAAAGACTGGGAGAAAATCACCCTCTGGTAAAGCCAACTTCTGGGGTCAAGGCATAGAACAGGTTTTCCTCACAGCCCCTGAAAGGAGTTAACCCTTCTCTCACCGTAATCTTGGACTTCTAGCCTCCAGAACTGTGAAATAATAAATTTCTGTTTCTTAAGCCACTCAGTTTGTAGCACTTTGTTATGCAGCCTTAGAAAACTCTTCCAGTCCCCTGCTTAATTACTGTCCCCACAGACCTTTGTGTGATAAGCCATGGCCAGGTGTGCTCATGAAGACACTGGATAGATATGCGTGAGGTCCTAGTTGCTACACAGTAGATGCAGACAAAGGAGTGTTGAAAATTAGAATGAGTAGCCCTGAGTAGCCTAACTGGGAGACATCCCCCACTAGGGGCTGTCTGACACCCCACACCTCACAGGGTGGAGTACACCCCTGAGAGGAAGCTTCCAAAGCAAGAATCAGACAGGTGCACTAGCTGTTCAGAAATATTCTATCTTCTGCAGCCTCTGCTGCTGATACCCAGGCAAACAGGGTCTGGAGTGGACCTCAAGCAATCTCCTACAGCTACAACCTACAGCTGAGGATCCTGACTGTTAGAAGGAAAGCTATCAAACAGGAAGGACACCTACACCAAAACCCCATCAGTACATCACCATCATCAAAGACCAGAGGCAGATAAAACCACAAAGATGGGGAAAAAGCAGGGCAGAAAAGCTGGAAATTCAAAAAATAAGAGCGCATCTCCCCCGGCAAAGGAGCGCAGCTCATCGCCAGCAACGGATCAAAGCTGGACGGAGAATAACTTCGACGAGATGAGAGAAGAAGGCTTCAGTCCATCAAATTTCTCAGAGCTAAAGGAGGAATTACATACCCAGCGCAAAGAAACTAAAAATCTTGAAAAAAAAGTGGAAGAATTGATGGCTAGAGTAATTAATGCAGAGAAGCTCACAAACGAAATGAAAGAGACGAAAACCATGGCATGAGAAATACGTGACAAATGCACAAGCTTCAGTAACCGACTCGATCAACTGGAAGAAAGAATGTCAGCAATGGAGGATCAAATGAATGAAATGAAGTGAGAAGAGAAACCAAAAGAAAAAAGAAGAAAAAGAAATGAACAAAGCCTGCAAGAAGTATGGGATTATGTAAAAAGACCAAATCTACGTCTGATTGGGGTGCCTGAAAGTGAGGGGGAAAATGGAACCAAGTTGGAAAACACTCTTCAGGATATCATCCAGGAGAACTTCCCCAACCTAGTAGGGCAGGCCAACATTCAAATCCAGGAAATACAGAGAACGCCACAAAGATACTCCTCGAGAAGAGCAACTCCAAGACACATAACTGCCAGATTCACCAAAGTTGAAATGAAGGAAAAAATCTTAAGGGCAGCCAGAGAGAAAGGTCGGGTTACCCACAAAGGGAAGCCCATCAGACTAACAGCAGATCTCTCGGCAGAAACTCTTCAAGCCAGAAGAGAGTGGGGGCCAATATTCAACATTCTTAAAGAAAAGAATTTTAAACCCAGAATTTTATATCCAGCCAAACTAAGTTTCATAAGTGAAGGAGAAATAAAATCCTTTACAGATAAGCAAATGCTTAGAGATTTTGTCACCACTAGGCCTGCCTTACAAGAGACCCTGAAGGAAGCACTAAACATGGAAAGGAACAACCGGTACCAGCCATTGCAAAAACATGCCAAAATGTAAAGACCATCAAGGCTAGGAAGAAACTGCATCAACTAACGAGCAAAATAACCAGTTAATATCATAATGGCAGGATCAAGTTCACACATAACAATCTTAACCTTAAATGTAAATGGACTAAATGCTCCAATTAAAAGACACAGACTGGCAAACTGGATAAAGAGTCAAGACCCATCAGTCTGCTGTATTCAGGAGACCCATCTCACGCGCAGAGACATACATAGGCTCAAAATAAAGGGATGGAGGAAGATTTACCAAGCAAATGGAGAACACAAAAAAGCGGGGGTTGCAATACTAGTCTCTGATAAAACAGACTTTAAACCATCAAAGATGAAAAGAGACAAAGAAGGCCATTACATAATGGTAAAGGGATCAATTCAACAGGAAGAGCTAACTATCCTAAATATATATGCACCCAATACAGGAGCACCCAGATTCATAAAGCAAGTCCTCAGAGACTTACAAAGAGACTTAGACTCCCATACAATAATAATGGGAGACTTCAACACTCCACTGTCAACATTAGACAGATCAACGAGACAGAAAGTTAACAAGGATATCCAGGAATTGAACTCATCTCTGCAGCAAGCAGACGTAATAGACATCTATAGAACTCTCCACCCCAAATCAACAGAATATACATTCTTCTCAGCACCACATCGTACTTACTCCAAAATTGACCACGTAATTGGAAGTAAAGCACTCCTCAGCAAATGTACAAGAACAGAAATTATAACAAACTGTCTCTCAGACCACAGTGCAATCAAATTAGAACTCAGGACTAAGAAACTCAATCAAAACCGCTCAACTACATGGAAACTGAACAACCTGCTCCTGAATGACTACTGGGTACATAACAAAATGAAGGCAGAAATAAAGATGTTCTTTGAAACCAATGAGAACAAAGATACAACATACCAGAATCTCTGGGACACATTTAAAGCAGTGTGTAGAGGGAAATTTATAGCACTAAATGCCCACAAGAGAAAGCAGGAAAGATCTAAAATTGACACTCTAACATCGCAATTAAAAGAACTAGAGAAGCAAGAGCAAACACATTCGAAAGCTAGCAGAAGGCAAGAAATAACTAAGATCAGAGCAGAACTGAAGGAGATAGAGACACAAAAAACCCTCCAAAAAATCAATGAATCCAGGAGTTGGTTTTTTGAAAAGATCAACAAAATTGACAGACCACTAGCAAGACTAATAAAGAAGAAAAGAGAGAAGAATCAAATCGATGCAATCAAAAATGATAAAGGGGATATCACCACCGACCCCACAGAAATACAAACTACCATCAGAGAATACTATAAACACCTCTACGCAAATAAACTGGAAAATCTAGAAGAAATGCATAATTTCCTGGACACTTACACTCTTCCAAGACTAAACCAGGAAGAAGTTGAATCCCTGAATAGACCAATAGTAGGCTCTGAAATTGAGGCAATAATTAATAGCCTACCAACCAAAAAAAGTCCAGGACCCGATGGAATCACAGCTGAATTCTACCAGAGGTACAAGGAGGAGCTGGTACCATTCCTTCTGAAACTATTCCAATCAATAGAAAAAGAGGGAATCCTCCCTAACTCATTTTATGAGGCCAACATCATCCTGATACCAAAGCCTGGCAGAGACACAACAAAAAAAGAGAATTTTAGACCAATATCCCTGATGAACATCGATGCAAAAATCCTCAATAAAATACTGGCAAACCGGATTCAGCAGCACATCAAAAAGCTTATCCACCATGATCAAGTGGGCTTCATCCCTGGGATGCAAGGCTGGTTCAACATTCGCAAATCAATAAACATAATCCAGCATATAAACAGAATCAAAGACAAGAACCACATCGTTATCTCAATAGATGCAGAAAAGGCTTTTGACAAAATTCAACAGCCCTTCATGCTAAAAACGCTCAATAAATTCGGTATTGATGGAACGTACCTCAAAATAATAAGAGCTATTTATGACAAACCCACAGCCAATATCATACTGAATGGGCAAAAACTGGAAAAATTCCCTTTGAAAACTGGCACAAGACAGGGATGCCCTCTCTCACCACTCCTATTCAACATAGTGTTGGAAGTTCTGGCTAGGGCAATCAGGCAAGAGAAAGAAATCAAGGGGATTCAGTTAGTAAAAGAAGAAGTCAAATTGTCCCTGTTTGCAGACGACATGATTGTATATTTAGAAAACCCCATTGTCTCAGCCCAAAATCTCCTTAAGCTGATAAGCAACTTCAGCAAAGTCTCAGGATACAAAATTAATGTGCAAAAATCACAAGCATTCTTATACACCAGTGACAGTCAAACAGAGAGTCAAATCAGGAATGAACTTCCATTCACAATTGCTTCAAAGAGAATAAATTACCTAGGAATCCAACTTACAAGGGATGTAAAGGACCTCTTCAAGGAGAACTACAAACCACTGCTCAGTGAAATCAAAGAGGACACAAACAAATGGAAGAACATACCATGCTCATGGATAGGAAGAATCAATATCGTGAAAATGGCCATACTGCCCAAGGTAATTTATAGATTCAATGCCATCCCCATCAAGCTACCAATGAGCTTCTTCACAGAATTGGAAAAAACTGCTTTAAAGTTCATATGGAACCAAAAAAGAGCCCGCATCTCCAAGACAATCCTAAGTCAAAAGAACAAAGCTGGAGGCATCACGCTACCTGACTTCAAACTATACTACAAGGCTACAGTAATCAAAACAGCATGGTACTGGTACCAAAACAGAGATATAGACCAATGGAACAGAACAGAGTCCTCAGAAATAATACCACACATCTACAGCCATCTGATCTTTGACAAACCTGAGAGAAACAAGAAATGGGGAAAGGATTCCCTATTTAATAAATGGTGCTGGGAAAATTGGCTAGCCATAAGTAGAAAGCTGAAACTGGATCCTTTCCTTACTCCTTATACGAAAATTAATTCAGGATGGATTAGAGACTTAAATGTTAGACCTAATACCATAAAAATCCTAGAGGAAAACCTAGGTAGTACCATTCAGGACATAGGCATGGGCAAAGACTTCATGTCTAAAACACCAAAAGCAACAGCAGCAAAAGCCAAAATTGACAAATGGGATCTCATTAAACTAAAGAGCTTCTGCACAGCAAAAGAAACTACCATCAGAGTGAACAGGCAACCTACAGAATGGGAGAAAATTTTTGCAATCTACTCATCTGACAAAGGGCTAATATCCAGAACCTACAAAGAACTCAAACAAATTTACAAGAAAAAAACAAACAACCCCATCAAAATGTGGGCAAAGGATATGAACAGACATTTCTCAAAAGAAGACATCCATACAGCCAACAGACACATGAAAAAATGCTCATCATCACTGGCCATCAGAGAAATGCAAATCAAAACCACAATGAGATACCATCTCACACCAGTTAGAATGGCGATCATTCAAAAGTCAGGAAACAACAGGTGCTGGAGAGGATGTGGAGAAATAGGAACACTTTTACACTGTTGGTGGGATTGTAAACTAGTTCAACCATTATGGAAAACAGTATGGCGATTCCTCAAGGATCTAGAACTAGATGTACCATATGACCCAGCCATCCCATTACTGGGTATATACCCAAAGGATTATAAATTATGCTGCTATAAAGACACATGCACACGTATGTTTATTGCAGCACTATTCACAATAGCAAAGACTTGGAATCAACCCAAATGTCCATCAGTGACAGATTGGATTAAGAAAATGTGGCACATATACACCATGGAATACTATGCAGCCATAAAAAAGGATGAGTTTGTGTCCTTTGTAGGGACATGGATGCAGCTGGAAACCATCATTCTCAGCAAACTATCACAAGAACAGAAAACCAAACACCGCATGTTCTCACCCATAGGCGGGAACTGAACAATGAGATCACTTGGACTCGGGAAGGGGAACATCACACACCGGGGCCTATCATGGGGGGAGGGAGGGGGGAGGGATTGCATTGGGAGTTATACCTGATATAAATGACGAGTTGATGGGTGCAGCACACCAACATGGCACAAATATACATATGTAGCAAACCTGCACGTTGTGCACATGTACCCTACAACTTGAAGTTTAATAATAATAAATGAATTAAAAAAAAAAAAAGAAAAAAAAGAAAATTAGAATGTAAAGAGGGTAGGAGAAACAGAGAGAGAGAGAAAGGGTGTAAGTGCTGTCACAGTAGGGATTTCCACCAAGTGCCAGTGCAGGAAGAATGTCATGGCTCAAAACCCATCCATAAGGCCTCAGTGATGTTAGTGATTTTGTTTATGAGTAACGGGTCTGTTTATTCATTCAATATTTATTTTTTGAGTGCCTAAAATGTGTCAAGCACTGTTACAGACACTGGGTACTTAGCAATTAAAAAAACATAGAAAAATTCCTGTCTTCAAGGAGTTTACATTCTGGAAAATAAATAGACAATAACTGAATACATAAGCATATCACATGGAGAAAGCTAAAGTAGGAAAGAGAGCAGGGAGGATAGTGTGTGCATCTGGAGTTGGTTCATTTTGGTCAGTGGTCATAGAAGACTACAGATACAAGATGCTATTTTACGAAAGATCTGACATAGGCAAGGAAGGAAGATATGCAGAGTCCAAGGGAAAGTATACCAGGCAGAAACAACATCAAGGAAAGGGGCTCTGAAGTAAGAGTAGGATTGACATAAAGAACAGAACAGAAAGAAAGCCAGTGCAGCTGGAACAGAATGAGCACGGGGAGGGGTCCTAAGGGATGAGGCCACAGGGGAAAGTCTTGTGGGACATGCTAGTGCTTTTGATTTTTAGCCAGTATGAACTGGAAAGCCACTGCATTTTGTAAGCGCATTAGAGACCACCTGACTGGCAGGATTGCTCAGATTGCTGTGCTGAGAAGAGACTGAAGGCAGAAAGGGTAAAGGCAGAAGACTGGTTAGGAGGGAGAACATGGTAGTTTTGACAAGGAAGGTGATGGTGAGATTGGTAGACAGAGTCGATTCTGAATTTAAATTTAAAGTGAACCAACATGATTTTCTGACAGAGAAGAAAGGAGACAAAGATGGGTTCAAGATCTTTTTGATTCTCGGCCTGAGGAAACTGGAAAGCTTGTATCATCATTTTCTGGCATAAGAAAGACAGTAAGAATAGTATGTATTTGAAAGAAGATCAGGACTTGAATCTGGATGTAGAATTATCTTTCCTGTTTGAATCCATTCTGTTCCTAGATTTCTGTGACCAAAGTTTAAATAGTGAGAGTTGGGATAAATAGAAAAGCCTGTAGTAACATCCCACTGTCTTAGATATTTAAGTAGATACGCTGAGTAGTTAGCCAAATAGTGGGACATATGATTCTGGACTCTAGGGGGAGAGGTCTGAACTAGTGATAGAAATTTGCAAACTATACTAATCTAGGTAGTATTTATAACTGCGAGAGCAAAGGAAATCAATAAGTGAGTGAGTATAGACTTGAAAGAAAAAATATCCAAGCACCAAGTCTTGAGGCTCTCCAAAAATATAAGGATGAGAAGATGAGGTAGAAGCTGAGAAGAAACTGAAAATGAGTGGCCAAAAGGTAGAAAACTAGGAGTGTGTGATTTCTGAAGCCAAGTAAGTAAGCAAGAAATGCTCAACTGTGCCAAATAATGCTTACATGGCTGACAAAAGGAAATCTGATTTGACAACACATAGAATATGGGTCAGCTGTGAAGGAGAAAGCTGTGAAGTATATTGAAAGTTGGATTAAATCAAGAATGTAGTTGTTTTCTGGGCCAAAGCAAGAGAAAGAGAAAGGAGTTGACAGTGCATAGAAAAGTATGATTATAGTTGATCATGAAAAACCAACCTGAGAAGGAGGGAAGCAAGGGTATGAAAGGGCAGAGAGAGTGCAAAGGTGGGAGGATCAGTGGATTGTAGATCCCTATGTCGATAAGGTATTTCTGAAATTCCATCATGTCAGGGAGCAAACTAGAAAAATCATAACAAGTCTAAAGAATGACCATGGAGTAAGCAGCTCAGGGAATGGAAGAAAAGATCACTAGAGAGAAGAATTCAAGGAATTGAGAGACTATGGTATTAGAAAAAAGATAGTTGCAAGGACATTAAAATCACCAAGAATTGAAACAGCTTTATCGTGGAGAGAGTGACAGTGAGTCTTTAAGAAACAAGGGGAAGCGCTTGAAAGGTTGATCACTGAGGGCAACAAGGAGGGTAGTGGGGCTGATGAAGATGAAATGAGATGCAAAGCTGGGAGTCAGGGTGTGCATGCAGAAGAGTCTGAATGGTTTGCAAGCAGGAATGGGAGGCAAAGAGGACTGTTAACTTACCTCCAGGCCCAGCAGTGAAGGGCTTGAGGAAGAGAACAAGCCCTCGCTTGAGGGGACCACAGGGGACGTGTTGTCTTCAAGGAAGGCCCAGTTTTCATTTACAGCCAGATAGTGAAGTGAGCAGTTGAAGGATTTTGCTGATGAATTTATTCCTTTAAATTCTAGAGAGTATAATAGAAGGGTTTCAGGAATTGGGAAGGGAATATACAAAAATTATGGAAATTAGACAGTGAAGGATGACCTGGGACACATGGGCTTCTGTGACTGACAAAAACATAAATAAAGAATATGACAAAATAAGTCCTGCTGGTTCCAAGACCTATCAAAGTGGAACGTCTGTAAGTGTTGTTTGGGGGAAAGTTGGAAGTCTTGCCAGGAGTTCTGGGGTTTTTCCAAGACTCCTGCTGATGAATGCATACAGGAAGGGAGAGGTGCCTTCTCCCTCTAAGCATGCAAGTTCCTGATGCTTTTCTGGCAGATCCTTAGACTTTGCTTTAATATCTATCAATAGATGGCAGCTTATAGATCAGAAGGACCTACAAATGTACAAGGCTCTTATTTGACCTTTACAAATGGAGGCCAGCATGCTAGTGCAGGTTGTTTCTAGTCAGTGATATGACCCCTCTAAGAAGCAGTAGAAAGAACTGCCTTTCAGCTCTGGCAGATTTCACATCCACATGGGCCGCTGAACCACCTGAATATGTCTCTGAATGATACAGAAGCGACCTTCTATGGGTTTAGGTTTACTCAGAAGTATAATTTTCATATATATTGTGCTCAATTTTGTGAGAGGAAAAGCCAATATGTTCTGTGAGGCTCATTTTCTTCCAGTCTTCTAATCTAGTCCCACTTCTCTACAACTAAGGCCCAGGATACTATGGTTATAACTTCTTCTTTAATATGTAGTGTTCTCAGCTCTGCTGTGACAGAGACACACCCAAGTACCCTGACAATTCCCTCTGACTCTTGGACCTGATACATACATTTAAGTCATGGCTCAGACATAACACAGAAAATCAAACAGCAGATACATTGGTATTCCAAAGAAGGGCATTTTCTAATTTATTACCTCAATCAAGTGCCAGTTGGAGTGCAAATGGTAAAGAGACAGCATTTCTTTTATAGAGAGGGCTGCTCAGAGAAGACCCAATGATAACTACTAAAGTCACTGCATATTTTGTTCTTTTTCTTTTGGGAACACTGGTAAAATTTGAAGGCAATTCAAGAGAAAAAGGTATCAATTACTGTGTAAATCCCCTTGAGCACCTCAGGTTTTGCAGCATTTCTTATTATTTGTATTTGGGAGTAGCAAATTTATACAATTTCTGACTACCGCTTAATGGTTACAAGACTCTATACTGTGCCAAAAGATCATCTATCAATTCACAAGCTGCCTAGTTAACTAGTGTGCCTCCTGCTGACATTGTAACTCCAGATTAATGTCAAACCCTTGCAATTTACAGTGTCTGCATATTCAAGCCAGGAAAGACATAGTTTTCAAAATCTAGAAAAGATATCCCCTCCACATTTGCTTGAAAAATATAGATTAAGATTTTTCCCTACAATGAGAATGTAAGAGTTTGGGAACTCCCGAATTTCTCCCATTATGAAATAGCTTACATTTTCCTTTGGAGCACTTGTTTTCAGGCCCATCTCCTAGGTGACCTCTCTTCCTAGGCCTCCTTATGCTGCCCCTCACTGACAGCTAGGTTTTCCTTTTCTTAAATTGAGTTAGACTTATGATTATGTATGGTCACGTGATTGAGCTATCTGGCTCTGCAGCTGGGCTCCCATATTCATTCCTAAATGTCTTTCACTATCAAACAGTCCTGAGACCTGAGATATGTGGGGTGAATTTTGGTGGCCTTGTAGCTTTCAAGTAACAGTATTTCCAGCTGCCATACTGAACCAGCCCAGTGTCCGGGATACTACATTTTCAAATTCCCTGATGTGGTCAAATTGTGTAATTTCTGTAAATGTTTGTTTTTACATCTGTAATATGGAGAGAACAATACTTACTTCATGGAGTTGCTGGAATGCTAACATTAGTCCACACCAGAAGGGAATCTTTATATTCTGTTGATGCTTTAGATGCACAACATGCAATCACTTTTATGAACAAATTTTCCAGCATCACCTGCTGCTTTGTATGACTTTTGCATTGGACTGCCAACTGAAATAATTTTGCAATTGTCTCTTCACTGAATTTGACATCATGGTATTTAAAGACTAACTGAATTGCATTTGATATGACTACAACTTTTAGAGCAACACCCCTCAACCTCAACCTTTAATGTTTATACAGATACCCTAGGCATCTTGTTAAATGCAGGTTTTGATTCAGTAATGTCCAAGGTGGGGCCCAAGATTCTACATTTCTTACAAGCTTTGAGATGATGGCAATGCTATGGATTACATTTTGACTATCAAGGCTTTAGATAACTGGTTCTGAACATTATCTAAATATTAAAGTCATCTGGGGAGTTTTCAAAACTCTCAATATTCAGGCTAAATGCCAAAGCAATTAAATTGAAGTCCTACCCTCCCTGCCTTCCTAACTTACTTTTATTATTATTATTATTAATTCAGGAAATATATACCATGTGTCTACTATCACTAAATGCTATATAAATAATAGTGACTAATAAAAATGATTGCTTTCACAAAAATAGAAAAGGAGTTTCAAGAAGAAAATTGAGTGTATATTCAGAAATATGCTAATATCCTAAAAGTTACCTTAGGTTGATAAGAATCCTGATACAGAGTGTTTACTTTATACCAGGCACATTGCAGGGGCTAGTTTATTTCATTTTGAGAGATAACATTTCACCATTTTGAGATGAGGTTCAAAAGAAGTTTGAGATTAAACATCTGGAAGGAGACAGATGTGGAGGTGAAAATTATGCCTCTCTTAGTTTATAGACCCTTCTTTCTACCACATCTGTTCTCAGGTGTTCCCATGCCTCCTATATAAGGACTGTACATCTGTAGTATGGGCTCAGGTCACTGGATGCAATTAAATACAATTTAGGAGGGCATGTAATTTATATTTCAAATACACACTTTCAAGAGCTATAAGCTATCACTTACTGAATTTCTAAGGGTTCAGATTTATTTATAATTGATTATATTAGTGAGAGTAGGTTAACTGCTATTAAAATTATGTCAAAAATATCACGTTTAGTGCACCATAATTTACACAACCATCTTAAGGTGATGTTCTTTGTCTTAGCAGCTATCCTTGTAGTAGTGACTAAGGTATACAAGCTCCTATGGCTCTGCCTTCCCCTAGGTCATTTGAGTTCTCTCTGAGGCAGATGGCTAAAGTGCATGAAGGATCTCATGTAGGAAGTTTTGTGAGAGATAACTGTGTGTCATGCGTTGCTTCCACCCACATCCCAATGGCTAAAATGCATGTGCATGGCTCTCTCTAACTGCAGGGGAGCCTGGAAAATGTAGTCTACCTGGGTGCCAAAAAGAAAAAGGGAACAATTTTTTTTTCAACTAAAATAAAATATAAAATGTAGATATAATTGTTTAGTTAACATGTGTGGAACAACACTTGCCATGACTTTTTCTTTCTTTTACTATTCTTGTCCTTTTAAAAATTACTCATTAATATCTTCCAAATGAGATATTACCACTTCAAGTTATTGACAAGGGAAGGGCAAATGCACAGAGAGCAGGAGAAATGCACCTCTGAACACACCTGCTTTAATTGCTTTGTCTCTGAGACTCTAAGTTTAGTGAAACCACACCATCCCCTCACTCTTAAGTAGAATTCTGTGCATGCCATTCTTTACCAGGGTAAGATATACCTTTATATTTCTTCATTCCATTCTCATCATTTTATGCTAGAAACACAGGAAAACTGACCTCAAATGTCAAGGTAGCAGAAACAAGATATCATATAAACTTTGATTCAGGTGCTCTTAAAGAATAATACATTCTATGATGAGCATTTAAATTTTTATATAAGTATCTATTTTGGACCCCTTTTTAATTGACTCTTCTTTGAGGGAATAAAATTTTAATATATAAGCTGTCAGTTATTTTACAGCCTTTCAAATTCTTTAAATTTTTCCTTCATTAGGAAAAAAGTCTTCAAAGCTTACTATGCCTTTAACACATCTTACCAATAACTACTGACTATTTAAGAGGGAAAAGGTACTGGATTGGGCTGTCCACAGACAGCACCAGCAGGAATAATGAGAGAAGAACAGTAGGCAAGATCAGAAGTGGGTTTAAGTGAACCGGAAGCAAGTGAACCCAGTATAGACCTCCTGTTTAATATTTTAAACTAGAGCCATAAAGCCTTAAATCTGGAGGCTATGCTCCACGTGGACCAATTATAAAGCCCATGCCTTTTTGTGATCATTACATCTTGTTACAGGTTTGCTCAGGTTTTCTAAGGCAGTTCCGCAAAATCAGATAGGCTTTAGGATTTGGTAAAACCTCACGATGGTCATTCTGGAAAGTGGCACCACTTGGAATATAGGCCATCTGGAATGGTTTTTCCCAACCCTCTGAATAAGGCAGTCAATGTATGTGACAATTTGATCAACACCCTGTCAGCAATAAATAGCTGCATCCATATGGTTTCTTATGCCCAGTTTACAATGTGCTTAAGCCAGGCTTTGAATCCCTTCCAATTCCAACCACATGAGAGAAAACGCATTAACAAACACATGAAAGAGATCTGTTTTCACTTTGTCCACTTTCATTAATATTGGAAAACCTGTAATCTTCTTTTTCGATAGCTCATTTGGTAAATGAGTGATGACTTGGAGGATGTTGTTTGGATACATGTATAATTTTCCTTTTACTTGCTTGAATCTCTACACACACTCCATGTATTATTATTTTTAAGATAAATTTAGAACAGCAAATACAGCAGCACTCATGTATATCACATAATGATGTTTTGGTCAACAACAAGCCATGTATATGGTGGTTACCCCACAGTATTATTTCCAAACTGAAAAATTTCAAATCCCTAGTGATGTCATAACTATTATAATGTTGTAGCATAATGCATTACTAACATATTTGTGGTGATGCTGGTGTAAAAAGCTACTGTGCCACCGGTTGTATGGAACTATAGCATATATAATTATGTACAGCATGAGATACTTGATAATGATAATACATAGTGATTTATTAATGTATTACATTATATTTTATCATTATTTAATTTATGTAATGTATATTTTTATTTACTTACATTTTTAAAGATGAGTTCTTTCTCTGTCACCCTGGCTGGAATGCAGTGGTATGGTCATGGCTCACTGCAGCCTTGAATTCCTAGATTCAAATGATCCTCCTGCCTGAGCCTCCTGAGTAGGTGAGACTATAGGCACGCACTACCATGCATAGCTTATGTATATATGTATTTATTTATTTGTTTGTTTGTTTGTTTGTTTTGATAGAGCCAAGCTCTCCCTATCTTGTCCAGACTGGTCTTAAGTTTTTGGCCTCAAGCTATCCTCCTACGTCAGCCTCCCAAACTGCGGGGATTACAGGCAGAAGTCACTGTACCCAGCTTATAATTTTTTTTTTTGAATGTATTTCTTCTACTTAGAAAAAAAAAATTAATTGTAAATCAGGCGTGGACAGATCCTTCAGGTTGTATTTCCAAAGAAGACACTGTTACTATAGAAGATGAAAGCTTCATGCCTATTATCGTCCCTGAAGACCTTCCAGTGGGACAAGATGTAGAGGTGGGAGACAGTGATATTGGTGTTCCTGGCCATATGTAGGCCTAGGCTAATATGCATTCTTGTGTCTTTGTTATTTTTTTTAAGTTTAAAAAGTAAAAAAAAAAAAAAAAAAAAAAAAAAAAGAAAAAAAGCCTAAAAAAGGATATAAGAAATTTATATGGAGGTGTACAATGTGTTTGTGCCTTAAGCTAAGTGTTATTGCAAAAGAGACAAAAGGCTTAAACAAATTAAAATGTTTATAAAGTCAAAAAGTTATAGTAATATAAAGTTAATTCATTATTGAAGAAAGAAATTTTTTTAAAAAAAGAATTAGTCTTAGCTAAGTGTACAGTGTTTATGTCTATAGTATACAGTAATGTTCCAGGCCTTCACATTCACTCACCACTCACTCACTAAGGCCTAGAGCAACTTTCAGTTTTGCAAGCTCCATTCACGGTAGGTAAGTGCCCTATACAGGTATGCTATTTTCAAAATCTCGTATTATGATTTTACTCTATCTTTTCTATGTTTAGATATGATTAGATACACAAATACTAACACTGGGTTACAATTATGTACAGTGTTCAGTACAGTAATATGCTGTACAAGTAGTAGCTTAGAAGCAAGGGGCTACATGGTAGAGCCTAGGTGTGTAATAGGCTATATCATTTAGGTTTGTGTAAGTATATTCTATGATGTTTGTACAATGATAAAGTATTCTAATGATACGTTTCTTAAAATATCTTTATGGTTAGGTAATACATGACTATAATAGCTATTTATTTTGAGAACTACCGTGGACATCTAGGCAGCTGGTGCTGTATGATGGACTAGAGCCTGTAACTATGGCCTTAGCAGACCTGGGTTCTGAGTCCAGTTCTGCCATCTAGGAGCTTTATCCCTTAGGACTGGTGATTTAACCTCTCTGTGAAGTGAAGGGATATGAGAGTAAGACCTCCTTTGGAATATGTGGAAATGATTAAGTGTGATGGTGCATGTTGTTTTAGTCCATTTTTCTGCTGCTATAACAGAATAACACAGACTGGGAAATTGACAAATAAAAGAGGTTTATTTGCCTTATGGTTCTGGAGGCTGGGACATTCAAGAACATGTGCTGGCACCTTGAGAGAGTCAAACCATTCACTAATGGTGAAAGGGTAGAAGGCAAAAGAGAGCTTGCTTTTATAACAAAGCCACTCACACAGTAAATAACCCACTTCCTCGATAATGTGATTAATCCATTCATGAGAGTAGAGCCTTCACGACCTAATCACTTTTTTAAGCTTCACCTCTTAATATTGTTACAGGATAATTGCATTTCAACATGAGTTTTAGAGGGGACATTCAAACCACAGCACGTGGGAAGCACTCGGTCCAATGAATGGCTGCTGGCAGGTGTTCATCACAGCTATTATTAACACCACCATATGCCAGCACTGAGCAAAATAACTTACCTTCATTCTCTACTGTCACACACAATAGAAAGTGAGTTTTTAAACACTATATTGTACAGGAAGAAACTGAAACTCAGAGTTGAGCTACATAGGTATGATGTAGAAGAGCTGCTTACTCAAGAAAATTCATGCCATTTTCAAGCTACTTTATCCTAATGTAGGATGTGTTGAATGATGACTCTAAAGATATAAAATGTGGTTTTCCAAAATAACTACTGACTTAATATATATGTTGAAAGTAACAAGAAAAAATTAACGGACACCTTTTTATTGTTTTTAGTAGCTAGCTATCTTGTTTGGAATGTCTGCCCTATCTCAAGTGTGCAGAGGGAGGAGAAGATGCTGTTATCAAAAATGAAAAGATTTAGTGCTGTTCTCACCTTCTAATGACTTTCCTGTGATTGGTGGACATCAAATAATGAAGAAAATATCAACACAAGTTGTGAAAATTCATTCATTTATTTAGTTACACATCAACTTACTAATTCATTAAGCATTTATTGAGCACCTACCTGTCAAAAACTATATTGGAAAAAAATAAATATGTTGATAAAAACCCTATAATTCTTATCTTGGAGGAGCCCACAGTCTAATTTAATAAAAAAAAAAATAAGAGCTATATATGAATTTCCTTCTTACTTGTACTTTTAAATTTATGTTTCCTTATGAGACTGGCGCTGGGAACATTTAATGTGCGTATCAAAGTTGTAGGCAGGGGCTTGGGAGTTCATCAGACCCTGGTTTGAGTCCCGGATCAATCCCACACTAATAGTGTGACCAAAATATAGTTTTCTTATCTGTACAAGCAGAATTTTAATTCTTACATTAGAGGGTTTTTTTTAGAAAAATGTTTCTTTTTGGTTTTGGGGTGCATATGTAGGATGTGCAGGTTTGTTACATAGGTCAATGCGTGCCATGGTGGCTGCTGCACCTATCAACCCATCACCTAGGTATTAAGCCCAGCATGCATTAGCTATTTTTTCTAATGCTCTCCCTCTCTCTACCCTACCCCCCAACAGGCCCCAGTGTGTGTTGTTCCCCTCCCTATGTCCATGTGTTCTCATTGTTTAGCTCCCACTTATAAGTGAGAACATCTGGTGTTTGGTTTTCTGTTTCTGCATTAGTTTGCTGGCTTCCAGCTCCATCCACATCCTTACAAAGGACATGATCTTGATCCTTTTTGTAGCTGCATAGTATTTCATCATGTATATATACCACATTTTCTTGATCCAGTCTATCACTGATGGGCCTAGGTCCCTCCTATACCTGGAATTATCACCGGTGAAGGCTGCAGAATAGCAAAGATGGCAGCCTGGTCCTGTCTCTGAGATCTCTGTTCCAGGGAGGCACCAACCTGATGCCAGCCAGAGTACTCCTGTATGAGGTGTCTGGAGACTCCAGGTAGGAGGTCTCACCCAGTCAGGAAGAACAGGATCAGGGACCTGCTTAAATAAGCAGCCTACCTGCCCCTTTGCAGAGCAGATGTGCTGTGCAGGGGGTAATCCCACTTGTCTGGGCTGCCCTGACTCTCCAGAGCTGGCAGGCATAAAAGACTAAGACAGCTGATTCATGATACCGTGGCCACCTTTCCTCCCAGGAGCTCCTCTCAGAGAAATCAGAGTTCTGTCCATAACCACCTGGCTGGCCATGCTGAGAATCCTGCAGGCAGGGCCCTTCCCAGGGAGAACAAATGGGTCAGGGTCCACTTCAAGAAGTCTTACCATGAACTCTCATAGCCGCTATGCTGCGCTGTGGGGAATTCCTCCACCAAACCACCCAGTCTTGCGGACAATGGCAGCAGGGGAATATGACTGACTGGAGCCGCAGTGATGGCAGCCACCCCTCTCTGTCCCCGAATTCAGTCTTCTTAGGCAGTCTCCAGCCTGCTGCATTGGCGGACAGGAATTCCAAGTCAGTGGGTTTTAGTTTGTGGGGTTCTGTGGGAGTGGGGCCTGCGGAACAAGGCTGCTTGGCTCCCTGGCTTCAGCCCCATCCCATGGGAGTGGATGGATCTCCTACCTCACCAGAGTTTCTGGAGCCAGAGTATGCAAAACCACCTGTTTCAGTGCCTGCTTGAGTAGTCACCCACCCAAGCAGGCACCATGAGTCTACAGAGCTGTGTGCTTGGGACCCAAGCCCTGGTGACGTGAGCTCACAGGGGGACCTCCTTACCCATGGGTTGCAGAGATTCATGGGAAAAGCATGGTTTTCAGGACGGGGTAGCACAATCCGTGACCACCTTGGGGAGGGAGCTCCTTTTGACCCGTGCGCTTCCAGGTGGGCCTTCGCTCCACCCTGCTTTCCCTCACTCTCCGTGGGTACACGCCAATCACCCAGTCAGTCACAGTGAGAAAACCTGGGTACCTCAATTAAAGATCAGAATTCACTGGCTGTTTTCATTCTTCTCAGAGACTGGAACTGTTTCTATTTGGCCATCTTGACTGTTCCTTTGTGAATTTCCTTCTTTTTAAGGCAATGGCAATTTGAGAATCTTTGTCTTCTTGCCGAAACATGTGTTCTATATTATAAAAACATTACCCTTCACAGTGAATATCTTCCTTAAAATTTGGTAAGAATGTATTAATTCATTAACTGTCTCTGTCAGAGTATGATTCAGATAATTATCTTGTATTTCCTTTCTCTAAAGATATCTAACTTAATTAAATTGAATGTAGAATTATCTTTTCATACATTAGACACACAAAAATAGCCAGTAAATGTGATGAAATAGTTACAAGTAAATTTTAAGGACAAACCAGAGAAATATCACAATCCTCAATGCTTTTAAATTATTTGTAAGAAGCTAACCATTTGCTGTGGGAAGCATCCATGAGTGATCTGTGACCAATACACATTCAAAAATTCTTGAATCTAGGCATGAAAACCAAGCAATATGGCAGCACAGAGCCCTGTTTGCCTTCCCGCTCACATGGTTACAGAATCATGAATGAGCTCAGACTAATCAAATTCAAAGAACAATGTTAGCAAGGGCTAGTGTAACTGGAGAATCTGCAAACTACAAGTACATTAGAGAAGTTTCGATACTTGCCTATAGGGATGCTCTGTCCCTAGCACCTCTGCTATGTGAGGATGTCTGTCTTGCTGCAACACCATATACCCTGTTCTGCTAAGGAAACAGAGACATTGGTGGGTTTTTTCCACTAATACTTATCTAATTCTTGATATAACTATCACTTATTTTAGCAGTATATTTTTCCCCTAATGAGAGAATTGTTTAACCCAACATTCAAAATAAATAACAATTTAATTTCTGCAGTAAACTGCTGTGACATTTGCTACAATAAACAAGAACAGGATTATGTGCTTGCTTTATCATTTTGAAAAGACTGTTATTAAATATTCAATCCTTAGAAATTGAAATTTATATTTATGGAATATTAGAAAGGAGAAGTTATATGTGATTATTAATAGATATATATTTGCATTTCAAGTAAATGAGGAAAGAAGAACCAGACTAAAATGCATTTTTGTTTCTCTTTGTCTACTTTATGTACCTTATTTTACTACAGATCTGGAGACCTAGAATTCACTACCCAAAGAATTTGCTATGACCTCATTCTTACCAGATTAAACTAAGAATGATAAAAGCATGTGAAAATTCAATAAAGATACTGATCATTTCTTTAATTCTGTAAACATTTGAGGATTTTCTTTTACATTTGGGGTCAATAAGCTGATAATATTTGTGGACTATTATTTAAAAATAAGTATTTGTGTGTGTGCATGTAAGTAATTTTACTTATAAAATGTTTCTATCAGTCCCTTAGCTCAGGGGTCCCAAGCCCCCAGACTGCAGACGGATACCCTCCACGGTCTGTTATAAACCAGGCCGCACAGCAGGAAGTGAGTGATGGGCGAGCCAGCATTACCACCTAAGCTCCTCCTTCTGTCAGATCAGATCAGCAGCAGCATGAGATTCTCGTAGGAGCTTGCACCTTGTATTGCAAACTGGGCACGTGAGGGATTTAGACTGTGCACCTATGAGAATATCTGATGATCTGAGGTGGAACACTTTCCAAAACCATTCCCCACAACCCTCCCCCACATTCTCCCCCAAACAAATCCTTCCCATCCAAGGAAAAATTGTCTTCCATGAAACTGGTCTCTGGTGCCAAAAAAGTTGGAGACCACTGCTTAGCTCGTTCTTAAGTGAGACAAATTTGAACCCACCATATAATTAAAGTAAACATTTCTGAACCCAACTTTTTTCCTTAATTTTACTTTAGACAACAGGTGATGGTAATTGTGCCTAGTATTTCCTGTATTTCACGTTCATGCATGCTTGTCAAGCAAGTACAATATGTAGCATATCTCCGTAGTGACCCCTGCTTCCTGTGAGAGACTCAGCTCAAAGTTTATGAGTATTTGGAGGATGAGGCAGAGCAGCAATCTTATCAGCTTTAATTTGTCACTCTACAGCTTGCCTCCATATTAAGTCCTCACATCCAGAGATGGTCCATAACTTTGAGATTAGCTAAGCCTATGAGATAATGCATTTTATTTCATTAACCATCTGTGGTGTGCTGCCAGGGATTTATAAGTGCTGGTCAATGCTTGTGTTCCCTTAAGGATAATTTTGCAATCAGTCTGCAAAGATGTGAATAGAAACTACCCAGCCCTAAGGAAAGATGACATCCTCACTCAGATAAATAAAGATATAAGGAAAATATGATGACTAAATAAAATATATGGGAGGCTAAGCCAAAGTAGAGAAGACAAGCTTCCTAGAAGGAGCCATAGAATGACAAAATAATGAGAACTTTAAAGACAATCTGGTTCTATTTCTTCACTTTAATGATGAGAAAAAATGTGCTCCAAAAAGAGCTTTTTTTCCCCTTCTTTTTCTTTCTTTCTTTTTTTTTCAGGGTCATGGGCTATGTGAGTTGAAGACAACTCTGAGTCTGGTGTTTTCACTGGGAAGCCTTTCTCTCTGGAGCATCTCACAGAGAGGTTACAGCAAGCACACCACACCCCAGCAGTCTGGGAGCCTGTATTCTTTTAAAACAGAACTTAACAAAGGACACAGACACACAAACCCACAAAAAGATTATTGTTAGCGAACAGATGACTGAATCACTGGGTCTTTTCCACTTTTGATTTGAGGCGTTTATGATGATTAATGCAGGGTGATGTGAGAGGCTGCTTTCTGCACAAAAAAGTCTGGAGCACTAGGGAAAAAGTGGAAAAGGAAAAAGAGCTGATATTCAAAACCACAGAATCATATGTGACAGAGGGAGCCAGAACCTCTCCAACCAAGGCTCACGGAGCACACCACATAGAGGCTAGCGTGGCTCAGGCTGCCTGTGCCAGTCTACTAGGCTGGTACTCTCTGCTCTGAAGGGTGGGGAAGGAAGAGGATTGGAAAGCAGCAATGTCAGGTGGCTCTGGCACTCTACGTGTAATGCCTTAAAAATATCCCAAGGCTTGCATGGACAAAAGATGAGTTTTCTGAGGCTACATGGACTTTAAACATTGAATAATTCCAAATGAAGGTACAATTTGTATTTAGTACACATGGATCCCTTTGAAATGTTTCACTGGAGCTGATGGTAAAAACTTTTGTTTATGAACAAAAATTTTCCAGTTGTCTCTGGATATATTCCTAAGACCCTCTGACTAAACACACACTGCATATATTTGTTTAACATACAATCAGATTGATTCTGTAAAAATATGTACTGTGATTATATATGCTTATACAGTAAAAAAAAAAAAAAACTTCACATCTGTCTGTATGCATCTGTCAGAAATACATATGGCAATATACTGACAGAGGAAATTCTTTCACTATTTATTATGCATAATGTGGACTTATAAGTGCGTAAGAACAGAAACAGAAAAGTTGATGTGAAAATGTACCCCACACTTGGACAATGAATGACTCACCAGTCCAAGCTTTTAATTTATTTTACATACAATTCTTAAATAGATTAAAATACAAATACAGATCAAGAAGGATTCATCTGATCTTTGCCTGATCCCAAGCTGGCTTATAACAACCTCACTTAAGGTGCAGTTTATCTTCTACTGCCCACCAGAATCCCATAGGCTTCATGTATGGAAAATCTAATTCAGAAGGATCAAACTGGGTTAGGAATGTATGTTTTAAAAAGCTCTAGATATCTAAGTAATTTGTCATATTTTTAACTTTAAGAACTTGTGACTCAAAGCAGCATCACTTTCCCCTAACACAAATCCCAGACATAAAACTTACTCTCTCATGCTTGAAGAATATGAGAACTGTTCTGATGAACCAAAGCTCTGAGGACATGGGAAAGGGTAGTCATTCTAAAGGGCCAGTATTAGGCCCTGATGTTTAGGTAAAGGGAACTGAGAGTCAGTTCCCCAAGCTAGCATATCAGACCCCTCAAGGGCAGCATTTGTGTCTCATTTGCATCCTCACTTCTGGCACAGAATTTGATGCTAAAAAGGGCTTGATCAATGAAAGCAGCATTCTCACTGGGGAGAGTGGACCATCAACATTTTGTAAAGTCTATGCAACACAGAGGAGAAGACCAAAAATTAAAAAGAACTAGCGGAAGTATAGTAGATAGAGATGTCTATTATCTACTTTCATATTGCATGAGGTTTGGACTAACATTAAAATGATCAAGGACACGGAAGTTGGACAGCTATATTTAGCTCTACCTTAACAGATCAGTGAATGGTTCTTGTGTTTATTCCTTGCTTTTCCTCAGAGTGTTATATATCTGTTTCAAGAGCTATGGAATCTTATCTATATGTAATATAAGATGTATATTATATGTGTGTGTATTGATCCCTTTCTCCTAAAATTAATGAGCTGAATCCAGCTATTTGCAAAGGATTCATTGATAAGGATGCTGAAAGGAGAGAAACAAGGAGGTTAACAGGCCCATTTTGCCATGTAACCGTTTTGATGAATAGTGAGAAGGTAGATCCCTGCTGTACTAAAGTCTTTTCTCTTTAGATAAATAATATTGATTTACATCTATAAACCACTGCCCTTTTAAGCTTTAGTCTAAGACTTTAAGGGGAGAATAAGGGAGGTACAAGAAGGATACCACCTGAGATAACATGAACTAAGTCTTTATTAACCATAACTTGACATTAGCTGGCAACTCATTTCCTCTAAAACGCAGTATTACAAAGGTTTTACTGTGTGTATACCCATGTCTATATGGTAATGAGATGGGGGTTTTATGTGGTTTATGGAAAGCAGCAATCATTATTTTATAGCCACTTCCTGCCTTTTTCCCTATTCTCAGCAGTAAATTCTCTTTCTTTTAATGTTCTCTATATCCCCACCTCAATTTCTAATGTCTCTTAGGTCAACAATGTTCTAAATGTCCAATAAACTCAACTTCAGGTTTCTCATATTGGTTTTCATCTCTGATCCATCTGAACACACCACTAATTAGGAGTGAGAACAAGAGAAAAAATATTTTTGTTGAGAGATTTATATTTAGCATTTTACAATTTCTATTGCATAGACAAGAAAGTTAAATCATACGATAATAAGATGATTGTTTTAGATTACTAAATAGTGCATCTAAAGGGAAAACAGAAAAAAAAAAGAAAACCAATCTACGTTTAAATATTTTAAGAAATTAAGGTGGTTTTGTTTTTGTTTTTGTTTTTTACTTAACTTTTAAACAACAAGTTCTTTAGTTAGACATGGGAAGAAATTGTGGGGTTCAAAGAGTGTAAGAATACAACCAACAAGTTTAGAAAGAAGATTTGTTTGTGGGAAAAAAGTACAAGTAAGTTATCAATTAGAACCATATCATAGCCTTTTTCTGTTGGAAAAAGGAATTATTTTTGGAATGTAACATGTAGTCTTACAGTGTTTCTCCCCTTAGATTTGGAGCTAAATAATATTTTAAAAAATAGCTGTCTGGTTTCCCACAATCCACAGGAGGTTTGTGTGTCTGCACTCTTGCTCACACCCTGAAATTCTGTTATATTAGTCTCCCTCCCTCTCTGGGGAGCAGATGATGTCTCTTCATCTTTGCAGAGCTTGCCTTCACATGGTAATGAAACCAACTAAGGAATGCAAAAAAAATCATGGGAAAAAAAAAAAAAAAGGCTAGGTTAAATGATACTCCAACTGCTAAATCTCAATGATGTCAACTCCTCAAGAAACATGTGCATATGTGGTTTCCCCCAAGAAATCCTACCTAAACTTCCTATCCTACTCTCTGATATTTTTGATATTTTCTCAAATGAAAGAATACCACCAAGGCACACAGCATGTACACACTAAATTATACTTTAAGTACCATATGACTTTTACAGAAAGGGTCTTAAAAACACTAAACGTCTGTTTGGACATGAAGAGGAAATGACCATTGTGAAATTTCTCAGCAAAATCAGTTTACTGGGAATGACACGGAAAGTCAGGAGCAATTTTATTTTCTGTTGCAGCTGCTTAAACACTGGCTAGAAATTAAAACATTGGAATAATTTCTTTGCTTTATGGTCATGATGCAACTCAGTGGTTTCAAACTTGTTACCAAGGACAAGCCAATCCTGAAAATAGGTCCGTTTTCCGCTAGTTCCTTAGAAAAGAAAATGTTTAGCTTTCCCCAGTCTGTCAATCTTGTGGTAAGGAAATGCCACCAGGGTACCTTTTATAAGAATTTGGGCTCAGAAACAGCTGTACAAATCATAAAATAAGTTTTTTCCCCTTTAATCCAACTGGCATTCAAGTCAATGAGCATTTTCAGAAACAAATTATAAAGCAGACTCGCTTTGAAACCCAACCTGAAAAGAGAGAAACACACAACCATGACAACCTGTTTAGAACTGGATATTCTGATTTTCAACACTGGAAAATGAGGGAAAATCATCTATAATACTCTAAGCAAAGCTCTCCTAGTGTTCTCTAGTTGCCTGTAGATGCAAAAACAAATCAATGTAATAGCCCCAGGTTTCTGGAAGAACAAGAAAAAATGTCCTTGAGAGATGATACAAAGGATATTATTCTTTCATGAACTAATATTCTCTCCTTATTCGTTTTAAATGAACAAAGAAACCCCCAAATGGAAAGCTAAATAAAGGCTTCACAGTACACAGCAATAACAAGTGAATCACTGAAACTAATTTTAACCCCAGAGTGACAGAGAATGGTAAATCGTTTCCTTCCCCCTTGCAACCTCCCCTCCCTGCTTGCAAAATTTTGCTGTTAGATTTAACCACATTAAAATGTAATTTCATCTTATTCTATGCCTGCCTTTGTTACTTCTAAGAGTCTAGCTTCTTTTCTTCCCACACTTGTAGAGAAGAAGGCACAATTTTTTATTTATTTTTAAAAGCATATGTGTTTTACTTTATTTTATTGTGATAAGAATGCAACATATCTATTCTTTTCACACATTTTTCAGTGTACAATATATTATTGTTGACAATGGTTACAGCAGATCTCTAGAGCCTGTTTATTTTGCTTCACTGAAACTCTGCCCATTTTATTGACAGTGAGCAGAACCGTAGCTGCCCTGGTAAGATGCTGCATGAGCACTGGCAATTCAAGTGGGCAGCTCAATATGTACCCCACAAGAGTTCTGAAAGCCTGTTTTAAAGATATTTAAGACGGTAGTGTGTTTAGGGCAGATCTCTTTTCCTGGTTCTCTTCTTTCTCCTATGAGAAAGACTTTGTCAGTGGAGGAGCTAGACACACAGGCCTGGGAGAGGCTTTTTTATTTAAATCGGTGCAATATGTTCTAAGCCTCTCACCTTGTGCCTTGCACAGAGATTTTGCACTAAGGAACCCTGCTTCCTGAATGAGCAGATCTCAGAAAAGCAAATAACATAATTCTGTTACAAATAAATTATTATGAAACCATTTCTATGTTTGAATATCTGGAGGGCTCTGTATGGCTTTGTAGAGCAGCAAGATTTCTGGAGGAAAGGGATACTGTGGTAATCACCCAGGACGTAACCCAGGGGATTGAAAAATAACCCAGAGTTTGGCCAGTAGAAGACAAGGGGAAGGTTCAGATTGCTAAACTCAAAGTTGTTGAGAAACTAAGTGTTGATGAGAGAACACTCAAATCATTAGGATAAAAAGAATCAACAAACTCTTTGGTAGAAAGGTAAACAAAGGGAGATGACCCACTCTCCCCTACCCTCAGTTCTCCATATTCACTTTGAACAGCTGAGTGTCATTCAACAATGATCAACATTTAATAAGCACGTATTATGAGAGAGGCAAAGAGCACAATCCTAATCAGACAAGAGCCAGGCACGGAGCAAGATCCTAACCATACCAAGTCAATCAAGACATGGTTCCTAACCATAATGCACATAAAAATTCTCCAATGGAGTGCTGCCCACATGGCTTTGAATCTATCATTAGTTGGATAATTGATGGTGTGGTTTTTCAAGGCCTAAACTTTCTGAGTGCTCAATGGGTCAACAACTCTGCAAGGCATTTAAACTATAATATTTCCAATTAGACCTATAAGTTGAACGTCACCTACTACCATTTTACTGACATGAACTAAATTATGAACAATGAAGAAACTTGCCCAAGCTTAGCTATAAATGGCAGAATTGAGATTTAGATGTTTTTATGACTCAACACCAAGGGCCTGTTACCATGTAAGTGCTGGCGTTCTTCATTCAGGTAGTTTATATAATGCATATGCTTGAACCTATGCTTAATAACCTCCTCCTACTATGTTGCTTAAGAAGCATTTTATGCAGAAATGGAAACAAAAGGAAAAAATGATCATAAAATTACAAGTCTTTCTCGTTGATGAGAATGTTCAAATTGGATACACACTCACTTGAATGTATAAATGCATTGTCTCTCCTTCATCCCCAGGAGATGTGGCTCTGCATATCTGGTTGCCAGAGAAAGATTGCAGCTGGCTGGAAACATTACACAGCACTGTGTGAGCCTGCAGTACATTATCACTATTATATTTTCTGATTATGGCAAAGATTAAGCTTGCAGCTTCCTCATATGTTAGATAGTATTAGCAAAGTTCAGCATGAATAAAGAGAATCAATCCAAACAATAATTCAACCTGCTTTTCATGGGTCTGCCAATTTCTTGTAATCATTAAAAAATTATATATCACAGATTTCAATTTTGAATGTTATAAACATTTTCATTTCTTTTTATTTTACCCATTTTCCATACAAATTCGTTTATATTTTATAAATTAATAAACACAGAGGTTAAAAAACTTTCACAGCAGGATGCAGTGGCTCACGCCTATAATCCTAGCACTCTGGGAGGCCGAAGAAGGTGGATCACAAGGTCAGGAGATCGAGACCATCCTGGCTAACACGGTGAAACCCCATCTCTACTAAAAATACAAAAAATTAGCCGGGCATGGTGTCGGGCGCCTGTAGTCCCAGCTACTCAGGAGGCTGAGGCGGGAGAACGGCATGAACCCGGGAGGCGGAGCTTGCAGTGAGCCGAGATCGTGCCACTGCACTCCAACCTAGGCGACAGAGCGAGACTCTGTCTCAAAAAAAAAAAAAAAAAAAAAAAAAAAAAATCACATAACTAATAGCAAAATAAGTTGGTCACAGATTTTTTGTTATTATGTTATTAACATAATAATTTCTTTACTTTTTATGATTTGTAGAGCCGGAAAACAGAATAGGTAAAAAAGATGCATATTTTAAGTTCACGTGATCTAGTCTAAAATATTGTGAAATATATTATTACATATTGACCTCCTTTAGGTTTATGAAAATATTCACTTGATACATAGTTATGCATTTATTTTTGGAGGTAAGTTCAGTGGATAACGACCAATGAAGAACTGGGAATGGACATAGCATTTAGATGAGATGGTCTTGTAAATCACATAGTAGAACACTGGCTTTCATCCTTAGCCCTTACAAATGGCAACAGAAGTACGTGAGAGGTATGAAACATTCCTTCATTCAACAAATACTTATTAGGCATTTATTATGAAAGGAATGTATTCCAAGCAGAAAGAAAAGCAACTCTGCAAGGTCTATTTTGCATTATTCAACGATGAGAAACAAAATTAGTGTGGATGAAGTAGAATGTGCTGGGGTACAGCTGCAGCAGATGAAGTCAGATGGTATAGATATGTCAAATCATGTTTGGATGTGTTTGGATGTGTTTGTAGGGATACTGAATTCTATTCTCAGTTAAATGGGAAGCTGATGGAGACTATTCATTAGGGGCATTGCATGACC
Organism: Chlorocebus sabaeus; assembly: GCF_047675955.1. Classification (NCBI taxonomy): domain Eukaryota; kingdom Metazoa; phylum Chordata; class Mammalia; order Primates; family Cercopithecidae; genus Chlorocebus; species Chlorocebus sabaeus. The sequence continues at coordinate 83,926,679 of NC_132926.1, forward strand.
TCAGAATCCAAAACTATCTGGATTTGTTTCTGCTCTTTTGATGAATATCTATGGGCTGGATGTTTACGGGAAATATATATTTTTGAGTTCCACGTATAAGAACACCAGTTTAGGGATTACGACTAGGTCCATTAATTGAACATTTAGTGAGAAATATTTTTGAGCCAGAATTGGGTAGGGGACAGGTTGGATGAATATTGGACCAAAAATCAGAAGTAAGCAGATCTTTTGTGTTGGCCACCAACAGATGGATAAGATGGGGAAGAAAAACAAATGACAAACTGGAAGTGGTGAGTTATGATGTCATAGCAGAAGTAGAGGGGTGGGAGCATCAAAGGTGAGTATGTAACGAATATCAGATGATATCGGTAGCTTCATGGAGTCCAGATGAATTTCTGTAGATAATTTCCTGCCACTACAAATAAGGTCTCATGCGTGAGACGAGTCAAAATTTTGTTAAAATTCTGGTAAGGAATTAAATGATCCCATCTATTTGGTAACATCTTTGAGTTTAATGGACTTTAATTTAATTTTATCTTAAAATAATTTTGCCATTTCTCAGTTGAAAAAAACAAAATTTAGAGACTTTAAAGCAAAATGAATAAGGACAAATCAGTTATTAAACTCAAATATTTTGACTCTCAACCCTTTGTTGAGAGTTTTAACCTTGTCATTAATTTAAACTTTTTAAAATATACTGCTTGCATGTTTTCAGACCATTTGAATTGGAAGTTCAACATAACATTTCATATATTTTTAGGAGTCATTGAAATGAAATGTTAATTCAGGCTCTAAATATGTCATTTTCTTGTTCATATTTGATAGTAATTAAAAAGAAGATAACTGCTGATAGTTGGATTCTTTGGGTAATGAATCTGCCACTTAGTTGAGTAATGAGATCTTGGACCTTTTGGTGAAGCTTCATTTTTAATACAGACAGAAGGAGTCTAAAATCAAATCTGTGAAATAATTGGATAACTCAGGTTATAATGAAAATTAGAATATGACAAAAATCATGGGCTTGTTTCCTTGCAAATTTGAAATTAAGTAATTAAAGACAAGTGCTGACATTTCTGTTTAACTTCAAGTTTGTCTTCTGTGTATTAAGTAAAAAAGAACATCATTATATGTAAAGAACATATAGGGGCCAGGAATGGTGGCTTACATCTTTAATCCTAGCACTTTAGAAGGCTGAGGCAGGCAGATTTCTTGAGCCCAGGTGTTTAAGACCAGCCTGGGCAACATGGTGAAACCCCATCTCTACAAAAAATAGAAAAATTGGCGAGGCATAGTGGCACACTTGTGGTCTCAGCTACTTGGGAGACTGAAGTGGGAGGATAGTGTGAGCTCAGGAGGTGGAGGCTGCAGTGAGCTTTGATCATGCCATGCACTCCAGCCTGGGTGACAGAGTCACCTGTCAAAAAAAAAAAAAAAAAAAAAAAAAAGAAAAACAAAAATTATACAAGGGGTTAGTCACTGAAAAGTGTCAAAACTGTCTTGGCAAAGAAGCCAGGATTTTCTTCCCTAGTGATTATGTAAGAATCCAATCAAGCAAGCAGATAGACTCTATTCCTCAATAGAATGCTTGTCAAGAAATGAGTAAACTTCTGTAATTGACATCTTGGAAAAACAACAGATAAGTAGAAAAAGAAGCTAAGATATAGTGCCACTGAGTCACAGGTGGTCACAGACAACTAAGAATATATCAGATTTAACAAAAGTAGCATCTAAATAAAAATTTAGAAGAGCTATATCAATTGTTCTCATCAATGACTGATTTTGCTCCCCCAGGAGACATTTGATAATGTCTGGAGAGGTTTTTTGTTTGTTTGTTCGTTTGTATTTAATTTTCACAAATACGGTGCTATTGGCATGTAGTGGGTGGAGTTAGGGATGCTGCTAAATATCCTACAATACATGTAAAAAGTGCCAAGGTTTAGAAGTACTCATCTAAATAAAGATTTCACTACGAAACCACTTGGAGGAGAATTAGTCTTTCCTAAATTAATTGCAATCAAGAAATCAGTAGTGGATGGTGCCATAAACCAGGGCTAACTAATATAGGAGAGTTGGAGGCACTTTGAGTCACCGTCACTAAAAGAGAAAATAGAGGAAAAGTCATGGATGTCCACCACAGAGTACTATACAACAGTTAGAAACAACAGGTTAGATAGACTCATAGCACTATACAGAAACAGAGCACTGATTTAAACATAAGAAACAGTGGGAAGTATCTATCAAAATACTTTTTACAAATATACCAAGTACAATAAGCAACAAAATACAAACAAAACAACAATGTACATTTTGCAAGAACTAAATAAGCAAAAAGATGTGTTAAATTTCTTAGCATCATTACATGTCTAGAAGGAGAAAACAGAGAACTATGGCAGGAAGATAATTGATCAATCAGTCAATCAAGAGAGAAGCTAATAAAAATAATGTGCTATGCACTGAGATTTATGATTACTTCAATCCTCTTCATCTTATGCCCAAAAACATACCATATGTGTATTATATATATATATTCTTAGCATATATTATATGCTATATGTATGCTAGTATGTATAATATGCAATACACAGAATATAATATATATGCTAAGAATATTGACACTAGGTGAGAATACTCGAAATCAGTACAGACAATAATCAAATAGAATTTTAATTATTCACATCTGGATTCGTAGATTTTTCTCATTAAGGATAGGTATGAGGAATACATTTTTGGGAGAATAAATAACTGCTTCTTAGATTAAGTAATTCTGGAATTCACATGGAAAGGAAATACACCAAGTTCTGCATAAAAGACAGGAAGTGAATCAGGAATTACACAAATCATTATACATTAGTGATTAGTATATGATTAAGTTTCACTTTCTACTGAGGATGGAAAAGCCAAGAAACATAGAACACACGCTAACTCACTTTTAGAAAAGAGACCTACCTCAAAATGTGAATGTTAGAATAAAATGCAAGGGAGTTGGAAAAAAAAAAAAAAAAAAAAAAGCAAATAATCTACCAGAAACCTGGAAGCTGTTTAAAACACCTTATTAGAAGCCCAGGCAAAATATGTGCCAAGGATCAAGAAACCCAGGTGTTCAAACAAAAACTTTGTATGGCTAACTGGCAAAGCAAAAGAGGTCATTGTGGGTGAGGAAAAGGAGATGGCATTTTTTAAAGGTACAATTGGTAAAGGGAACAAAACAAGAAAATCTATTAAGTAAGGTAAATCAGGTGCAAAAAAACCCCGTAAAAAAAAAGACTTTAAGGAATACTGTGCTTTATATTCCAAAGAAAATAATAAAAGCTTAAAAAATAAATCAATCAACAGCTGGGAGTGGTGGCTCACGCCTGTAATCCCTGCACTTTGGGAGGCCGAGGCAGGCAGATCACATGAGGTCGGGAGTTGGAGACCAACCTGACCCCATGGAGTCAGAGATGGTGGAGAAACCCCATCTCTACTTAAAATACAAAACTAGCTATGTGTGGCGGCGCTTGCCTGTAATCTTAGCTACTCAGGAGGCTGAGGCAAGAGAATCGCTTGAACCTGGGAGACGGAGGTTGCAGTGAGCCAAGATCGCGCCATTGCACTCCAGCCTGGGTAAGAAGAATGAAACTCCATCTCTAAATAAACAAATAAATAAATCAACAGTAAGATGCCAGCTTGAGAATCACCAGGACTATACAATGATGGTAGTTGAAAAGCTGACCTTTGAAATAGAATTCAGCAAAGAGAATCAATGGATTCTTTATTTTGATTTTTATTATGAAAAAGTTAGCTAAATATCTAGCTACACATAATTGTAAAAAATAAAAAAGAACAGAGAATTAATAAAAAGTACTTTGTAAATCCAAATATTCTCTTCATCAATGGCTTGTAATTAGAATTAGAAAAGTAATACTTTAAAAGTATGGATTTGGGGGCCTGCAATTGTATTTTTCCTAAGTTTCCATGTGATTTTGATGATTGATTTGTTTAGGAACAACTGTTCTAGATCTAATTAGCAATCTAGAATTTACATATAAACAATGTCATGGCTAAAGTAAGTAATTATTCAGCTCAGTTGTCAAGAAATAACATCCAAATCCATATTCTGCTGAACAACTGAAACAAGCTCATAGCTAATGTGATTTGCACCCAGAAAAGACCCTGAAAAGTACAACCTGTTAAATTGCACTACCATATCTGACTGGAATTACAATAAAAGGCAAGATTATTTTACACTTAAATATGCATAGAAATTTAGTGGAAAGGCAATATGATATTTTTTCAAGGGAAATTTTTTCTATTAACTTTAGAATTATTTGACAGATTATTTATATGAGAAACAGTTAATATAATTTATTTAGAATTTAAATTATACAAAAGTATGTAATTAAAGGTATTAAAAACAATTGATCAGTATGAAGTGGGAAGAACAAATTCTTTAAAGAGGGAATGACTCGTAGACAGAAAACAAAGGCTAGGGAGAGCTAGGCCCCTTTCAAAAATGAAAAACAGATACCATGATGTGACAGTGTCTGGCCACAGGTGCCCAGATAGTTGGACAAACATTATTCTGGGTGTTTCTGTGAGAGTATTTTTAAATGAGATTAACGTTTAAGTCTTCAGACAGAGCAAAGCAGATTGCCCTTCATATTGTGGGAGGGCCTCGTGTAATCAGTTGAAGGCCTACATAGAAGAAAAGGCTACAATTTCTTGAGTGAGAAAATTCTCCTGCCTGATGATCTTCAGACTGGAACATCAGTTCTTCCTGGTTCTACAGCAGCTTTCCAATTTCCATTACCAACCGGGACACTGGCTCTGCAGATTTTGGGTTTGCCAACATCTATAATCATGTGAGCCGATTACTTACCATAAATCACTCTTTCTTTCTGTATATTCAATTGGTTTTGTTTCTCTGGAGAACCCTGACTAATACATAAGATATAACCTACTTGGTGATCTGCCAAGACCTACCTGAACATCTTCACTATGAAAGAAAGTCAGTAGGGAAACTTCAAGACTTTCAAATAGCACTAAATATTTAAAGATAATGAAATGTCTGGTGGAGGAGTACAGGCTACAACTGAGTCTTATGTATAAATTGGCATATGAGTAGACGCTAAGTATCTGAATGAACTAGTATAATAATGCATTTGAAAAATAAAAATTACACACATACACACACACAAAATACCCACATACATACATTCTATACTGTGAGGAAAATGCATTCCTCTTGTAGAATCATTCCTAAGAATATTTTCTGAAAAACATGAGGCCAACAGAACAATAAGGCTTATTATTGAGAATGTAGTTAAAAGAAAAATTAGTAAGTTTATTCTTATCCTTGAATAAAATATAATTTATTGAAATTAGTGTACTGAATGCACTTCTGTATGCCATACCTTAAGAAAGAAATAACAGTATAGAAAGAAAAGAACAACTATACAAAGATGAATGGGCTTTTTAAGATATGTGATTTAAAGAGACAAAAACTTAGAGATAAGAATGAATGTAGGGTTGGAGGAATCAAAGTTTATAGAATTATAAAAGATGTGAATATGATTAATATGTATTTGTTTATCCAGATCTAGAATATTAGAACTAGAAGGCATCTCATTAAGTATAGAAGAATCATTAAATAAAATAATCAGGATCAATAAATAAAAATACGTTATAAAACTTAGAGACAGCAAATGTAAATAGCATGGTGCCAATTATTTGGCCACAATGTTCATAATTATGGATTTTCTCAAATGAGAAAAATGATATTTGTGGATTATAAAGTGAGTAAATGCCATTTATATCACATAGATTATAGACATGGAAAACACTTTTTATAAACATTGCATTAAAAAATGGCAATCTGGGCATGGTAGCATGTGCCTTTGGTCCCAGCTACTCTGGAGGTTGAGGTGGGAATGATTCCTTGAAACCAGGAGGTCGAGGCTGTGGAGAGCTATGATCATACCACTGTACTCCAGCCTGGGTGACAGAGTGAGAATCCGCCTCAAAAAAGAAAAAGAAAAAGAAAAAAAAGAAAAAAGAAAGAAAAAAAGGAAAGAAGGAAGGAAGGAAGGAAGGAAGGAAGGAAGGAAGGAAGGAAGGAAGGAAGGAAGGAAGGAAGGAAGGAAGGAAAGAAGGAAGGAAGGAAGGAAGGAAAGAAGGAAGGAAGGAAGGAAGGAAGGAAGGAAGGAAGGAAGGAAGGAAGGAAGGAAGGAAGGAAGGAAGGAAGGAAGGAGAGAAATGTCAATCCTTGGAAATGAGAAGAAAACCATTTCTCCATGTGTCACTTTTTTTTCTTCAAAGGTTTTCTATATCCTGAAATAACTTAACTTTAAAAAGCTGCCGTGATAGATACATTATTAAAAACCATATTCAGACCAAAGATGTGAGCTCCTATGTCTGACACCTTATGCATAAATCAATACTTACAGTCCTGTTAGTAAGATAAATGCCTGGGATAATAGATATACAAAATGAAAGGCCTTAGATCAGAGCTTGCCTAGCAGACCATTAGGTTTATATCTTACTTTCTTCAAGGCACTTATTTACTTTTGGAGATGCTGGGCCACAGAGGTTTCATTGGAATGTGTAAGTCATTATTACTCAATGTAATTGACATTTGCCTTTGTAAGCATGATGCAATTGCTTCTTCCTTTCCTTCATTTCTAGCTGAAATTATGCAGCTTTAGCAATTGATCTTCAACAGAATGAATAAGTTATTCCATCACAACCTCAGAGAACACGAAAATGCTCAAGGAACATTTCATACCTTAGAATAACTTATATTGCAGAGGTAAATTATTAGGTAAACATTTATTCCACTTATTACACACTCAAGTCTGTTCAAAAAGATTGTGCTACATGTCTGAAGTGACTTTGACCTTGAACTTAAAACAGTGATTCTGTGGTTATTGGCTGATCAGTCTCATTTTATATCACGTTCACAATTACTTGTTCAAGTTTCAACTTCAGCGACAACATTAGGCTATTCACAGTTTTAATAGTACTACTTGTGACTCCAATCTACTTCACACAGCACTTTGAGATCTGTTTACAATGCAACTTGCGCTTTAAAATAAGAATAATGGATAAAGTCCTCTTGCCTCCATTTTCTTATCCGTAAGTAATATTGCCCCCAAAATATACACAACCCAAAAAGCTATAAACACTGGAATAGAGTATAAATTATAGAATGAAAAAGCTAAAAGAATAGAAATGCACAGAATATGATTTTCCTAACTGGTAGTTCATGATGGCCTTGGGGATAGGTTGGTAGAAAAGTGATTTCATCCATCTGAATACATCTAAGATTCATTCAAAAGTTTTGTCTAGTAATTAAAAGGGGAAAGAACACCTCACATCTGCAAAAATTAGTTCAAACTACATTATTCTCAGTGTCTTACATATTTTAAAGTGATAGTCCTACTGTATTAGTTCATTCTCAGACTGCTATAAAGAATTACCTGAGACTGGGTAATTTACGAAGAAGAGAAGTTTAATTGATTCACAGTTCCAAAAGCTTAACAGGAAGCCTGACTGCGAGATCTCAGGAAACTTAAAATCATGGTGGAAGGTAAAGGGGAAACAAGCACCTTCTTCACATGCTAGACAGAGAGAGAGAGAGAGAGAGAAAGTGCCACATACTTTTAAACCATCAGATCTTGTAAGAACTCACTATCATGAGAACAGCATGGGGGAAATCCACCCCCATGACCCAATCACCTTCCACCAGGTTCCTCCTCAACACTGGGAGTTACAATTCAACATGAGATTTGCACAGGGACACAGAGCCAAGCCATATCGCCTACATTAAATGTTCCAGATAAATTTCGTTTGAATTTGATACAGAATGATAATTTATTCTGATAATGTTAAAGACTCCCAGAAAAAGAAAGTCTGTAATGCAACCACTCATTTTTAACATAAGATTTTTTTCTTGGCTGAGATGAAGGATATCAAGAAAATGCCATTTTCTTTCCCCCGCTGTATCCAGGAACTTTTTCTTTGGATTTTCACAAAAGAAAGACTTTTTAAAAATTATTTGAAAAATGAATCAATGATGCCTTAATTTTATGTGTCATCATCTACATTTCATTTTTAACTTTTGCTGTGTTATCTTCTTCCTTGTTAAGCTCTATGAATCTGGCTTGGTTTTTCCTGTTCTTCACATTTATGAATAAATAAAAACTATGGAACTCAACAACTATGACAATTCTAGACTAATAGAAGCATAATGAAGAATCTCACAGAAGTTTCTTTCTAGTGGCCCACCTAACCCTTGCCTCACCCTCACCTAATTACATAAGTAAAGATGAAGCTTTAGAGGAAACCTCTGGTATACAGAGATTTCATCTAGGAATGTTGCTATAGTACAAACTGTCATTATCTAGATAAACTCACATGCATTGTCCTCAAAATAATGATACTCTCACTTGCTTTCCTTCACAGCCCAGCTGAAACCATTTAGCCTTATGACTTTGTCCTCAATGGAACACATTGATTATATCATCATATCTCACGAGACACACATCTGCATACACAAATCATTCCACATCTTAAAATAATTTTCACTGCAAAGAAACATCAATGAGTGTGCATTTACTCCTCTTATCTGGTGTTTCACACTCAATTCTGTTCAGAAATATTGATCAGCATGCTTGGATTAGGTTAAGAATATGAATAAATTTAATCAACATATCAGCTGAAAATGCCATGAAAAAAATCCACACAAAATAGAAATCTACAGGTTAAGTAAACACACTCAAAATACATTTATGAAATAAGAACATGGTGGGGGAACATGGGAAAAGAGACAGATGAACTAAACTGACTTTTCTTGCAAATAAGTATATAAGAGAGTAGACTCAAGGTTATCCTGCATAAAATGAATGTGACAAAAGAGTCCTGCTAACGACTTTCCAATTGCTACACAATAGTTGTTTCAAATAAAACCAACAAGCTAATTACAGGCATATTACCTAAGGCCACATATTAGGTTAGTGCAAAAGGGATTGCGGTGTTCGCCATTGAAAGTAATTAAAAGTTGGTGCAAGAGTGACTGCGGTGTTCACCCTTAAAAGTAATTAAAAGTAATGGCAAACACTTCAATTATCTGATAAATCTTGTTTTTCTTAGTGACATTTTTGTACACTTTTGCAACAGCTTCTTGGAATGTGAATAGTTCGTATACATGCAAAAATACATGAATATATAAATATAGAATATGTTATGATCATTGAAAAGTCTGGCTCAAAATACCTATGCCATGTTTATTTATCCATGCTTTTATCTCTAAACCCCTTTATTAACATATATGTCCTCCACCTCTACTATTTTCACAATATTTTTCACTTGTATATATTACTATTGATATGACACATGATACAACATGATTTTATCTGGATTATCCTATTTATAGCTATGTTTAGCCTCTGCGGACAGCTCCATAGGGAGAAAGAATCGTCAACGTCAACCATATTTTACTGAAGATTTTGAAGGTATTCCAATGTGACTGACTACTACATTTCCTCACATGTGTGCTGCTGTGTCTGAGATCACCATGTTTTCAATTCTCTCATATGAACCTGTAAGATAAATGTACTTTTTAAAACATTAGAAATGTTGGAATAGTAAGGAAAATATTTTTAATTAAAATATCTGCTACTGGCAAACTTGTCATCTTCCAAATGTAAATACAAAACTTCCATAACCATAAAATTTGTTGTAAAACTTTGTGATGATTCTTTCATCCAAGGGAGTAGCAAGGTCATGTTAAAATTACCTGGAGAGAGAAATAGAGGTGTGTTCACATTCCTTTTTTCTTTTTAAAAAATTTTTTTATTATACTTTAAGTTCTGGGGTGCATGTGCCGAATGTGCAGTAAGATGTTTTCACATTTTAAAGCTATTAATAAGAACTCAAGGGGTCCTCCTACCCCAAATAGCCTCTCCTCTAAAACTGTATCTGATATAATTCCACTTATCTGGGAACAGAACCTAAACTATTTTTTCCCCAAGTAAATTCTGCTGTTTCTTACCTCTGCATCTTCCCGCACACAACTCTCTGGAATACCCTTTATTTTCTTTCTCTCTGGTAAAGGCCTGCTTTCATTTGAGATTCATATTATCTGGGACTTACTCCTTGAGAACATTCTAGGCTTGTGAAAGTCCCCTCTCCCATCTCTGTGCTCCCATGATATTTTGCCCCTGATTTTTATCACCCATCACAAAATTGTTATTATTACTACTATTATTATTATTTGAGGCAGGGTCTTGCTCTCTTGCCCAGCCTGGAGTGCAGTAGCATGATCATGGCTCACTGCAGCCTTGACCTTCTTGGCTCAAGTGTTCTCCCACCTCAGCATCCTAAATAGCTGGGACTACTAGTGCAGGCCACTACAGCTGGCTAATTTCTGTATTTTTTGTAGAGACAGGATCTCATTCTGTTGCCCAGGCTGCTCTCAAACTCCTAGGCTCAAGCAATCCACCTACCTTGTCCTCACAAAGTGCTAGGATTATAGGTGCGAGACACCATATCTGACCTATTTTTTAGTGTTAGATTCTCCTACTACACTAAGTATCTCTGAAAAGAAGAATTAAACAAGAATAAAATCTTATTCTAAAATTGCTTATCACAGAGGTAGCAAGTTAATGTCAACATAGTCTAAATTCTGATTTGTAAGTATTTTTTTTTCACTTTTATGGTGCTTTATGAATATTGAAATTTTTATATGAAGATCCATATTTCTGGTTCCTCTTGAAAAATCTAAAATCTTGCAACACTAGGCCTTCATTCCCACATGATAACATTCGGCTACCATTGAATAATGGATGTCTATTATGGACATAGTCCCTGTCTCCAGTTTATCTCAGTTTTCATCATTCAGGTTTGTTCTATGTCTTGCTTTACTTTCCTTGGTAATACTATATGTCTGCTATAGTATTTAATAGTGTTAGAAATTCCAGGCCTATTCAAAGTAACCTTTAAGGCTATTAGAAAATACATGAAATAATAGAATACACCGATAATAGCAGAAACTGAATTTCATAGCACATAGGACATCGTGGAAGGCCAGGCCTGCTCCAGGTGCAAAAGGTGAAATTCTGGGTTGTAATGGGCAAAAGCAGAAAGTGGTAGGAGGTTGTTAGACCCTCAAAGGAAGGAGAAGATCACAGAATGCAGAATAGGAAATGTCAAAAATTAATGTCACCATCTTTACAGCTTTGCTTAAGGGCAGGATTAGTGATAAGATTTGAAACTGAATCAGTAAAGCTCACATTAAAACATTCAATACTGTAAAAGGAAAGATTTGCAGAACAGTACCATATGATCTTCCTAGAAGGTCTTTTGTGAAAGATATTCCACTTCTCACAATAGTTTAGCTTTTCTTCATCTCAGCTCATATATTTCTGTACCTGATAATTTTTAAGTTATGAATTTGAATGATCTTTGTTGCTGATTTTTATTAGGCTCTGTATGTCCAAAATCCCCAGATGTGATGGTCTTGTGGATAGTGGGTGCATGTGTGTGTGTGTGTATATGTGTGTGTGGTTGTAGGAAAATTGGAATTAAGAAAGAATAGGAAATGAAGAGTGAAAGGAAGGTATAGAAATGGTTAGGTGATACACAGCTAATAGATTTAACCAGTTGTTAAATCTAAATATATACTATATATATTAAATATGTATTAAGCATTGACTATTATGATCACTTTCTCTTATTATCACCTTCATCCTGTAAATCAGGCAAACAGAACTGATTGTTGAAATCTTGAACTGTGAAGCTCAGACTACTCCTGTTCTTCCATGTAATGCTTCAAAAGAAGATTGGTAATAAGGAAAAGGTCTCTGTAATGACAACATAACAGTCACATATTCTAAATAAGTAATAAAGATGACTATGTTTACAGTAATAGAAAATGGAGGGAAGAGAAAATTGCAATACCCAAGAAAGAAGTAGGTTCTTGTTTGTGCCTCCTCAAAAATTTTACACAATTTTAATAGATAACCAGTCATTACATATTTATCTTTTTTACCACTGTGTTAGGAATTTTGGGAGACATGGAGACAGAATCTCTTTTCTCAAATGGTTAATGTGTAGAAGTGAAATTATTGGTGTTAAGGATATATATCTGTTTAGGTTACAATTGTTAACTAACCCTACATCTACAGCATTGCAGTTGCTACTATAAATTAAAACAGTATCATTTTTCAAGGTAGAGTGCCCTGCATTTTGCTCCATGCATCAACCGCTGTTGCCATCATATGTCATTTGGAGATATCCTATCTATTAGGACATTAGTATAGATTGGAGAGTAGAATGATAGTTACCAGGAGTTGGGGTGGTTGGTGGGGGCAGGGGAGAGAAGCTGGTCAAAGGATACAAAATTTCAGTTAGGAAAAAGGATTCAATTCAAGAGATCTATCGTACAACGTGGTGACCATAGCTAACAATAAATTATACTCTTGAAAAATGCTGAGAGTGGATATAAAGTCTTTGCATCACAAAAATCTTAATTATGAGAGGTAATGCATGCTCGCTAGCTATACTTAAGTCTTTCCACAGTGTATATAGACTTCAAAATAACTTATTGTTTCATTTGTCAATTTAAACAGTTTCATTTGTCAATATAAAAATTCTAAGAAAAAAAAAAAAAAGAAATTTTGGGCCAGGCACAGTGGCTCATGCCTGTGGGAGGCTGAGGCAGGCAGACTGCTTGAGCCCAGCAGTTCAAGACCAGCCTGGGCAACATAGTGAAACCTTGTCTTTACAAAAAGAATTCAAAACTTAGCACATGCCTGTAGCCCCAGCTACTCCAGAAGCTGAGCAGGAGACTTGCTTGATCCCGGGAAATTATAGGTACAGTGAGCCATGATCCTGTCACATGACAGAGGGATACCCTGCCTTAAATAAATAAATAAATAAATAAATAAATAAATAAAGATATTTTCCTTTTATTCATAATCTACTGAGAGGTTGTTTTAAAACCACAAATACATGTTGAATTTTTACCATAAAAAGGAAATTTCTAAATTATGACAAAAAATCTTAGAGATGATAAGTTAATCACACATCGGGAATTATATTGCTACATGATCCCTAGTTTGGGGGCTAATTGTTTAATCAAGGTGCTATGGTTTGGCTATGTCCCCACCCAAATCTCATCTTGAACTGTCATCTCCACATGTCCAGGGAGGGACCTAGTGGGAGGTGATTGGCTCGTGGGGGCCATCTCCCCCATGATGGTTTAAAAGTGGCAGTTTCCCCTGTGCTTTCTCTCTCCTGCCATCTTTTGAAGATGTGCCTTGCTTCCCCTTCACCTTCATCGTAAGTTTCCTGAGGCCCCCCAGCCATGCAGAACTGTGAATCGATTAAATCTCTTTCTTTTATACATCACCCAGTCATAGGTAGTATCTTTTTTTTTTTTTTTTTTTTTTTTTTTTTTCTTGAGAGAGAGTCTCGCTCTGTTACCCAGGCTGGAATGCAGTGGCATGATCTTGGCTCACTGCAACCTCTGCCTCCTGGGTTCAAACAATTCTGCTGTCTCAACCTTCTGAGTAGCTGGGACTACAAGCACATGCCACCATGCCCCACTAATTTTTGTATTTTCAGTAGAGATGGGGTTTCACCATGTTGGTCAGGCTGCTCTCAAACTCCTGACCTTAGGTGATCCATCTGCCTCTGCCTCCCAAAGTGCTGGGATTATAGGCGTGAGTCACTGCACCCAGTCGGTAGTATCTTTATAGCAGTATGAAAACGGACTAACACACAGGGATCCATATATTCACTAAAGCTTCTTATGTATAAGACACATAAATAGATATAGATACATAGATAACCACATGCTATCTTTTTCTCTCACTTTCTCTCCTCCAAATACAATACTTCATTCTAGTTGACAGCTCTAGTAAATAAGCTTTTTTCATGTAGATATTGTAAAAGAAACCTATAAGAGTTATAAAAAGCAATTATATTTGTGTTCCAATAATAAGCAGAATCATTGCATTTTGTAGACAATCTTCTCTTGATGCAGTCCTCATTCAATTTCTAAACATAGATGTGTTCAGCTCCTCAGTCCATACTGACTGTTTAATCTTATTGAACATTCACGTAATACTTCATTCTTCAACAATCTGAAGAATTGAATAAGTACTAAAGCAGAACAACAACGTTATAATGCAAATGACTTCTATTAAAAAACTGTAAGGATGTTTGAACAATCAAAGAAAAAATAGTGAATTATGATGATATCTTAACAATGTGTTAAACAAATAACTCTAGTTCTAAGTAACCACAGGGATAAAATATTGAAAGAAGAGAAACAAGACTGAAATGAGTGAATGACTTTTAGCTTTGCTGAATCCTAGTACTTACGAAGTCTGGTTTCCAGCCTTTGACTCCCTCAACTCCCTCACCTACCTCATACATCCATTTCTATCAAGGGTTATATTTTGATATTGGGCTCAAAACTAAAGGGTCAGATTTACCTTTAATTCCTAGGATTTAATCCTAGTTTGAGTCAAATGTCTAGCATCACATATGGTAGCCCGTCATTGGGATAATTCATCCAACAACCAGGCATTTGGACAATAAAAAGTGACTGAAAAATGCCCCTACACTTAAGGCACTCAGCCTCTGGAGGGAGGAGGGAAGTAATAATGCATAATCACAATTCATAGTGATTCATGTTGTAATTCATGTTCATGCAAAGTGATGGGATCAAGAAAAAGAGTTGGGAACTTATCCTGCTATGACACAGAAACTGATGAGTTATTCTTGAATGATCCTAAAAGTTATCTAGCAGAAGATACGATTCTATTTGAGGAAAGATCATGTGCAGTGTGCATAGACAAAGGAGGATGCAGTAATCATATTTGTTTTACAAATGAGAAACTGGAGGTAGTTCGGGATAGCAGCTAAAATATGACATTGGAGACAGTAAGATGGATAAAGGAGTATTTCAAAAGTCTAGACAAAAGATTTTGATAGTTAGAATTTAGTCAATGGATTGGACATGAAGAAAGACAAAGAAAAGAAGTGAAATTTTTTCAGGAGACAGGACAAAGTACTTGAAGAATTAAATGTCAGACTCATGAGAGAAGTAGAAGTCAGAATTGATTTGAGATGTCTAACATGTTAGGCTGGATGAATTATAATGTCCTTATTACTGAGAAAGAATATAGGAAAATAAACATGTTTGATAGGTACAAATTTGGTTTGAGTATGCTTGGTTAAGATGCCTGAAAATAACCTGGTGCCTGACTAACAGGTGAAGATACTCAATAGAAACTGGAAGTGTGAGTCTTAAATGAGTTGGGGGCTGAAGATAACATGTTGATACTCATTAGTATAATTATCCATGTCAAAATCCTAGACTTCATTACTCATAAGCAGAAAATAGCTTGATCCTTTCTTTTCACTGCCCTTTAAAACTCTCACAAAGAGCTATTTCCTAACCACTAGGATAACATCTTCAACGGATCCTTCTCTACATAATTCCTTATTATAAAAATTACTGTGGTCATTTTTTTTATTTTCAAGAATAGTTTTAGTCCACTAAATACAATGACGAGTCTAGATAATTCTCAAAACCTGGCTTTCATGTAACCTCAGAGCTCCTCTTTTCTCCCTCTTGGGATGGATTGTAAAAAATCTACCCATCTTGCAGTTCTCTTCCTCTTTCCTGCCCTTTCCCAAGATTGAAGGGAGAGAAAGAAGGAAAAGAAGTGAAAGCTGCTTCCAAAAAAGTGGAAGTATTCTACAGGGATATATGTTTCAGGGTGAGGACTGAAATGAAACCATTTGATCTGAGAGTTATCTGGGTACTGGTGATACTGGTGAGTAAAAATTAGGGTTAATTCAGTTTCATTAAATGAGATATTTTGAAGGGAAGAAAAAAGAGAGATAAGTTATGACCAAATGAAAAGCATTGTTTGATTTGACATGGGGAAGTACTGAGTACATTTGGAGATAGTTCACATAGTCAGACCAATTGTTTTTCTTCCTAGTCCCAGAGAGGAGCTCATACCTGGTGCCTCATATCACATAATTATGCTTGATCTATGCTTCCTCTCCCAAGCTTTTATTTCAGTAGCTTTCCTCACACCTATAACCACAGATAGGTCTGAGGAGAACTTGCTAGTGAGTGGGATTGTGGCGCAGTGATAAGGACCTTTGTGCTGACATGATTACCTAAGTATCACCTCAACCATTTTAGCCCTCACTTTCTCAGGCACCCATTGAGATACTCTCATACTTTATCATGGGACTTCACCTACTTGGTAACTTTTTGTCTGGGTTGTTCTACATATTGCCATATATTTTGACACTGGGCTTGGACTAAGAGTTGAGACGGTCAGTTCTGTCAATGCCAGCCCACTTCTAGCCTAATCTTTTCCTGACTTTTCTGCACTGCTAAAGATTGAAGCCAAATCTAAAGACATTGGGCTGCCATGCTCAGTAGATGTTCCCAGACAACATCAAAATAAATATTGAAGACTTCGTGTCTGTATATCTGCTATCCTTCAGCAGCTAAACCAAGTTCAACGTACGTTTGAAAATGTCTCTGACTTTCATCTTTTTAATTGTTTATACCCTAATGTATTGAGAAAAAAACTTATATTTTTAAAATTCTCATATAACCCAGCTCAAATAAAGGTGTTACCTAATTATTGTAAATTGTCTTATACTTTTCAAGCATAGCTCCTTTTGGGTAGAACTGAAACATTTTGTTATCGTTAATTACTGTATACAAAAAAAGACATAAGTAAAAATTCAACACATTTTTGTGCTTTTTTTGTTTTTTTTGTTTTTTGGTTTTTTTTTTAAAAAAAAAACAAATCTAATTGGTTATTTTAAAAAGTCTAATTGCTTAGGAAATAGATCTTTGGAAATAGTAAAATATCATTTTTTTCTCCTTTGATAAATATTGATGGAAAGAAAATGAATGATAATTGTGTTGCTTACTAAATATCAGGCACCTAATGAAATTCAGCATCCTTTATTATTCTGTCATCTGTGAATTCTGGGCAGGGCTATTGCTCCTGGTAGGTCTCCATCAGCTTTATGACCTTCCCACAGACATGTAATATTGCAAATAAAATACTTTTCTTATTAACTGTTGGCATAATTAAGGATAATGGTGGGCTGTGAAGCAGCCTGAGGTTTGTATTACTAGATATTTGTTATAACATACTGCTGTTTCCTTTTGTTTTTCTATCTTGTCACATTCTAAGATCCTAGAAAAATGATTTGCTGTGAATATATAATTTGAAATGTATAGGCTTACCTATGCATGTTCTAAAACACATTCAAAAACTGCTCATCTAGAAAGTAGATTTATACAGATATTTTTATTCCTAAATATTGCTGGTTCTTGCTTTTGGTATTCTTAGTGTCTCCTCTTTTCTTTAAAATGCTTCAACTACTCTTCCCTTTCATTGCTTATAGTAGATTACTTAGGATTATATGAAAATAGTGAATTATATGAAATTATATTCTCACATTTATGAGCAGTTTGGCTGAATTTTTTCATCTCACTGTGAAGTTAAATAATGCACATCAAATAAGATAGAATAAATCAACAAAGAGTTTTGCAAATAAGTAGTGTTTTGGTTTGTTTTCTTTGAATTAAAAAAAAAAATGCTATAGTTCTATGACATGCCAAGTCATAGGTGCTGTCCAGCCTGTGTGAGCTAGTTTTCCCCGGGTGAAGTATCTGTGCTGGCTCCAAACAGCTATGCCAAGGTGGGTTTAGGGTGGCCTAGTACTAAACATGGCCACCTGGCTGTCTTTGCCACGAGGCACCTTCAATTATTAGGAAATGTTGGCTCAATGAATATTTTGATCGTTGTGTCCAATACACTCTTATCCTCTCTGCTCTTTCTTGTACTTCTGTCCTTATCATCACTTCCCAGGTTCCCAGAACCCTTTTCCTGATCTCTTTATTCACTGCCTATCTCTTGTTTCCTTCAGATATTCTTATAAAAAAGTTGTTGCTTAATACAATTAAAGAATGGTAAAATAGATTATTAAAAGTTTTTTTAGAGTCTAGAGTGTAGCTATACATTTTTATATGTTAGCAAAGTTTATTTCTGTATTTCATTCAAGTTTCTGTTCAGAAAAAAGCATTCCCTGGTGATCCTATTGTGGTAGACACAAAACTGTGCCACCCAGATCCCATTCCAGGGAAGAACATGCGGCTGAGCTGTTGGAAGTACAATCAGTGGAAAACCTTGGTCTGTCAGCAACTTCAAGGTTTGCCTACTTTGCAGAAATGGCCCATTCAAAGTCGTGCCCTTCCTATTGCAGTCTACATTAATCCACCGAGTGAGGCAGAGAGAAAAAAAGGACTGATAATTTTCAACCCACAGGGGCATTAATGAGCAACAGGGGCATTAATGAGCAATACTTGCTCCAGAGCTCCACAGTGGGTTCTCAGAAGGTGTGTCTTGCCTGCATCACAGCTTGACTCCTTCCACTATTCATTTTTTCTTCTTTTCCTTTTACTTCACAGCATTAAAAACAAATAAAAATGTTGAACTCCGAACTCTCTCTCAGCACCTGCTTAGTATGTCACAGAACCTAGAGTGGGATACCTACCTGAAACTATTTCCTGTTACTTCACCTCCTCATTGTCGAGCATATATATGTTTTCATAGCAACTAAGGCTGTGTATTTACTTGTTTTTTTTTTTGGTTTTTTTTTTTTTTTTTTTTTTTTTTTTTGACGGAGTCTTGCTCTGTCGCCAGGCTGGAGTTCAGTGGCGCGATCTCAGCTCACTGCAGCCTCTGCCTCCCAGATTCAAGCAATTCTCCTGCCTCAGCCTCCCAAGTAGCTGGGACTACAGGTGCACACCACCACGCCCAGCTCATTTTTGTATTTGTAGTAGAGACGGGGTTTCACAATGTTGGGCAGGATGGTCTCGATCTCGTGACCTCGTGATCTGCCTGCCTCGGCCTTCCAGAGTGCTAGGATTACAGGTGTGAACCACTGCACCCGGGCTTATTTACTTTTTTGTTTGTTCATTTATTGCTCTGTGTGGGCAAGGACTCACCCCTGTTGTTCATTGTCATATTTGTATTCCAAGAACATAAATTACTGCCTGGCACATAAAAAGTGTTCCACAATACATGAGGGCACAAGGAATTAGGCGTACTGGGGCTGGCCTAACCATCACTTCCAACATTCTCCTGTAGAAAAACTATTTTTGAATTGGTATATATTGCTGAAATTCAATGTATTTTTAAAATTAGAGATGGCCAGGGTATACTGATTAAAACCCAACTAGTTAAAGAATTCAAAGTATTTCTACCTTTTGGAGACTTGTATATTATGAAAAAATGAGATGTTCTTTTCTTTTATTCTGTAAAAGATAAGTGTATCAGACCTTTGGCCATCCGGTTCATCTTTGCATCATTAGTCATGATGAATAGTGTACTTACAAAGGCAATTATATTATGTGTGATTTGGATCTTGATGGAAGAAGATAAATTAACTATAGGTTTAGGTAACATTACAGCCAGCATTACATCTGGAAAAGAGCCCCTCCTTGAACAGCATCCAGGCCAGTCAAATCACCATCACGCCAGTCTCTTTAATAAAACATTCAGTAGTTAGTGCTGCTTTCATGTTTCCTAACTGCCTGCCCTTAGTGAATTTGATAGCCCTGAGTCACCTAGAGTCTCTTAAGTCAGAATTGATTCATTTACATCTTATTTGCATAATAATCTTGTATACACTTATATGAATACTACGATGGCAACAACAGCACTCTCATTAATTACTCATGTACAAATGGTACAGAATACGCGGTGCTCAAGAAATGGTATTAAAATTCTTAACATCAAAAGCCGGTAGATAAAATAGCCACATAACCACCTACTTTTTGTTTTAAAAAAAGAAACCTTTAAAACTGTGTGTATTTTCTTGTTTAAGGATTTTAATTTAATGTGGCATACAGTTTCTCATAAATCAGCATTCCTTTTGTCACTCCCTCTGTATTTTCATTATTTCTGATTCATTTTCTTCTTCTTTTCTACTTTGTTAGTTTCTGTTTTCTCTTTTTTCTCTTAGCTTTTTCTCCTACAGCTGGCTTCATGTTTTTTTCTGCAGTCTCCTTTTCCCTCTTATTCTTAATTTTTCCTTCCCAAATATGAATAACAAAGAGAAAAAAGAGAGAGAGGTATTAATGAACAGATTGGTAGTGGAGTAGCCATGTACAACTGTATTCCATAATATATTTCACAAGATATTTATTTAATTTTATTTTACTGTGCTCTTTTAAAAAGTACTTTCATAGTTAAATAACTATGCTACCTTTTTATTTTTGTGTGAGGATGTTTTGTACAAAGGGTGGCTGGATGCAATGAGATAAATGTTCAAGGATAAGGAAGACGAACAGAGATGGAGAGAAGAACAAGCTCACCGCAATGCTTTCTTGCATATGTGCTGTAACATTTTCTGTGAACAAAACAAAGCTGAATAATAATTTTAAAATTCCATTACATCTAGCCCTTAATATACAAAAATAATTGGATTTTAAAATTTGTATTCCCAATTAGACTCTGCTGCTAACTCTGTATATCACTGACTTTCTTCTTCACCATTATTAACGTAAAGTTAATGGAATCTTAGAAATGAAAGAAAATTTTCAATTAGCCTTATAATCACAATTTATAGGTGAGGAAACTAAGACTAATATTTTTAATATTCTAGTAGAAAGACCCAGAACATTGCCTCATCTGATCTACATATTTCATAAGATTTTTGTAATTATGCAATAGAATGATTAATGACATGATAAATGGAACATTTCTGTCAGGTTTATGTCTCAGCTCTGCCATTTATCAGTTGTGAGACCTTGGGCCAGTAAACGTATCTCTCTATATCCCACTTTCCTTATTTGTAAGATGGAGATGGCAGTTATCATATATGCTACTTTTGATGACCATACAGTAGTTATACTTTTGTAGTAGTCACTATATTCCTGAAATTAGTAAGAGCTGTATACACGCAGCTACTATTGTTACCTCCAAACCTACTTCTGCTCATGCAATTCGTCTTTAAGTGAATAAATTAAACCAGAAAAGTTGAATTAAAGTATTTCCCTCTCTTTACTTCAACTCCACATTCACTCACGTCCAACACTGCTCCACTTCAGAGCCGTATAATTTTCACCTTGATTATCAAAAGCATCCCTATGGCTCTTCTGTGTCTCCTGCTCCATCCTGCTGAAAACGCAGCAATTTTTAAAGGAAAAACTTAGCATGCTACCCTTCTGCTTCAGAAACAATGCTAATATTTGTTGAGTAGCTCCAATATGTCCCACCCTACACAGCTCTAGTCTTCACTGCTACATAACTCTAGTCTTTACTCTTACTCTGATAGTTAAGCATTTTTACCCCCATTTTACTGAAGAGAGTACTGAGAGCCAGAAATGTCAAGTAAGGTATACAAGGTTACATAACTGGTAAGTCTCAAAGTCACAGTTGGAGCTAAGTCTGCTCCCATCCAGAGCTTATGCAACAAACATACTGTTTTCTCATCACCAACAAGATGCAAATCTAAGCAATCTGGCAGGCAGAAAAAGCCTCTCTGGACTGATTCTTTATTTATCTCTTCAGATATATATATTTTTTGTTTTTTGTTTTTGTTTTTCTTTTTAAGAGGAGTCTCGCTCTGTCATCCAGGCTGGAGTGTAGTGGCATGATCTCAGCTCAGTGCGACCTCCTCCTCCCAGGTTCAAGTGATTCTCCTGCCTCAGCCTCCTGAGTAGCTGGGATTACAAGCGTGTGCCACAACGCCCAGCTAATTTTTGTATTTTAGTAGAGACGGGGTTTTGTCATGTTGACCAGGCTGGTCTCGAACTCCTGACCTCAGGTGATCTGCCCGCCTTGGCCTCCCAAAGTGTTGGGATTATAGGCATGAGCCACCGTGCCCAACCTTCATATCATTTTTCAAAAGGCTGTCCAATGTTCTTATTATACTGAATTAGTTCTATACTTATAGCCTTGAATGGGGCATTATTTCTCAAGACTCTGTGCCTTAGTTAACACATACTACTTTCCCTGTCTGACATTCTCCTCCTCTGCTTTGTCTGCTCAACTTCAGAAAGCCATTCTGACCACCTTGTCAGGGTTATGAACTGTAACTCCGTGATCTGTATCAATAGATAGAAAAAGATTGCTAAGTACAAGAGTAGAAAGATAGATGAATTTATATGTTAATTACTATACTTAAAGCATCTCTATTTTACTCCTGTTGTCAAATTTTGAGATTTATTATAATTTCTCATACCGATTGTAATTTATAAAATCTATATATTTTTTCTTTTAATTAGGGTAAAACTCAGATTGTTTGTGGCATAAAAGATTATGATTCCAATTTTTCACTGATTGTGTCTGTATTAGTCTGCTCTAAAGAATGCCCAGAGGCAGGGATTTATCAAGGAAAGAGATTTAATTGACATAGTTCAGTGTGGCTGGGAGGCCTCAGGAGACTTACAATCAAGGTGGAAGGCAAAGGGGAAACAAGGCACCTTCTTCACATGGTGGTAGGAAGGAGGAGTGCTGAGCGAAGGGGAAGAGCTCCTTATAAAACCATCAAATCTCGTGAGAACCCACTATCACGAGAACAGCATGGGGGAAACTGCCCCCATAATCCAATTACCTCCATCTGGTCTCTCCCCTGACACATGGGATTTATGGGAATTATAATTCAAGAGGAGATTTGTGTGGGGACACAAAGCCTAACTGATAGTGTCTAATATATCTCTTTCGTATTACATTTTACTTTTCCTCCACTATTTCTTTTTATTTGTTGGTTTCATTTATATACATTCTCTTATCATAACATTAAGATTGTTTAAAATTGTTTTTCATCTTATTTTACTATTTGTTATATTCTATTGTCTTTGCTTCCTCTTTGTCATTTTCTTTTTGTGGAGTACGGTGGCACAATTACATCTCACTACAGTCTCAAACTCCTGGACTTGAGCAGTCATCCTGTCATCCTCTTCAGTACTCCCTCAGTTGAGACTACGGGCACATGCCACTATGCCTGGCTAATTTTCAAAAATTTTTTGTAGACACAGCGTATTGTTACATTGCCCAGGCTGGTCTCAAACTCCTTGCCTTAGGCAATTCTCCTGCCTCAGCCTCCCAAGTGTTAGGATTACAGGTGAACCACTGCACCCAGCTGGAATTAATACTTTAAAAAAGTTTCATTACCCCTTTTCCCATTAACATAAAGTACTAACTAATTTCAATTTGCTGAAAGTTAGATTTTTATTATTAGGTTTTACTTAAATTAATATTTTCTATTAAACACCTCAAAAATTTCAACTAATCACTTTATTCATGCACACCATTCAATTCAAGAGTAAATATTTAGCATCCCAGGGAAATTTTGCCTAATACTAAAAGTTTCCATCCTATCAGTAAGTGGAAAACTGGGCAATTTGCTTTTACTAATTTTGTTTAATATGAAAAATGTAAATACTTACACTTTTGGCCAAAGTGAAATTAAAGGGAGTAGATTTAACCTCTTACCTGAAACAACTAAAAACACACACACATACCCAGGAATAGATTTTAAACAGTGGTTTGAAAAGATGGGAAGCTAGGAAATGCAGGACAGTGATCTAAGGAGGAGTAAAAACATGAGATGAGCTATATAATCATCTCAGCTTACTACCTGGAGACAGTTTTCAAAACATGATGAGAAACTCAAGCAAGACCAGAAAGTCTTCCTAAATCGAAGAGACAGAATTGGGAAGTTAAGGAGGCCTATGTAGTTAGAATTTGCAGCAGAATACCAGAAAGGAAAGAAATACACAGAGATAGAATTTCAGATATCCATAGTTCTCCATCCACTCTATCAGCTGAACACTTATGAAGTCATTCATGCTGGAAAATTAATCAAGGCTGGGAAATTAACCCTTGAAAGGATTAGATGGAACTATCTTTAAAACACAAATATGTAAATCATTCCTTTTACCACCAGCAAAAGTGAAAACAGCATCAGGTAACCTTTTTAGAAGGGTTTTACATCAGTAATGACACAAAATCTGCCCTTTTTAAAATGTTGCTTTTCTCCTGTTTGGTGTGAGTTAACAGCAAGACCCAAAGGGATAAAACTTTTTCCAAGTTACTTAGCTACATCTAAGAATTAAGCTTAAGAATGTTTGTAGGAATTACAAATATATCCAAATCGAATAAGATAAGATGCACAGTATCTACAACTCATCTAAAATTACCATAAGTGAAAAGAAGCAGAAAAATGTAACTCAGCAAGAGGAAAAAAAAATCAACAAATTAAAAGAACTCAGAAACTATTCAGATGATAAAATTAGTAGAAAAGAAAATCAAACCAGTTTTTAAAATGACATTCTATATATTCTAGAAGCCAGAAGAAAGGTTGAACATTAGAGATGAAAAATATATAAGAAAGACCCAAATCAAATTTCTGGAAATAAAAACTAAAATGTCTAAGAAAAAAAAAAAAACATATCATATGATACTGAGGGCATAGGAGATATTACAGAATAAGAAATTAATGAGCTTGAAGATATAGCAAGAGAAACATCAAAAGTAAACACAAGGAAAATAAAACTGAACAGAGTATCGGAGAGTTGTGAAATAAGTTTATATGCACTAATAATATATGTGTAATTGGAATACCAAAACAAGACGAAAGGAAAAGATGAAAGCACATAAAAATATGTGAAAAAAATAAGATCAGAACATTTTCCTAATGAACTTCAAGCAGAATAAAGCTGAATAAAATAACAATGAGGCCTACCATAATCAACTTCACCCTAAGCCTTTGCTTAAGGTGGGGCTTGCCACACTAGACAGATTGGTGGCTGGCCATGCCAGACAGTCTAACCATGTGATTTAGCATGAAAGTTGGCCACTCCAGAGTGGGGGCTTTGGGTCACTTGGTTCAATTTAAAGGAAGATTGAGTTCAAGCACATGGGAAATCAATCAATCAATTAATCAAGCCTACATAATAAAAGCTCAATAAAAATTTCTCAACATCAAAACATCAGTAAACTGCCCTGGTTGGGTTGATGTGATAAATATATTGCCATAAGAATGAAATTAAACATCTCTTTGAAGTCTATCTTGCTTCAAATAATATTTAGAAGTCTATATTGCTTCAAATAATAATTAATAATGTAACTAACTCTTAACGTCACATAATCTGAGAAAAAAATTCAAACTGATGTGCAATTATTGTCAACTAGAGGTAAGTGACATAAGTCTCCTGGTGGTGTAAAAATCACAGGTAGAAATGCTTAGTTTGAATGTAATAACATTAATATAATATTATTCAAACAATATTCAGTATAATAATACTATTTTGAATTTGAAAATCAATTCAATATAATAATATTATTTTGAATTTGAAAATCAAAAACAATATTTTAGCACATTTAAATACAAATTTCTGAAAATAAAGCAAAAAAAAGCTTTTAAAATTGCAGTAGGTAGACAAAATATACCATTAGTCTCAGTCACAGTCATAGTCCATTGAGAGAATATGAGAGTTATATGCTAATAAAAGAGAAAATGAAATTTGGAAAAAACATAGAAACATGCCGTAACGTGTCCAGATGAAAAGATGAGAATAGTGAAGCGATCCCAAGTTCATATTAACAGGAAGAACACGTAGAAGGAAGATTAAGATTTTCATTCTACAGGAGAAAATAATAGTGATTAGAGAGTGATTTCCAAATATTTGAACAAATGTGATGAGAAAGTGGGAACATATTTGTTTGGAATTTTCATAGCCATAGGCCCTTCTGTGTGCAATTTATGGAAAGAGCTGTTTTCTTGACTCTCAAAATGTTGACTTTCATCTTTTCAAAACTCTATACCATGAGGGTCAATTAAAGCATATCTCTGGAGTGGGGCTGGAGTAGGGATGGCAGTGACACCACTGTTGTTTAAAAACTCTGAGCTATAAATCAATCAGTGTGAAGGATTCCGGCGTGTGAAACTTGTTTTCAAGTCTCTTATGGTATCTTCACAGAGCTCAGCCACCAACTGTCTTCCATCTGTGTGATAGAGAGAACACAACTATTTGGGTTTGAAGTGAACCCAACGTGATTTATGTTAGATATGAGAATTTTCTGACAGTGATATTTATTAAGGCATGGAATGTGTAACCAATGAAATTCTAATCTCTTTATTGGAGGTTTTCACATGCAGGTCAACTACTCTTTCGGCAATGGTTTAAATTTTCTTGAAAGCATGAGATGGACATAATGACTTATTCCAAACACACAATTCTTTATAAAAGCAGCACTTCATTTACCCAGCTTCATTTAGGAATAAATTGCTCTATGAAAGAAATGTTGAAGTAAATAGTTTATTTTCAATGCCAATGTAAATGCTTCTGTAATAAATCTTTCCAAAGTGTATTGAAATTACAACCTATTTAAAAATATTTAGAATTATTTTAAAATTATATTCTAAGCTTTTATTAACAGTTATTAATATCTTAATTATTTTAATGTGTTGAATATATTAATTCTGTCAAAGAATTTTTAAACTTTGTTTTTTCATGCATTGAATTATCTTATCAAAACTTAGCCTCAAAATACATTTTTTCTTTCCCATTGGATTCCTTAGAGTCACATCTAACTGCTGGTGATATGGGTGTATTTTAGTTTCCACTTCAATTTTTAAAAAATTTGCTTCTGTTGTTTGTTTGTTGGAAAATCTGATAATTTAGATTTTTAGAATTGTCTCTGACGTAAGAGTAAATAAGAATTGGATCAGGACCTGACACTATTGTTAAAGAATAAAGTTATGATCATTATCTATTTGATAATTTCTTTTTCTCTTCCCAATCCTGTTTTTTACTAGCTATTGAACAGTCCTACAGTCCTGCTTAATTGCCATTTGGATGAATGTTAAATGTGTTAGTTATCTGTAGCTGTGTAACAAATTACCCTCAAAACTTAGCAGTTTAATATAGTACACATTTAATATCTCATAGTTTCTGTGAGTCCAGAATCTGGGCACAGATTAATTAGGCCCTATGTATTACAGTCTCTCTCTCTCTCTCACTCTCTTTTTTTTCTCTCACATCAGCGAAATCAGCTTCAATTATCACAGTCTCTTTCAAAGCTTCAATCAAGCTTTGAGAGTGTTACCTGAAAGGCTCTACTAAGGAAGAATCCACTTCCAAGATCACTTATGTGATTGTTGACAGAGTTCAATTCCTCAGGGCTCCTGCAAGGAAGATGTCAATTTCTCATTGGCTATTACTGGTCATTGGATACTCGCAGTTCCATGCCACTCAAATATAGCACCTCCTTCATCAAAGCCAGTAAGAGAGAGCTTCCTACTAAGGCAGAAGTCACAGTCTTTTATAAACTAATCACAGAAGTGATATTCCATCACTGTTGTGCTATTTTGTTCATTAGAAGCAAATCACCAGATCCAACCTCCACTCACAGGGAAGACACAACACAGGGCATGAAGACTGGGAGGTAGGAATAATGGGAAGCGATGTCAGAAACTGCCTGCCATAGTTTCTACACCTACCTAATCGCTCAGTCCAGCAGGTATAAAAGTACATTTGTGTTCAACTAAAGTGATTTTTTTTCCATTGGATTAGTACATTATCAAGCATATTTATATGATGTAATAAAATGTGTGAGATCCAACTTAACAGACATGATTAAATTAAATAATAATTTTAAACTGATACAGACTAACCATCCATGTAAGTTTTATTGTTGAGTGAAAACTAATATTCTGGAGTTGAGAGACATTACAGTGTATGTGTTGTATGGATTTGAGCACAATATCAAAGATTTTGTCTTCTGCAAGGCCAAGGATTCGAGGAAGCTTGCCCTGAGGACTGAGATGCTTGCAGGAGATGAACAGAAGTTTTGAAAACACAACAGCAAGATGGTGAGCAGTGGTGGGAATTACCCAAATAAATGGTAGCAAATTTAGTTTCAACTTAGGTCTCTACTTCTTTAGTTAAAATAAAATATAACCTTACATGTGCCATCTAATGTACTAGACTCAGGAATGAGAGAAAGTAAAAGTGAATTCATTCCGGGAAGTTTGGGTCACATGATAGGAAAAGATCCACTTCAGTCTCAGAGCCACAGTTATACTACTAGTGTAGGGGTATGCAAGAGTCTTTGCCTTGACTAGGCTTAAGGTTTTTTTTTTTTTTTTTTTGCATCAAGCCTACACTGACTAACACTGGAAACTGGTCGAAAAAATAGGCTAAATCAGACTAATACCTTCAATATAACCAGGTGTTCACATTCATAAGCACATAAATAGCATGAATAAGCTTTTAGAACCCAAATCTAATTCAGACTCAGACTATGTAAAAGATTTAAGTACAAATTCAAGTGGAAAGAAACTGTTTCATTTTAAAGATGACAGATGTATCCAGAATAGAAAGACACATCACAGGGATGTGATCTTATATATGAGTCATTTAGTTTGCATTTCAGTTTCAATTTTAATTTCAGGGGGAAATACAAGTGATTCTCTCTGGAACTGGAAGGCAATTATGCATAGCTCACAGATACTGTGTTTGTTGTATCCTCAGTAATTAAATGTTGTAGCTAGCTAGCAGAGAACAAAGGAAAACAAAATAAGGTCTCTCCAGATAAAACTATACCCCATTTATTTCATATTATGACTGTGACAATGATGGTAATGATCGCGGATAAGTGTTGCTGATAGCTGCTTCCCAATACCACTGTCCCAAACACATAATTAAATGTTGTCATAGACAGGGTACATTCAAGAGAGTATAGTGCTAAAAAATTAAGTACCAACTTACCCACAAGTATTTATTTCTTTAATATTTTTCATTTTCAATTAGCTGATGGGGGATCTGAATTACAGGCTAAAAACTGGTGAAATTAGAAACACAATACTTCTAAAAAAAGATATTTTTGCCAAAGTTTGGCATTTTAATGTCCCTTATTAGTAGCTGTACCTCCGTTTTTCACAATGGTATGTATGGAGTTTCTTTGACTGTATTCACCTACTCTTGTCCTCTCCCTTTGTCTATTCTGTCAGCTTTCCTAGAATAGTGATCAACAGTCCAACACACTGCATTCCAGTTTCTGTCTACATGACTTGAACAGACAAAAACTCACTCAAGTCACTATAGATCTCCCTTTACCTATGTCTAGGGACTTTCTTTTTCTATTTACTTTTACTTCCTAGTAGCATTTGGTCCTGCAGATTTCTCTCCACTCTTACTTTTGAAAAACAATCAAACAAAAAACCTTCTTCATTCCAGTTGTCCTTTCAGAGACCCTTCAACCTTTGTGTATTATTTATTTAGTTAGTTTTGAGTGAACTCCGTAAGTGTAGTTTGCACACTCTTCCATTTTTGTTTTACACATCTGTGTGAATGTGTTTTACATTCTCTGAATGTGGAAAATCTCATCTAATTTCAGGGAATAAATCATCTTTATAGCTATAACTCCAGTTTCTATACCTCTGGCTCTATCCTTCTTCCTGAGCTCCAGATCAATATTCTCATCAGCTCACTGAGCAACTGCATCTGGTGGTCTTAGAGATACGAGAGATTCAACATGTCTATAATTAAACTCCCTTTCTTTTTAACTGTACCTTTCTTTTAGTATTTCCTATCCAGCATGAAATTTTTATCACTGAGCCAGTTGCCTTAACGATCCTTGACTCATTTCTTACAGCTGCCACCCCATACAATCAACAAAGACTGCCTACCTCTCCCACGTCCTCTGTACCTGCATCCCCAGCTCAATGCTCACTTCATCCAGATGATTACCATTTCCCCTAGTGGTATCAAAGGAACTTCTTTCCCAATCTCTCCCTGCTTCATGTCTTTCTCTTCCTTTCTGTCAGAAAAATCTTTTAAAATCTGTGATTTATGTTTGTCCTATGCTGCTTAAAAGCCTACCTTATTATCTACAGAACAAGTTCAAGGTAGATTATACTATAAATTTCTTTGCCTTTCTGACCCCAATTATCTTTTCCTATTAGTCTTTTAACAGTTTTCTTCAAGGATATCTTTCTCTGTCTGCATCTCTAGATCTCTTTTATTTCCTAAGTATAGTATGCAGTGTATGCCTTCATACTTTTACACATGCCTGAAGGGAATATTTTCCCTCTGCATACCTCTACCAAACTCATATGAGTCTCAAGTGCCATACAAAAGTGGCCCCGTGTGTTAATCCATTCTCATGCTGCTATGAAGAAATACCTGAGACTGGGTAATTTATAAAGAAAAGGGGTTTAATTGGCTCACAGTTCCACATGACTGCGGAGGCCTCATAATACTTAGGATCATGGCGGAAGTCATATCTTCACAGGGCAGCAGGAGAGAGAATGGGTTCCAGCAGGGGAAATATCAGATGGTTATAAAGCCATTAGATCTTGTGAGAACTCACTGTCACAAGAACAGCATGGGGGAAACCACCCCTATGATTCAATTACCTCCGGGTCCCTCCCATGACACATGGGGATTATAAGAATTACAATTCAAGATAAGATTTGGGTGGGGACACAGCCAAACCATATCATCCCTCTTCTATGAAAGTTTCCCCAGCTTGAAAGTCAAGATTAATTATTATAATTCATTTCCACCATTTTTATTTGGTACACCCATGTATCAAACAATATCAATTAGATTTTGTAATTTATATTGCTAATAGTTATTTTATCTATTGAGCTATGGTCTACTTGTGGACGGAGACCTTTCCATGTCTAGCACGTTATAGTTAAGCAATAAATATTTGTTGAATGAACAAATAAATGAGTGCTTTTAAGGATAAAAAACACTGACTTTTGTAGGCGATGAGTACTTTATTTGGTCTTTCCCCCTTACTTACTGCTATTAAAGGCTAAGCTACCTTACATAGTCTTATTCATTCCACTGCTAGTAGCTTCTTATGAAGTCCCATTCTAGTGGGTTCTCAATAATCTGTATTTTCACTATTATGTCTCAAAGTTTGAAATTGTAACTTGTGTAAAAGTGTTGGTTAAATTTTTAAAAATTATTAGAGTTTCTTTTTATACATACATATTGAGCATCAGGACATGTGTGGGTTTTATACATTAAGAATACATGCCCATAAATTTCCAGTGTAGCCCTTCTGTGAGCTTCCATAGGAGGAGCAACTTTGTTACACTAGCACCTTTTCTGACTCTGTAGTCAAATATATGCCTTCTTGGTTATGTTCCTAGATGCTCAGCTGTTGTCCTCAATGTGCTTCTAACCTATTTTCTATGGAAATAAAGGACTAAAATCTAAGATTAAAGTTACACATACACAGGAAGGTGGAGAATATCTATGTTTACTTCTGCGTTTAAGAAATAAATTTTCCTCTCTAAAGAGAAAGGGCTTTAAGGGTTGTATTTTCTTTTCCTGGGAATGTAGGACTGTATATAGTCCAGCAGATTCACATGATGGATGATGTCAATAAAGCATGACTTACTTTGCTGTATTGTATCTTGACTCCTCAAAGCTTTTAATTAATGATGCAGAGAGAAAGACGGAAATGGGTTTCTGCAGTGAGCACAAAACAAATAAATGATGAAAAGGCAGGCTGTATTGAATAAAAACAGAGTATTTGCATGAGAGGCTCACTCTAGGACTTTATATCTTGTTATTTAGGATCTGCTCCAATGGTTTATCTACTTCCCAAAGGATTTCCAGCCTTTTAAATGAGATGAGCTATTTGGAAATAAAGACTTATACTCTGTTGCATACAGATGCTGAAAATGAAATTCTATAGATTCCCAAAAGATCAACTATGAAGTTTCTGAATCAGGAGAGTCTTGCCAATGTTGGTGAACCAAAATCTGGGAACTAAGTTAGCAACACATCTTTAATTTAGAAAATAATATATTTTAAGAACTTGACTATTAAAATATAACTAAGTTGAAGCATTTTATATGTGTTATAGATATATGTCAGAATTTTTAGGATTATAAATATGTGTATTATATGATGTGATATATTAGATATAGACTGGCCACCCTATTCATTTATTAACCAATTCATCTATTCAACATGTATCATTTATAAATTCTAAAAGCTACATACCTGTGATAGACATTAAGAATATTCAAGTGAATAAGATCAAATCCCTGACATTGTAGACCTTTCAGTTCAATAGAAGACAAACACAAATAAATAAAGGAAACAAGAATCTGAAAAGGGCTAAGATAATGAAAGATTGGAACACTATAGAGGCACAAAACAGGATACCGAACTTAGACTTGAATGGATCTAGGAAGCTTTCTTGGAACAGGAAATGTCTCATGAAGATGGTGGCAAGGAGCTGCACATAAAGAAATATAATAAATTTGAAATATGTTAACTGAGAGGAAGCATGGTAGAAAACTGCAATAATCTAAGTATGGCTACATCAAAACAGAACAGCAGGAGCTTTATGAGACTCAAATGAAAGTTTAGTGGTTTTTGAATGTCAGGGAATGTAGTTGATCCATAGAGGGATAGGAAAGCGGCAGATTGTGGTCACTTTTAGCAACCCTACTGAGGATATGAGCAGAAATATCTTAAGAAGAAGTTTTTCCCCGTAACTTTTGGCAGACTGGCAGAGTGAGAATGTTAGACATGAGGCAGTGGCAGGAACCAAAGCACAAACATTTGGCTCCTTTTGACTAGTTGATACTAACTGCAGTTTAAAGAGCAAGGAGGGATATAGTTAGTTGCCCCCACTGCATCTTTTTCTTCCTCTCATGTAAACACTAATATTGGTCATCCATCTCACCTTGCCTATGGGCCCCAGAGGAAGCCCATAGCCCTTCCTCCCAGAGGAAGCCAACTCCTCTCCTATTACAGGAATGGGCACAAGAGGAGTAATGATTATATCATCTTTCTGCAAGTAATCATTTCAGAAATAGGCTTATGATCTAGTTTTGGCCAATGCAATGTGAAAAGAAGGAATTTGCTCTTCTAGGTGAGCTCTCATAGCTAGTTCTTGTTTTGATCTGAATGATTTCATGTTTGATTGGTTGCTGCCAACAAATTATAAACCTGTGAGTGATGCTGTCACACAATATGTAAGGGGGAAACAGTGTAGTGATTCACTGTATAATACAGAAACTACTAGGCCTAAGTGGTTATTCAATTTAAACTTAACTTACTGAGAATTAAATAATAGAAAAATTGGTTTCTAAAAGTCACTTGCACTTTTCCAGTGCCACATGTGGCTAATGGTTAACATTGGATAGTGTTGATAAAGAATATTTCTATTATTAGAGAAAGATCTATTGGACGGTGTTGGTCTAGAGAATCACAATGAAACAGCACTGGAAACATGAGATTAAATCAGTCCTGAAGCTTGCCCTACCCCTGGACTTTCAGACGTGTGAACCAATAAATACCATTGTTGTTTAAGCCAATTTGAGCTAAGTGTTCAATTCCTTCTAGCTGGAAACATCCTAGCTAATTAAAGTTAAGATGTTTAAACTTTAAAAATTAAGATATTTTGTGCACCAAATAAGAACTTAGATTCCCTTAAATGATGGATGCTATCATTATAACTAGTCCTTTACTCACATTTTTTTTTTTGGCCAACTAATAAAGGAATAATTAAATTACAAAGCTCCTTTCACTTAATATTTTATGTTTTTCTCACAAAAAACAGGCTTTTTGGTTTATTTTTTTCTGAGATTAATTTATTTGGGTCATTTAAAATAAGACGCAACATTCTTCAAGTTTTACATTGAAAGTCCTGCTGAAGCACCCAAGACAAGATTCTTTGATTTAACAAGACAAAGGTCAGCATCTTTTCAAAGCCATGTAGCCTCATATGGTTTAACATCAGATGTAACTGTCAACCCTCTTGCACATCATCCCTTCCTATTTGTCATATTTAGGGGCTGGGTGGGATTCATTAAAGGGCAATGTAACAATAGGGGGCAATTATATTTTTATCATGAAGCAATCACTTTTCTCAGAAAAACTCAGGCACCCATCTGGGGCTCCTGCCCTAGGGGGGCAGTTTTCTTTTGATAATCTCACCTATTGAACTGTCATGTTCCATTGCTCAATTAATTTAGCGCAGTAGACAGTTCAATAAAAAATGTTCCCTCTATTCAGGCGATTTGATGACTCTCTCTGCTCTTTCAGACTAAACACGATGAAATCGTGGGCATAAGTTCTTGCAGCTGCACACAAAAGCTCTCAAACCTCTGGCTGCCCTGGGGTGTCCTCCCCGTGGCTCCAGGCTCTAAGGCACATGGAGAGGGAGTGTCTCTGAGTTTTCCTCATCCCTCCTGGAAACAACCGGGCAGCTTTTTCTGCAGTCAAGACATTCAAGTTAAATAACTAAAATGCCAGATTTTGAGATTTGAGATTTGAGTTTTGGCTCTGACTCCAACAAAAAGATAAACCCTTGTATCTGTCACAGAGAGAGATTGATCTTATCTGCTCTACCCAGTGTTCAAAACATTTGTTTAGTCTTTTATTAAAACATGTCTTTGAATGCCAATATCGGTAGTTACTATATTTAGCTCTCACTTTTAAATTGTCCTTTAATAATTAAATGTAGTAATGTTTGAAATTTTAAAAATTTCAAAAGGCTCCATAGAATAGTAAGTAAAAGTCCTCTCACTTCTACCCTATCACCTTTAATCTCACTCTTTCTTTTCAGATAATCATTATCAAATGGGGTACATTTACTTCTGGAGAAGTTTCTATATGTTCAAATACACATATACACACACAGGTGAATGTTGTGTGCCATTTTACATAAATAAAATCCTACTCTATACATGTTATACAGCTAGCTTTATTATGCTTTTCAAAATGTCTTAAAGATAATTTCATTGTATTCACAGAATACTATTTCACGTTAGGAAGGAAAGCTCCATAGTGGTTTATACCATAGAATTACATGATTTCTTAACCTTTTTATTAGCGATGACAATATAGATTATTTCCACTTTTTGCCAATATTACAAAAAATGTAAAGAACATCCATGTGCATAGGTACACTTGCATATATCTATGATAATGTGTAACTCTAAATGTCAGTGGAGTTTCTGTAATCAAAAGTGATTGGAGAGCCAGACAAGATGACTCATGCTTGTAATCCCAGTACTTTGGGAGGCCAAGGCAGGAGGAATGCTTGAGGCAATGAGATTGAGACTAGACTGAGGAACATAGCAAGATTCCTGTCTCACCCCCAGGCATCGTGACATGTGCACACCACTGCACTCCAGCCTGGGCTACAGAGCAAGACTCTGTCTCAAAAAAAAAAAAAAAAAAAAAAAAAAACCCTTTATGGGTGCAGTGGCTCATGCCTGCAATCCCAGCACTTTGAGATGCTGAGGTATGAGTATCACCTGAGACCAGGAGTTCAAGACCAGCCTGATCAACATAGTGCAACCCCA
Source organism: Chlorocebus sabaeus (assembly GCF_047675955.1). Classification (NCBI taxonomy): domain Eukaryota; kingdom Metazoa; phylum Chordata; class Mammalia; order Primates; family Cercopithecidae; genus Chlorocebus; species Chlorocebus sabaeus. Next base: position 83,962,085 of record NC_132926.1, read on the forward strand.
TCTCTTAAAAAAGTAGTAATTGCACACAATATATTTTGATAAACAATTTGCATTCTGAAATAGATCTAGATACTCATTTCCCACACCTTAACAACTCTCAATATTAGCAATTTCTAAATTTTTTTCTTTGGGAAGCTGATGACCAATAAATACATTTATAATTACTTAATTACCAATGAAGTTAAGGATGTACTTATATCTTTTCTGTAATTTTAAAATCATTCTTCTGGGAATTGTCTGCTTATATATTTGTACACTTAAAAATTAGGGTTTTACAATTAATTAATTAATTGATCAAATTAATAAATTAAATTAATTAATTAAAATAAATTAATTTGTGATAATGTATGATATTTATAATTGATAACAAGCCTTTGTTTTATCTGTGACAGATATTTATTCCTGTTTTTTTCCTCTCTTTTTGTTTTTCTCTCTCTTTAATATATGCCCTCTGTTTCCCTTGTAAATATTTACAGTTAATTTGTAGGTATCTATTTCAAACTACTATAGTTTATATTTTTTATTTTAATGTTTTTAAATTGACAGATAAAATTTTGTATATTTATTATGTATAATATGATATTTTGAAGTATCTACACATTGTGGAATGACTAAATCTAGCTAATTGATATAGGCATTACCATATACAGTGATCATTTTTTGTGGTACAAACACAATATTCACTCTCAGCATGTTTCAAGAATACCGTATATTTTTATTAACCACAGTCATCATGTTGTACAACAGATCTATTAAGCTTATTCTTCCTATCCAACTGAAATTTTCTGTTCTTTGACTAACATTTTCACAGCCCCTGGTAACCAGTATTCTATTCTCTACTTCTACTAAATCAGTTTTTCTTAAGTTCCACATGTAAGTGAGATTATTTGGTATTTTTCTTTCTGTGCCTGGCTTATTTAATTTAACTTAATGTCCCCTAGGCTCATCTATGTTGTCACAAATGACAATACTTTCTTCCCTTTTGGCTAAACAGCATTCCACTGTATATGTGTAAACACATTTTATGTATCCATTCATCAATCGATGGATGCTTAGGTTGTTTTATTATATATGTTGGCATTGGCATTGTAGTGCATTGCAATGAACATGGTAGTACAAATATCTCTTCCACATACTGGCTTCATTTTATTTGAACATAGACTTAGTACTAGGATTCCTGTATTGTGTGATAGTTATTTATTTATTTATTTATTTATTTATTTATGAGATAAGGTATCAGTTTGTCACCCAGGCTGGAGTGCAGTGGCACTATCACGGTTTGCCATAGCTTCAACCTCCCAGGCTCAAGTGATCCTCCCACCTCAGCCTCCTAAGTAGCTGGGACTACAAGCACAGGCTGCCATGCCCAGCTAATTTTTGTATTTTTTGTAGAGCCAGGGTTTCACCACATTGCCCAGGCTGGTCTCGAACTCCTTGGCTCAAGAAATCTGCCCACCTCAGTCTCCTAAAGTGTTGGGCTTACAGGTGTGAGCCACTGTACCTGGCCTCTATAATTCTTTGAAAAACTTCCATATTTTTTGTAATTGCTGTACTAATTTACATTCCCATCAACAGTGTGCAAGAGTTCCCTTCCTTCCACATCTTTACCCATACTCATCTTTTGTCTTTCTGATGATAATAATTCTAACAGGTGGGAGGTAAAATCTCATTGTGATTTTAATTTGCATTTCTCTGGTGATTAGTAATGTTGGGCATTTTTTCATATCCAACTATATTTTGGTTTCTAGATTCTTCATTTTAATCAGATTAAACTCTCACCATCTCAAGGTAATTAACTATTAGTCTTATTAGTTAATTACTAATAAGTAGGTTATTCTACTAAATTCATGATTTAAATATACATCTTTAAACCAGTTGGAGATATCTTTGCAAATAATGAAAAATATGGATTAAATAAAATAGGAATTAATTTCTAAATGTATATTAAGTTTTCCTAGGTTTCTTTTTTCCCCATTGATTTGAAGTACTGTGTACTTCTACATCATACTAAATTTCCACATATACATTAGTACGTTTCTAAATTTTCTATTTTGATACATAGATATTTGTGTATTTCCTCACCAATATATTGTCATTTTAATTATTCTAGCTTTACATTACTGCTATAGATTTGATTTCTGGTAGACTAAGTCATTCCATTTATTTTTCATTTTTCATAAGTTCTTGACTATTATTAGATGTTTTTCCTTCAATGTTAACTTTAGAATTAATCATGAAAATTCCATGATATATTTTGTTAATATTTTGTATTTGCTTCTATGGTTTTATAGAATAATTTGGGGGAAATTGACATCATCAAAATACTGACTCCTTTAATCTAAACCCATATTATGACACTCCATTTATTCATCATCTTTTATGTTCTTCAGCATATTTTTATAAATTTCCACATATTGGTTTTACAAAGTTCTTTCTTAAAATTTATCTCTATATATTTATTCTGAAATACTCATAAGAATTTATTTTTATGGGCTCCGACACCAACAGACACCATCTTACATTTTCCCCTTTACATAGCAAGCAGATGGAATTAAAAGCAAGCATCTTACATTTTCCCCTTTACATCTGCTGCTTACATAGCAAGCAGATGGAATTAACAGACTACTAATCTTTTACATTGGTTTGAGCATATATTCTGGAATGTTAGTTTGTCCTTTACTGACATATATTTTTAAAGCATTTTTCTCATTATTTATAAATAATTTTTTAATGTTTTATGTGTCGCTGAGGATTTTAAGATAGGTAAATAGAAAATCAAGAATGGGAATGCCCATTACAGCTTTGTGTGTCTGTGTGTGATGTTGTACAGTTAAGCATAGTGCAGGTGTCTGTTTCTGAGAGGATGAAAAGCAGCTGATAGGATGCACATGTAGCAAAATAGAGAGATCTTACAAGCACTGGTAAGTGGAGAAAGTAAGAAACAGAATCAGCAGCTTAACACAATATTATTTTTGCAAATTTAAGATAATTCTATGCACACCAACACTAAATATTTCACAGAGGCACAAAAGAATGCATATGCATAAATATATTAGAATAGTAACCTGTAGAATAAGAGAGAAAATAATGGGACTAGAAAATAGATAATTTGATGAAGAGAGGAACTTTGCTTAGACCAATAACGACAGTGAGACAAAAACAGAAAAGTCAACTAGATTAATTCATCATTCGCCTTTTGCCAGTAATCAGGGTGGTAGTGAGGGGACAAAATAAAAATGGATATGTAAATTTTATGACAGCCTTAAAAAATAGCCTAATGATACTATACTTTTGGATACCCTTCTCTATATTTTGTATATATGTAATCATGTTTAATTATAACCCTGGTTTTATTATGGTCAAAATAAGAAAGTTCTTTGTGTTTTTATTTGTTTTGTAATTGAAGAACTTAATATTGCTCACTATGAGGTGAATTCCTATATTCATATGGAGTAACTAAAGTACAAACAATAATTTGTTTAGTTTTTGCTCACAATTTTTATCATGCACAATTGAGTCACATTACTTCTTAAATCAGAGCAATTTTGATGTATATTATTATATACACAAGACATTCAGTACTCGTAAGAATTTATAGAATCCAGCACAATTTAGTCCTTGATTTTTACATGTATAACACTAAATGCTAGTTATTTGTAAAGGATATTAGATTAAGCAAAAATGTTGTGAGATCATATGCATTTATTTAATAGAGCTATGTGTGTGTGTGTGTGTGTGTGTGTGTATATATATATATAAAAAACATACCACTGATGCTCAAACACATTATGTACATACTTTACTCTCCACTGGCTCTATTAAATAAATATAAATCATATATATAAAATATATATATATAATATTTTAAGTTCTAGGGTGCATGTACACAGCGTGCACGTTTGTTACATATGCATACATGTGCCATATTGGTGTGCTGTACCCATTACCTCATCATTTACATTAGGTATATCTCCTAATGCTATCCCTCACCCCTCCCCCAACCCCATGACAGGCCCCGGTGTGTGATGTTCCCCTTCCTGTGTCCAAGTGTTCTCATTGTTCAGTTCCCACCTATGAGTGAGAACATCTGGTGTTTGGTTTTCTGGTCTTGCCATAGTTTGCTGAGAACGATGGTTTCCAGCTTCATCCATGTTCCTACAAAGGACATAAACTCATCCTTTTTTATGGCTGCATAGTATTCCATGGTGTATATGTGCCACATTTTCTTAATCCAGTCTGTCATTGATGGACATTTGGGTTGGTTCCAAGTCTTTGCTATTGTGAGTACTGCTGCAATAAACATATGTGTGCATGTGTCTTTATAGCAGCATGATTTACAATCCTTTGGGTAAATATCCAGTAATGGGATGGCTGGGTCAAATGGTATTTCTAGTTCTAGATCCTTGAGGGATCGCCAGACTGTCTTCCACAATGGTTGAACTAGTTTACAGTCCCACCAACAGTGTAAAAGTGTTCGTATTTCTCCACATCCTCTCCAGCACCTGTTTTTTCCTGACTTTTTAATGATCGCCATTCTAACTGGTGTGAGATGGTATCTCATTGTGGTTTTGATTTGCATTTCCCTGATGGCTAGTGATGATGAGCATTTTTTCATGTGTCTGTTGGCTGCATAAATGTCTTCTTTTGAGAAGTGTGTGTTCATATCCTTTGCCCACTTTTTGATGGGGTTGTTTGTTTCTTGTAAATTTGTTTGAGTTCTTTGTAGGTTCTGGATATTAGCTCTTTGTCAGCTGAGTAGATTGCAAAATTTTTCTCCCATTCTGTAGGTTGCCTATTCACTCTCATGGTAGTTTCTTTTGCGGTGCAGAAGCTCTTTAGTTTAATTAGATCCCATTTTTCAATTTTGGCTTTTGTTGCCATTGCTTTTCGTGTTTTAGACATGAAGTCCTTGCCCATGCCTATGTCCTGAATGGTATTGCCTAGGTTTTCTTCTAGGGTTTTTATGGTTTTAGGTCTAACATTTAAGTCTCTAATCCATCTTGAATTAATTTTTGCATAAGGTGTAAGGAAGGGATCCAGTTTCAGCTTTCTACTTATGGCTAGCCAGTTTTCCCAGCACCATTTATTAAATAGGGAATCCTTTCCCCATTTCTTGTTTTTGTCAGGTTTGTCAAAGATCAGATGGCTGTAGATGTGTGGTATTATTTCTGAGGGCTCTGTTCTGTTCCATTGGTCTATATCTCTGTTTTGGTACCAGTATCATGCTTTTTTGGTTACTGTAGCCTTGTAGTATAGTTTGAAGTCATGTTTTAAATGATTTTCATTATGTTTGAAGAACAATTTTATTTATCTTTCAAGGGGAAGTATTTACTTTCTTTTAGAAGATTGAATTCTGGTGATAAATTTGATATTACATTTAGCAAGTTGGGGAAAAAGAAATGGTTATAAATGAGAAACCGGGTAAGTGTGAAAATGTGAACTGATGATGGGGCAGATGCCATTGGAGATGGTGGGAAACGACCTGATCATCCTTCAAGAAACTGCATTTCCAAGTGTTATATGTGGGTTATAGTTAAGTGGCATGATTTCCTAAGGGATGAGAAATTTTCAAAGCTATAAAATATTCATACTAATAGTAAAATAAATCTAATAGAGAAAACTTCAAAAACATGCATGTTTCTTGATAAAAATCTAAGATGATTTTTGTGTTGAAGTGCAATTACTTTCTCAAACATACCTAGGTTCTAGATTTTTTATGGATGCATCACAGGATTATAGAACTTCAACCTGGAAGTGGCTTAGACATCATTTTATTAGGTTTCTTATTTTTGTAAGAACCCAAAACAAACACACCTGAAATCAAGTTCTAAAACTGAGTATGAACATGGCATGATCCTAAAAGGGGGACAATCCTCTTGCATAGGCTTGTCACTAACAGAAACATGATACTGAGAAGCGAAAGGTGCATTTGTAATTTCCAAAGTATCAATGTTTCAGTGCTTCAGCTGAAATCACATTTACTATAGATATCAAAAAGGAGAAGAAACATCTTAACAGGAAAAGTGTAGAAGAGCTCTTGCTTAAAAACAGTAACAATTGCTTTGGGAGGAATTGATATACTTAACTACCTTATAGGGCTTCAATAATTAAAATCTACAATAAAGAGGATATCAGCCTTAATGGGTATTAAATGTGAATATAAATCAATTTAAATGGTGATAAATAGCACCTTATATTTTTGGGAACTTATTCCAAGAGTGTCAAACTATATTATCATTCATCTATTTTATTTGGCAACTGTAACTAGACTTTGATTGCATATATCTCTACCTCAAATCCTAAATAATATATTTTAATTAATCATCCATATTTATAGGTTGGTTTCTGACTTTCCCAAGGTTAGCTTTGCTGCAGTTCTTTTAGTCCTATTCATATACTGAATCTTGATAAATACATCCTAGAATCATTCTAAGATACTTGGTATTAAAAGGACATCCTGAACCATTAATATGACATTCATTAATTTTAGATAAAAACTATTTTTAAAAATTGATTAGGGTAGAGAGGAGAACAATATAGTAGGAAGCATAGTACATTTAAAATCAGAATATTTGTATTGACCTATTACATATGTTATTTTGCAAAATAATTAATGTTTCCAAATATTTGTCTCCAGTAACAAAATAAGAATAGGAATGCTTATTCAATATGGTAAAAAGGAGAAAAAAATTTCGTTAGTTCATTTTCAATGACAAACTGATCTTGAGCCAAAATTTTAAGAACAACTCTTTCTCAAGAAAAAATAAAATCCATTGTAAGTTTGTCAATTAATCAAAAACTCATTGGAATGAGTTAGTGCATCTCTATTATCATACCCAAATTTTGCCCAAAATAGGAGATTAATGACTTTAACTACACAAAGTGTACAATTTTCTGCCTGTCAAAAAATTAATTATCAAAAGATAAACTATGGTAGAGAAAACAATATTTGCAAAGGATATGATTAGAGAAGTCAAACTTTTTTCAAAAAATAATACCCTTTAAATTTAAGACAAAATACTCAATGGCATTCAAGATGAAATAAATACAAATTAAAAATACTAGAGCTCATTTTTCATCTGCTAGTTTTGCAAAGATCAGTTTGATAACACTTTGTGTTGGTCTCTGACTGAATAACAAAACACTCATACATTTCTTATAAGCATTCAAACTGCTACAAATTATCCAAAGGGAAATTGGGCAATGCATATTAATAATAAGATTATATTGACACTTAACTTTGCATTTCTACTTCTAAGATATTTGAACAAATGTTTACATGGTGACCCATGGCAGTATAGTTTATATCAGAAGACTGGAACCAATCATAAGCCTGATGAAGACATTGGTTGGATAAATTATGTTACATTCATACAATGGAATATTATGCAACCGTTAAAATGAATACATACTAGTTGGAATAATCTTCCAAATATAGCATGTATAGTATTCTACTATTTTAAACCATTTATGTTCCCCATTTTTCATTTTTGTAAAATGAATGGTCGTAATTTCTATATGCACAGAATACCTAGGATGTTACAAAAACAAATAAAATATGTTTGTCCCTGAGAGAGAGGTAATCACAGTTGAAAGTGAGAAATCAATTCACACCTTTTTGTAATGTTTCAATTTTATTTTTACTATACTCATTTTTTTCTGTCATAAAAATAGTTGATTTTTATACATTGTATTTAAAGTCAGTTCACAGTGATAATAATTTCAGTAAATAGCATCTACCGAAGATACCTCCACATTTCATAGGAGAGTCTCCAGCTGTTCTTATATTTTTAGTGGCTTTTGAAATTTTAGAGGAATCCTCCATGAATTTTTTTTTCTAACTCTTGATCCACTGGATCCTGAGACATTTTAAGTTAACTTGGAGTTATCCAATAAGAAGTTAGATTTCATTTTTATATCAAAATAGTCACCTCTACTTTTCTGTCCTCAGTTCTTGTAATCTTCTTTAAAATGCAGATAGCTGAACATGTGTTATAAGCCTGGAATATCCCACAGTCTTAAACATGGGAGAAAGAACATATTAATTTAGTGCTATACTAGACAATGCAGGCTATCTTGTCACCACTTATTTATACACTTTTTAACAGCCCAAGGAAACAACTAGAACCATTCTGAAATTTGGGTCCACAGCCCATTGATTCATGTAGATGCTTTATATTTTGTATCTGTGTCCCAAAGCTTTTTTAGTGAACAATTGGCCATTATTTAACAAATTAATATAAGTAAAATCTCTTAGACTTGTCTAGAACATAAGCACTATATAAATAATAGCTATTATTATTTTATTAGTAGTAGGGTAGTTTATGTAACTTTTAAGAATTTCAATTATGATAATGCAATATTTCAAAATACAAGTTGAATGAACAGTCGCGTGAGAAAAGTAATCGCTCATTTGAAAAAAAAGAGCAATTTATTTAAAAAATCTTTTAACAGTTATTTTTCTCCACATTCCAACACAACTTTTTTTTACCATATATGGAAGCTTGGAAGATTTTGAACCTTTAAGAATCAATGTCAGTGCTGCAAGGTTGTGTTTACAATTTCAGTCTGTGAACCTCTGCGGCTGTGATTTTAAAATTACACCAATGTTTATTTCTCTGAAATATAAGGAACAGCCCTTCTACAGGACTGCTTTTATAAACAGTATTGCCTGTAGGTAGTGGGATAAATTATGGCCTAGAATTCTAAAGGGCAGCCCCATCCATCTGAATATGAACTGTTCATGCACGAAGACAGAATTTGGACCAATTCCCAACACAATTGATTCCAGAGGCTCACAGAGGCTAATCTTCTCCTATTTTAAAATGGGTTCATGCATTAGTTTTTAATTCTGGCAACCCCTCTTCATAGGTGTGTAATTTGGATAATAATTTCTTTTTCTTTACTCAATGTCTTGGGGACTTATAATTTATTTTATTACTTTTTACTATGTTAATTTTAATTGCATTTTATTTTTTGCAACTTTAAAAAATTTATGGATATGTAGTAAGTATACATATTTATGAGTACATGAGATATTTTGATACAGTTATACAGTGCATAACAATCACATCGAGGTGAATGGAGTATCCACCACTTCAAGCATTTATTTCTTTGTGTTAAAAATTTCAATTATACTCTTTCTGTTATTTAAAAATGTACAATAAATTATGGTTGGTTGTAGTCACTTTGTTTTGCTATTAAATACTAGATCTTACTCATTCTATCTATTTATAAATGTTAATCAACCCAACTCTTCCCATCCTCAGCTACCTTTCTCAGCCTCTGGTAACCATTATTCTACTCTCTATCTTCATGAGTTTTATTCTTTTAATTTTTAGCTCCTACAAATAAATGAGAACATGCAAAATGTGTCTGACTATGCCTGGCTCATTTCACTTAACATTATGTCCTCCAGTTCCATCCATATTGTTGCAATGGACAGAATCTTATTCTTTTTTATGGGTGAATAGTAGTCCACTGTGTCAATGTACTACATTTTCATTATCCATTCATCTGTGGATGGACACTTAGGTTGCTTCCAAATCTTGGATATTGTGAACAGTGCTGCAATAAACATGAGAGTGCATATATCTCTTTGGTATATTGATTTCCTTTCTTGTGAATATATACCTGACAGTGGGATTGCTGGATCATGTGGTAGCTAAATTTATAGTTTTTTGAGGAACCTCCATACTCTTCTTCATGGTGGCCGTATTTATTTACATTCTCACCAATAATGTGTAAGGGTTTTCTTTTCTCCACATACTTGCCAGCATTTGTTGTTGTTTGTCTTTTGAATAAAAGCCATTTTAACTGAGGTGAGATAATATCTCCTTGCAGTTTTGATTTGCATTTTTCTGGTGGTCAATGATGTTGAGCACTTTTTCATATTTCTGTTTGCCATTTGTATGTCTTCTTCTGAGTCTACTCAGATCTTTTGCCCATTTTTAGAGGGATTATTAGATATTTTTCCTATAGAGTTACATATTCTGGATATTAACCCGTTCTCAGATGGATAGTTTGCAAATACTTTTTTCTGTTCTGTGTATTGTCTGTTCACTTATTTGACTGTTTCTTTTGCTGTGTAGAAGCTTTTTAACTTGATATGAAAAGACTGTCCATTCTCCAATATATGTTCTTGGCACCGTTGTCAAAAATGAGTTTACTTAGGTGTGTGAATTTATTTCTGGTTCCTTTATTTTGTTCCATTGGTCTATGAGTTTGTTTTTATGCCAGTATCCATCACATTTTGGCTACTATAGCTCTATAGTATACTTTGAAGTCAAGTAATGTGATTTCTCTAGTACTGTTCTTTTTGCTTAAGATGGCTTTAACTATTCTTGGTCTTTTGTGGTCCATATACATTTTAGGATTACTTTTTCTATTTCTGTGATGAATGTCGTTGGTACTTTCATAGGGATTGCATTGAATCTGTAGATTGCTTTGGATAGTATGTACATTTTTAATAACATTGATAATTCCAATCCTAAACATGGAATACATTTTCATATTTTGTGTCCTCTTCAATTTCCTGCATCAATGTTTTAATTTTTATTGTCAAGACTCACTTCTTCGGTTAATTCTTGGGTATTTATGTTTATTTGTAGCTATTGCAAACTGTATAACTTTGTTGATTTCTTTCTAGCATCATTCACTGTTGTCATATAGAAATGCTACTGATTTTTGTCTGTTGATTTTGTATCCTGCAACTTTACTGAATTTGTTTATCAGTTCTAATAGTTTTCTGGAGGAGGTTTTTCTAAATATGAGATCATATTGACTGCAATCAAGAATAATTTGGCTTCTTCCTTTCTAAATTAGATGTCGTTTATTTCTTTCTCTCATCTGATTGTTCTAGCTAGGACATTCAGTACCATGTTGAATACCAGTGGAGAAAATGGGAAACCTTGTCTTTTTTCCAGGTGTTACAGGAAAGTTTTTAAGTTTTTCTCCATTCAGTTTGATAATATATTCCTTCTGTACCCAGTTTTTAGAGTGCTTTTCTTCATGAAGAGATGTTGAATTTTATCAAATGCTTATTCAGCATTAATTGAAATGACCATATGGTTCTTGTCCTTTATTCTGTTGATATAATATATCAAATTGACTGATTTGAGTATATTAGACCATCCTTGCATCCCTGGAGTAATCCCACTTGGTTATGATGAATGATCTTTTTAATGGTTATTGAATTTTGTTTGCTAGTATTTTGTTGAAAATTTTTTGCATCAATGTTCACCAGTTATACTGGTCAAAAGTTTTCTTTTTCTGTGTGTCTTTGTGTGGTTTTGGTATCAGAGTAATACTGACATCATAGAATAAGTTTGGGAGTATTCTCTACTCAGTTATTTTTTGGAAGAGTTTGAGTAGGACTGGTATTAGCTCATTTTTAAAAATGTTTGGTAGAACTCATTGGTGAAGCTATTCAGTCCTGGGCTTTTCTTAGCTGAGAGACTTTTAAGTATAGTTTTGATCCCATTACTTGATGTTGGTCTATCTGGGTTTTCTATTTTTAATCATGGTTCAGTCTTGGTAGTTTGTGTGTATCTAGGACTTTGTCCATTTCTATTAAGTTTTCCAATTTATGTGCATACAGCTGTTCATAGTAGTCTTTAATGATCCTTTGAATTTCTGAATTTTCCTTTATAATATCTCCTTTTTCATATCTGATTTTTACTTATTTGTGTCTTCTCTCTTTTCTTAGTCTGGCTACACATTTATTGATTTTGTTTATTTTTTTCAAACAATCAACTTTTCATTTCATTGATTTTTTTTTTGTATTGTTTTTAGTTTCAATTTTATTTATTTCATTCAGCCTCAGCGTCTCAATGTAGTCTTATTTAAGTTGAATGTGCTTGGTATGCTATAACCCTCTCTACTTGAATATTGTTATTTTTCTCCGTGTTTGGAAAATTCTCTATTATTATGTGTTTGAATAAATGTTCTCTTCTGATCTTTCTCTCTACCTCCTCTTTAAGGTCAATAACTTAGATTTTCTCTTTTGAGGCTGTTTTCTAGATCCTGTAGGAATAACGTATTCTTTTTTATTCTTTATTTCTGTCCCCTCTAACTGTGTAGTTTCAAATAGCTTGTCTACAAGCTTACTAATTCTTTCTTCTGTTAAATCAGTTCTGCTGTTGAGAAACTAATGAATTCTTCAGTGTGTTGATTGAATTTTTCAGCTCCAGAATTTCTGCTCGATTTTTAAAAATTATTTCTTGGTTAAATTTATCTAATGGTATTTTGATTCCTTCTCTGTGTTATCTTGAATTTTGTTGAGCTTCTTCAAAGCAGATATTTCGAACTCTGTGTCAAAAGGTCACATATCTCTGTCAATCTAGGATTGATCACTGGGTTGGTCCCTTATTTAGTTTGTTTGGTGAAGTCATGTTTTCCTGGATGGTCTTGATGTTTGTGGATGTTTATCAATGTCTGCACGTTGAAGAGTTAAGTATTCACTGTAGGCTTCAGAGTCTGGATTTATTTGTAGCCATCCTTCTTGGGAAGGCTTTCTAAGTGTTCAAAGGAAATTGAGAGATGTAATCTAAATCTTTGGACACTGCAGCAACATCTGCCATTAGGCAGCACCCCAAACCCAGTAACACTGTGACTCTTGTAGACTTGTAGACATATCACCGTGGTGTTCTCGAGTAAGATCTGGAAGAATTCCTTAGATTACTAGCCAGAGACTATTGTTCTCTTTCTTTACTTTCACCCCAAAAAATGGAGTCTGTTTTTCCATGCTGAGCTGTGAGAGAAGTGACAAAAGCACCCCTATGGCCGCCACAACTGGGACTGTGGTGCGTCACACCCAAAATCAACACAGCACTGAGTCTTGCCCAAGACCTGTGATTTTAACTGGCTACTGCTGACATTCACTCATGGCCCAAGGTCTCTTCAGTCAGCAGGTGGCAAATCCAGCCAGGCATGTGTCTTTCCCTTCCGGGTGTTGAGATTCCCCTCTTGGCCAAGGATGGGATCAGAAATGCCATCTAGAAGCCTGAAGTTGGGAAACTTAAGAGTCTGACTGTTGCTCTACTCTACTGTGACTAAGCTGGCACCCAAGCCTCAAGACAAAGTTCTTCCTACCCTTTTCTATCCTTTCCTCATGCAGAAGTAGTCTCTCCCTGTGGCCACCATAGCTGGGAATAAACTGGGTCCTACCTGAAGCCAGCACAGCCATGGGTCTCACCCAGGCCCACAGCAAGTACTGCCTGGGTACCGCTGATGTTTATTCAAGCGCTCTTTAATCAGCAGGTGGTGAATCTTACTGGGACTAGGTCCTTCCCTTCAAGGCAGTGGGTTCCCTTCTGGACTAAAGTGTATCTCGAAATGTCATCAAGGAGCTAGGGTCTGGAATGTGGGGACCTCAGGACTCTGCTTAGTGCCCTATCCTACTGTGGCTGACTGAGTATCTGATTTGCAAGACAGAGTCCTCTTTACTCTCCTTTTTTCCTCCCAGGGCCGAAAGAAGGAGTGTCTCCCCTGGAATGGTGAGCTGCACTACCTGGAGTTGCAGGAGGGGTGATACACGCACTCTCTTGGCTGACGCAGCTGGTTTCTCCCTAGGTTACAGGCACCCCAAGTTCACTCATTCTAAGTTCATCACAGCACCAGGGCTTTGCCCAGGAATTGCATTCCTTGTGGCCTGGACCATCTTTCAAGTTTATTTAGGACCATAGACTGATTTAGCCCATCATGACGGAGCTAGTTGTAACTCAGGTTCTCACATCTGTGATGGAAGGTTCCCCCTTGGTTAGGACTGATCTAAATGCTTCCTCTGTAGGTGCCATCTGAATTCTCCCTCATGTTGCTGTCTGCTGTGACAAGGCAGCACTGAATTCCAATGCAAAGGCCTACAATCACAGCACTTGCTCTCTGCCAAAGGCACAGGTTCCCTCTGTACCACATGGTCACTGCTAGGGGGGTAGGGGAGGGGCGTTGTCAGCAATTCAAGACTGGCTTTCCTATCCTCTTCAGTGCCTCTTTCCTTGATAGGATGTTAAAACCAGGTATTGTGATTGCACACCTGAGTTTTGATTCTTCTGTAGGTGCTTTTCTGTGTGGACAGTTCTTCAATTTGGAGTCCCTGTAGTGGGAACCATCACGGGAGGGTTCTATTCAGCCATCTTGCTTCACCCCCATTGGGTGATACTGCAATGACAGTTACTAGCAAAGCAAAGTGATGAAAAGACACATAAAATAACTTAACAGTTTTTGAAAGCATTAGCTTATTCTATTTAGTTATAAATTCATACTAGACATATATTTTCTATGAAATATATTTTTAGTACTATTGAAATAAACATACATATAAAATTAACTCTAACTCTTTTATGGATTGCACAATTACTATTAATTTTATGTACAATATTTGTGTTAAGAACTTAAGAACCACTCCACCAAATCAGTTTTTAATAAAGAAACATCATTGCTGTCAACAATATTTGTAGGATTTTTATATTTAACTTTGAAAATAAAAGATCTTGAAACTCTATAAAGCACCAGTAGTTTTTAAAAAAACAAGCTAATGTCACCTCATAGTGTGAGTGTCCTATAAAAGTTTAAATAATCTAACAGGATCTTCTATGACAGGCTGACAGTCAACCTCTTGCAAAGGCCTCGATATTATAACACACATGAACAGGATGAAGGAGATACCCTCCCATGGAGACTTTTTTGCAATACGCCAAAGTAAATATCTGTAGATAATGCATGCAAACACACCTAAAATTGCATTTTAAAGGAGCTAAAAGAAATTTAGAGACCAAAGCCACCAATTAGGAAAGGTTTTTTGAAGTGTTTCACCACTCTTTGGAGATTAAACGTGTAGCAAAATACCCTGGTGTTAGATACCAGCGCTAAAACAAGACAGGTGGAATTTCTTTTTTTAGTATGTTTACTGTTCTTCAGTGTGCTCTTAGAAGAAAGCCACAGATAATTTCCTTGGCCACAGTATGCATCTTTAATGACTCTTGTAAGTTTGCCTCATAAACACATCTGCAGGATCAGTTTGAATTGTCTGCTTAGAGTAAAGGTACACATTTCACGAACTACCACTTCATAAAAGAACTTTTCCCATCCACAGATAGCACAAATGCCCAGGAATGTGATTACTGCTTCACTCTTTGAGACAGTACCAGACATTCCAAGTTATCTAAGGGCAGGGATATATAAAGCAATCTTCCTTCTAAATGTTTATTATGAAGATACTTTCAAATAATTTTTAAAATCTAAAAATGTGTTACCATATACAATTAACCATTTTCATTTTCTGAATACTTGTCTAGTAAACATATAACAGTGATGTTCAAATACTGCACTCTTTACCTTTCAGCTTCTTCCAGAACCTTTTTAAAGAGATATATTTCCCATTTTGACCTTTAAAAGTATTTCTTCAGACTATTTGCATTACTTTATATTTCTTTCTAATAATTTGCTTATGAAGCCAATTTTCTACAAATTGAATAAAAATTACTCATTTTTCTTATTCTAAAAATGAAATCATTAATGCAAATTGATTATGTACTGATCTTCTTAGATTCAAAATAGAAAAGAAAAATTCTCCATTGTTTAACACAAAGGCTCGAGATAATTCGCAAGCTCCTTTTGTTCTTTACAGGCAGTGACTTTAGCAACAATTAGTGTGGAGCTGTCAGTGAATCTGAACAACTGTCTGAAAAATGTATTTTTAATTGTCATTATGTATACAATGATCACATTAGGGGAATGCTTTCATAGTTTTTAAGAAATTGGCTTTGGTAGTTAAAATAAAACATGAAACACATCAGATTCAATAAACAAACCTACATCATATTGTCCTTTATGTTGTATCTTTTTGGATGCACAGTGAATGACACTAAAGGAAGAAGAAACAACCCAGTTGAATGGGCGAAACTAATAATGTAAATCCACATAACACAAGTGATGCACATTTAGCTATACATAAGGAAGTTCCTCTAGGAATTTCCATGCACTCTGACTATACTGTTTTCTTTATCCTTCCAAGTCTTTCCATTAGACTATATTTGTAGGCCATCAAATTCATTTTTTGCAGAGTTATTTCATTATTCCATATTACCTTTTCTAAAGACTGATGCATTTGTTGTCTCTATCACATTTTTTGCAAAAGAATTTTAATATAGAATAAAGTATAATAGAAAACAAAGGCATGCAGACTTTTCTTGTTTATTTTTAACTATGAATTGCTATTTTTCTATTATTGTGTGGTATAATTCTGTATTTTGTTTCTTAATGGTTAGGATTTAATGGATGGAAGTCACAGGCTAATTGGAATATAAAGGTGATGAATGGTTGTGATGGTAAGGTGAAAGTCAGGCCATAAACAGTATCTTTTTAATCATCACTATCTTCCCTGCAGATTTTCCAATTTGGCATGTTGTATTCTCTAATAAAAAGGATACTGTAATAGGAATCAAGAGACTATTTATTCTTCTGTCAATTTATTGTGAGATCTTACCTGTCCATATGCACATATTCTCAGGTTTAATGACCTAACTCTTAACAAGAAAATAATAGCTCAATCCCTAAGGTGTCCTAAGAATTAAGCACCTCCAAAGTATGCCAGGCTATTGGACATACAGCGAAAGAAAAAAGGCCAAGTAACCTGTGTAAAAAGAATCAGTAGAAGCAATGTGTCATGCTGTGGATTCCCCTGTCCCTTATGTTGTAGGAGGAAAAGAAAATAGTTTTTTTTTTTTTTTTTTTTTTTTTTTAAACTAATACCATCCAATTAAGCTATTGAATCATCTGGAAGAGTACTTCAGGAGGTAGGAGATGACAGGTTGTCAGTGAAATATCAAAGTTAAATAATTACATGGATAATTTATCTTGTACTCAATTGTTTGTCTTCTGGGACAACTGCTCTTCTGCCAGTGTATTTATGGTATGGCAACAGAAAATCCAGTTGCTACATTTGTGACTCTCTATACATTCTTATTTCCCTTTCATAAAATGGAGCTCTTTATTTATAGTAGAGGTTTAATATCTGTTCAGTAAAAGAACACATTAATTATTTGAATCAATCAGTAGTTGGAATGTTTCATAACAGTGAGTGATGAACTTTTTTTTTTTGCTCCAGTTTAATAAATATAGCAGAAAGTCTTAAAATGGCCACTAATATTCAAGGGTAATTTCCTTCTTTCTTTCCTTCCTTCATTCTCTCTCTACTTTCCTCCCTTCCTTTATTCTTTTGTTTCTTTCCTTTTTTAAAACCTCTTCAAAACTCTTTCATCTTAAGAGCCTGGCAGAGATTTGAATGTCAGAAGTTTCTAGGAAAATCAAGTTAATCTTCTAGGTAAGGTATACACCATCATGATGGTTAAACAAGAAAACAGATATGAAAATGAGAAGATTTTTGAACTAATATGGCTGATGAAATGCTTCTTGGGAGCATAGAAACAACAGGTTATGAAACCTACTGATAAGGCACAAAAGAAATATTCTACGGGAAAATTAGCAGAGTCTGAGAATTAGTTTTATGATACCATGACATTTCAGAGTAAAAACAGTGCAGCACCAGTTTTTCAGCTTCATCTTAGCCATATTCTAACATTCAATATTCCTCAGTTCCTACCATCCGTTGAGTTATTCAAACTGACAGGATTTTGTACACCCTAATTATAAGGTTTATGCTTTACCTCACACACATTCATTTTGCAAGTCCAGCTTAAACAACATTTTCTTCAAAATGTGAATTGCTAGTCCTCCTCATTGCTCAAACCAATCTACATTAGATCCTCAGTATTTTTATAGTATCATATACATATTTATAAAATACCTTAATTATAATTACATATTAATTTTTGCAACCTATCTCTGCACTATCTTGTAAAATCCACGAAGGCAGGAACCGTGTCTATTTTGTTAATTCCCATATCCTCAGTACCTGGCAAAAATCTTCTCACATTGGAGACTGTCTTTATATATATAGGGAAGGAAGAGAAGAAGGGAGGAAATTCTTTGTATCACCATATAAACATTGTAAAATAAGTTATATATATGTCATTGAGTACAGAAAAATAAAGAAAAATTTTGACTTTAATATAACCACAGATTATATGGTAAAAATATTTGTGAAACATGTGGATCATTTACATAATTAAAGAATTGTTATAGTTTCAAGTAAAATTTAGTAATTCCAAGAAAAGAGGTGACAAATACACACTTAAGAGTTGTTCTTAGCTTTCACTCATAGATGCCCATTATGTTTTGCTTTTAAAAACAATTCCCCCAAGGATCCCACCAAAAATGGTGATATTCATACATACAGATTGAACAGAAGATATTTTATTCTTTCTACATTGTTGAGTCAAGAGAACTGGGCTCTAGTTCTAATGCTATCTTCCATGACTATGTGACTTTGGGCAGGAAAAGTTTATATCCACATCAGTTCTTCCAACAGTAAAATAAAATGACTGAGCTCCTAAGCTTTCAGTTCTACATATTTTTCTTTTTGAAGTTTGCGATAATGACCCTTTGATATTCTAAAAGACACAGTGAAGCATCACAACTTCCTCTACAGCTTATCGTTGCAAATCCGTCTCCATGGATAAAACTGGGGGGCACACTCACATTTTAAGATGCTATTATAATAGAACCTTGGGAGGATCAAAGGAGAATTTAGGATCTCCTAATTTATTCCCTTATCTTAGGTGAGGAAATTTAAGAAAGTACATGCTTGGCTTCATACACTGAAGGCACAGCAAGCCTGAGACTGGGATATACAGACATTGACTTCCTTTCCAGTGTGGTGCTCCACACACAGTCCTGCCTGCTGTAAATGATGATGCTCTAAGTTTTGCTGTAGACACTTAACTTTTTAAGGTAAAATGAATTTTAGTCTTTTAAAGTCATATGTGTAGAAGGAATTATTATGAAATACCTTTGAAGGAAGAAAGAGAGCATAATGAGTATGTAAAAAGATATTGAAATTAGTAGTAATTATGAAATGCACCCAAATTTATTATACTTGTCACAAAAATTAATTACCTAAAGTTGATTAGCTTAAAAGCAGAAGTATGTAATTTGTGGATTTAACACTTTTCCATTAATCAGATGGAATATTAATTACCCATTTCTATATTTCTGTTTCCATAAATTGCATATATATGCTTCATCTAATTATATTTATTGAAACAATTAAATTCTCCTTTTTACCTAAATTACACATATTTAAATACTACTATGAAAAGTATATTTCTTTCTCATTAATTTGACTTCCTGAGGTTATTTTGGTTGTGTTTTGAGTTTCATTATCATTACTCTTTACATATTTATAATGTATTAATGATTGCTTTCAGTTTCATTAAACTTCATTATATAATTCAAAATTTTAAGTATTATAACTTACAATAGTACATAAGTGTTTTCTGTGAAATACCTCATAATGCTTTCCTATTTATTGCGTTACATTCTTCATCTGTCCCTGTCTTAGCCAAGCAAATAATGTTCCCTATTCTGAATAAATTTGAATAAAACAACTCATTAAAACGTGTCTGAACGCTTGAATTTAATGAACATTATTAGTCTTTATAATATTCTTAAAAATAATAAAAACAGTCTTCAAAAACTAAAGTACTGTGACCTACTTTCAAAGCAACATTAGATTAGATTCTCATTCTATAAACCCAGTAGAAATTTTTCTATTTTTCTCCCTAAAAATAAAAGCTGTTTGGATTGATTTGAAAGAATGAATTATCCACGTTCTTGTAAATCCTGCTCCTTGGTGACTGTTCATTGGCAAGTTTGTTATATATGGGTCAGTAACATGAGGCCCCTACACAAAGGAGAGCAGAGATACCAATTTTACCCCTGTCCACACAAAAGTCAAATTTTACCTCAACACTTCAGTGTAAAACACAGGATTTTTCAGAATGTAGTTCAAATCATCATTTCTGAGGAAACCATTTTGGACGGATTTCATAGGTCTTTGCTACTCCTGCTTAGCTGTGGTTCCCAGACTTGAGGTTCTCTTTCCAGGTGGTTCTGTTTCTGTGCAGGGGGTTGACTGTCAACCTACCTGTAGGAAGAATTTTTTTTTTTACTCTTTTCAAAAAGAAGATAAAAATAACATGCAGTAAATTTGAGAAATTCCAATAAGGTAATCAGAGAGAATATTCTTTCATCCAAATGCTCTTACCTTTAATATAATAAAATGTCATAAAAATATCATACAGAGTTAGCTGAAAATGAGATTGGCCATTCTCTAAAATTGCGAAAGCTATTATATCCAAATGAAGTATATAATCAATAGTCAGGATTTTTTGTAAATCTATTTTATATATCCTGCATTTTCAAACTGTGATGTCACAATGGTTGGGAAGTGGGATGTTGCTCTTGCCTATAGGCACTAACAAAAAATGACTACTATTTACTGAACACATAGTTTATGTTACCTTAAATGAAAATTGTGTTAATTGAAATATTATTTTTAAATTCTTGCAACCAAACGTTATTACTATCATCAATTTACAAACTTAAAAAAACCCTGAGCCTCAGGAATATTAAATGTCTTACCTAAATTCACGTTGTTTATAAATGGTAGTGCTGGTATAAATTCATTCACTTGTTTTAATGTTCATTGAACTCATACTCTGAATCAGGCAATGTAGTACACACAGGCTGCATGTTGGTTAAGAATATGACAAGGTTCCTACTGTCATCACAGTTACACTGTAATGGGAGAGAGTGACAATAAATACGTCAAAAAGCAATTTGATTAAATGTAAGAAAAATGAATATGAATTTCATTCATTGTAAACAGCTATAAAGAAAATAAAACATGGAAATGGGATAAGAGCGCCTGGGTGTGAGTTAGAAAAGGCCATTAAGGAAAGTCTATTGAGGACTGGATGTTTGAGCTGAGACAAATAATGAGAAGGCTGAGAGCAGACGAAAATGTAAGAAGAGTTTTTCAGGCAGAATAAAAGCCTGAAAAACTTTCCTGAGGCATAAATGAGCTTCATGGGTTTGAGGGACAGGAAGAAGGTACACTTGGAGCTTAGTGAACAAGGGAGAGATACGCGGCAAGAGCTGTAAAGTCAATGTGTTTCTACATGATCAACTGAATTTGAAAACCTAGGAGTATTGCTTAAACTAACAAAATGCTGTTGCTGGTCATATGTAAAGGTGCTACTGCTGAGTTGGATTGGCATTCTTAATTACTTTTGCAGTGGAGGGATAAGCCCAGCCTGCTGCCACAACACACATATTTTGGCTGACTCTGGAACACTTTCCTTTGTGTAAAGCTGACTATGCCTGCCATTAAAATAAACAAATCCAGAGAAAAGTCAATGTTTCATCCACCAAAACATGTGACAATAGATATTTTTATTAAAGGAAGAATGGCCAACCTCTCCAAATATGTCACTTTTAAGAATTAAAAAAAAACAGTATTAGTAATTATATTGGGACAAAAGGTGCACAATGTGGATTGTCCCCGGCAAAATAGGATGTAAGAGCACCCTAAGGGAACATATGTTGAAAGTTGGGAAGGAAATACATGCCTTTGGCCAGGGTGGTGGCTCATATCTGTAATTCCAGCTACTGGGGAGGCTGAGGTTGGGGCATCCTCAGAGCCCAGGTGTTCAAGGTTACAGTATGTTATAAAGTCATCACTGTACTCCAGCCTGAGTGACATAGCAAGGTCCTGTCTCTAAAATGGAAAAGCAAAAATCACAAAACAAAAACATATCTCAGAGTAACAAAGATGTCATGCTGTTTAGTTTTTATTCAAAAATATTATCTCTTATCGACTCAACTCGTTCTGCTTATAATAAAAGCTTGAACAAAAATTATTAACTGTCTCTGAAGAACTTGTACAAGGAAAACCTCAATGAAAGTGAATACAGAATCATAACGGTGCTTAAAATCTATCCTACCATACTTTAACCCTGGCCATTATCTTTCACCTAAATTCTGCTAAATGTCTCCTGAATACTTCCACCTTTCTCACTCATCCTTCCCCGATCCAGTCTCTCACACTGTCGGTAGCCCAGTGCTGTTCCTCAAAAATTTGCTCATAGCATTTCTTGGTTTGAAATGCTTCAAGAATTCCCTCAATACTTCATTTTTCTCACTTTTTTGCTGTTTATTGAAATTGATTTATTGATAACATTTTATCCTATTTGCTGCTCTCTCTTTCTCCCTCCTGTTTTCACCTCCCTTCCCCCTCTTTCCCTCTGTCTCTCTCTCTCTTGTTACCTACACACACAATTGTTTTTCTGAACAATTTAAGAATAAGTTACATACATTATGGCTCTTTACCCATACTTTTGTGTATATTTCTTTCATCATTTTTCCATCTTCTATCTCCTGATACTTTCTACAGCCAAACTTACACCTCCCCTCTCTCCACCTACAAACACACATACATCCCTACACTGTAGTCTTGCTATGTGAACCAATAGCAGTGGCATCATCCAAAATTTATTAGAGAAGCAGAATCTAGGGCACACTGCCAATAATCTTGTTGGGTACAAAACTTTCAGAAAATTGACACCTCTGTGGTATTTAACGTTTTCGTTCAAATCCATAGAATAGCTCTCTGTTTATTCAGGCCACTTTTGTGTATTTCTGGTAACTTATATAATTTTGTGACTACAGTGCTTCAACAAATATTGTTAGACTTATCCTTAGATATTGTGGTGTTCTTCAAGATATATTGTAGATTTATTCCTAGATATTGTGAAATATATGTCATTTTTGAAAATAGAACTTCTTTTATTGCTTTTTATAATTGATTATTGCCATTTTATAAGACTATTATTGATATTTTAAATACTGAGTTTGGGTCAGAATCCTACTGAATTCTGACCTGTCAAATAAGAATCTACATTAAAACACAAATCCTCAGTTAATTTATAGTTAAAGTTCGAGAAAGTCCAGTAGAAGTTTTAAAGCTCCCCAGGTGATTCTAATGGTCAGACAAGTTTGAGAAATGCTGCTTTAGGAACACTTGACTCTTACTTAATTGAATTCTTGATTTGTCTTACATTGGGTATCTTATATCTGACATTTCTTCTGCCTGAACTCTCTTTCCCTGTGGCTCCTAAGGACCCCTTCATGTTGCTGACTCAATCCATCCTCCAGATAGGAGATTCTACTAGGATACTATTCTTTTTTTTAACTTTTAGCTTCAGGGGTACATGTACATGTTTGTTATTTTGGTAAATTGCATGTTGCTGGTGTTTGGTGTACAGATTATTTCATCACCAATGTAATAAACACAGTACCCGATATGTAGTATTTTTGATCCTCATCCTCCTCTCACTTACAAGTAAGTACATGTGGCATTTGGTTTTCTGTTCCCGTGTTAGTTCACATAGGATAGCTCCATCCATGTTGCTGCAAACAACATGATCTCCTCCTTTTTGATGGTTGCATGGTATTCTATGGTGTATGTGTACCACATTTTCTTTATTTGGCCTACTGTTGATGGACATTTAGGTTGATTCCGTGTCTTTGCTATTGTGAATAGTGCTGTGATAAACATATGTGTGCACCTGTCTTTATGGTAGAATGATTTATGTTCCT
Organism: Chlorocebus sabaeus; assembly: GCF_047675955.1. Taxonomy (NCBI): domain Eukaryota; kingdom Metazoa; phylum Chordata; class Mammalia; order Primates; family Cercopithecidae; genus Chlorocebus; species Chlorocebus sabaeus. Next base: position 83,985,644 of record NC_132926.1, read on the forward strand.
TTGGGTATATAACCAGTAATGGGATTGCTGGGTTGAACGGTGATTCTAGTTTTTTTCCTTTTGTAGGGTAGGGGGGACGGAGTCTCACTATCACCCAGGTGGAGTGCAGTGGCATGATCTCGGCTCATCACAACCTCTGCCTCCGGGGTTCAAGTGATTCTCCTGCCTCAGTCTCCCGAGTAGCTGGGATTACAGGCTCCTGCCACCACGCCCGGCTAATTTTTGTGTTTTTAGTAGAGACACGGTTTCACCACGTTGGCCAGGCTGGTCTCGAACTCCTGACCTCAGGTGATCGACCCGCCCTGGCCTCCCAAAGTGCCGGGATTACAGCCGTGAGCCACCATGTCCAGCCCGTGATTCTGTTTTAAGTTCTTTCAGAAATCACCAAACTGCTTTCCACAATGGCTGAGCTAATTTACATTCCCACTGGTAGCATATAAATGTTTTCTTTCCCCACAACTTCGCCAGTATCTGTTATTTTTTGACTTTTTACTAATAGCCATTCTTACTGGTGTAAGATGGCATTTCATTGTCGTTTTGATTTTCATTTCTCTAATGATTTGTGATTTTCAACTTTTTTTCATATGCTTGTTGGCCACGTGTATGTCCTCTTTTGAAAAATATCTTTTCATGTCCGTTGCCTACTTTTTGGTGGGGTTATTTGTTTCTTGCTTGTAAATTTTTTAAGTTTCTTATAGATTCTGGGCAGTAGACCTCCATCAAATGCAGAGTTTGCAAATGTTTTCTCTCATTCTGTAGATTGTTCACTCCAATGAGAGTTTATTTTATTTTTTTATTTTTATTTATTTTTTTTTTTGAGACGGAGTCTCGCTCTGTCGCCCAGGATGGAGTGCAGTGGCGCGATCCTGGCTCACTGCAAGCTCCGCCTCCCGGGTTCACGCCATTCTCCCGCCTCAGCCTCCGAGTAGCTGGGACTACAGGCGCCCGCCACCACGCCCGGCTAGTTTTTTGTATTTTTAGTAGAGACGGGGTTTCACCATGTTAGCCAGGATGGTCTCGATCTCCTGACCTCGTGATCCACCCGCCTCGGCCTCCCAAAGTGCTGGGATTACAGGCTTGAGCCACCGCGCCCGGCCTCCAATGAGAGTTTATTTTGCTGTGCAGAAGGTCTTTAATTAGGTTCCATTTGTCAATTTTTGTTTTGGTTGCAGTTGCATCATTAAATCTTTGTCAGCTCCTATGTCCAGAATGATATTTCCTAAGTTTTCTTCCAGAGTTTGTATAGTTTTAGATTTTACATTTAACTCTTTAATCCATCTTGAGGTGATTTTTGTGTATGGTGTAAGGAAGGGGTCTATCTTCAATCTTCTGCATATGGCTAGAAAGTAATCTAGCATCATTTATTGAATAGGGAGTCTTTTCCTCATTGATGGTTTTTGTCGACTTTGTCAAAGATCAGATGGTTGTGTGTGTGTGGAATTATTTCTGGGCTCCCCATTCTGTTCCACTGGTCTAGGTGTCTGTTTTGGTATCAGTAACATAATTATGTAGATTATTTCAGGCTTGACTACTGTTAGTTTTCCTATTAGTCTGTATTTTCTGTATTGTAACTGTCATTACAATTGATTGTGATGATTGCTTTTTAATTTTGACTATGTATTCTTTATTTTTAATTATGACTTGAATAAAAAATAAAATAATTCACCAGAAATCCATAATTTATTTAATATTTAATACATAAAGGTTTTGGTTTGTTATATTTCCTTCAATTCTTTTGTTTTATTTTGTGTTTTTCTTTTCCCTAGAATTCATGGCAGCTAAAATTGTTTTGTTTTTAAAACAAAATATAGCAGAAGCATTTTTCTCTCAACCCATTCTTTTCCCTTCATCCTTTCACAAAGGTAACTATTGTTCAGATGCTAGTTTATCTTTCCCCTTCATCTGCATGCATTTTTAAAGTTTATCTTAAATGATATAGAGTATTGATTTTTAGATTTATGTAATGTTTACTGCTGGTGTCATTTGCTTGTCATATCAGTTGATATAATATTAATAATATTTATCTATATTTAGATAAAGCATGTAGGTTTGTTCCATTAAAACTGCTATATAGGAATCCAATGTAGGAATGTACCATAATTTATCCGTTTGTTTACTGATGGGCATCTTTATTATCTGTTTGTACACGCAGTTCTACAATGAGATTCTTTGAAGATGTTTGTACTTGTGTGTAGGCATTTTCTGTAGTAAATTTTCTGTAATAAATACACAAATCCTCTAAGGAATTCCTGCATCTTCAATTTTCCTAAAAATTATAAGAAATTGTTCATCAAAAATCTTGTAGGTATTAAAAGCACCATATGAATGCATTTCCCCACATTCTTGCCAATATTACTATTATTATACTTAAAGTTTCTTCATATTTAAGAATTTCAATGTATATTTCATTGTTGAATTGAATTGATTTGTAGTAACCTGATTAGTTGCAAAGCAGGACATTTTTAATATGCAATACCCATTCAGTTTTCATTTTTGTGTAATTTGCCTGTTCAAATCGTTTGCCCCTTTTTCTATTAATCTACTTATATCTTACTGATTTGATACACGTTTTGTATATTTTAAATAACGAAACCTTGTGATGGTAAGAATAGAAAATAATTTTTTATATATGTGACTTATCTTTAAAAATATTTTTGTTTGTTGATTTTTGTCACAGAGAAGTTATAGTTTTGATGTTGCAAATTTATAAATTTCCTTCTTTGTGGATTATAGTTTTTGTTCCTTATTAAAATATTTTTACATTCCAATAATATAAAAGTAATTTTATGTATATTCTTATTCATATTAATAAGAATTGAAACATAATTTTCACATTTGGTCTTCAATACTTCAAAAAAGTATTGAAATATATTTTTCACATTTTGGTCTGAATCCATTAGGAAATATTTTTCTTTATTTTTTGAGATAAAAATCACCTCTATATTTTCTTACATCTATGGAGAGTTCATTTTACCAATTCTATTTACTAAATTATCAATTATTTCCTTCACTATATTTAGTGTTATCTCAATCCTCTGCCAAGTTTCCTCTGTAAATTTTCCATGATTGACATTTTATTCCATTGGGCTACTTGCTATGCTTGTGTGTGTGTGTGTGTGTGTGTGTGTGTGTATATATGTGAATATATATGTATATTTGTGGGTATATATACACATATATGTGTACATATGTGTGTGTGTGGTGTGCAGGATGTATCTCTGCTGTCCTCTTACTTCTGTCTTGCATAACCCATCTCTTCACATTTGTCCTGCAAGTTTGGATATTTTAGATTCTTTCATGTAAATTGTAGATTCATTTCTCATAATAAACCCTGTTCAATACTTGACTTTTAAGAAATTAACAATTTTATGATAGTTATACCCAAGATCATGGGTCAGGCTTCTATTTATTTGGGTCATTTTTACACCTTTCATATATATTTTATGAGATTAAATTTCTTGAACACATTTTGTTAGGTACTGTAAAGAGTTGTTGCTTTTGAAAATGGGATCTCTTTTTATTACATTTTAGAGTAAGTAGCTACTCTGTAGAAATACTATTGGTATTGGTATGGTAATCTTATAACCAACCCCCAACCAGATTCTTTTTAGTTCTAAAGATTGTCACTAGGTTCAATTAATTATCTGCACAAAATAAAAATTTATTGTTTCCTTTTTATTTCTTATCATTGTAATTTGACCTTTGAGTTAACGAGGACATACAACATAATTTTGAATAGATAGGATGATAACATGTACCTGTCTTCATTATCCACTTGAGAGAGTGCTCCTAAACTTTACAGTGAAATATGAATTTTGTTGTAGCGTTTTAGTAGATTATCTTCATACAGTAAGGAAAATTTCATTTATATCTAATTTTCTAAGATGTTTAAAATCACAGATGGGAGTCACATTTTACCTAGTGTTTATATTGCATTGATTGGAATAATCATATTATTTTTTTCTCCTCAATCAGTGAATGTGGTTAGAGTCAATTACAGATTTTCTTCTCAAAATTTTACGTTTAATAATAAAATATTTAAAATATTCAGAAAACACCAAAATAATATAATAATAATATTACCAGATGGCAGTATTTTGCCATCTTTGCATCATTATGCTTTTCATTTTATAGAAAAACTATGTCTTATAGATATGTCTTAAGCATTCTTTTTCTCTCCCCACTTTTCCAGTTCTGAATTTGTGATGCATCAATTACCAGTGTATTTTATACTTTCACTTCGTGTATATGTATCCATACACAATGTATTCATTTATATAAACCATATACTTTGCCCTGTTTTGACTTATCTTTTCTCCCTCGATATGCTGTTTTTATTCACATTTATATATATATAGATAGATAGATTGTTTCATTCTATATTCATTATATATTTCTTTGATTGTTTCATTCTATATTATTCCATTATGTGTTTAAGCCACTCTTTATTTTCTTTCTGGTAATAGTTTAATTATTCTATTTTTCTCCTATTATAAGCAGTACTGCAGTAAATAGCCTAACATAAGTTACCTTATTCACATATATGAAGTTATTTTCAAGAGTACATCTCTGGATACAGAATTTCCATCATGGAATACGGGCATCTTCAATTTTAACGAGTACTAACTGTATACTCTCTGAAGTGGGTGTCCCAATTTTCAGCATTACCACCATTCCATAACAGTTCTACTTCATCATGTTGATGTCAGTGCCTGTTGCCAACAGATTTAAGTTTTGCCAATTTAATGTCTGGTAAATATTATCTCCTTTTCATTTGAATTTCTCTGGTTTCTGTGTAGTGAGGTTTTGTGCTACAAACCCATGGAAGGACTAACTTTTGGTTTTAAATGGTAGAGAGACTTTTGTTTTCTCTCTTCCCAAATAGAGATAGACACTTTTTAAAACGTTCCTTTCTGTGTGTTTGACCCATTCCTAGCTTACACTTAGTCTGACGGCATAGCCTTTGGGGACACAGCTGCAAACTGGGTCACTTCTCAGGCTTACTATCTTGGCTTTCTCAGCAAAGTCACCAGGGTCCAGAAGATAGCCCAAAATAGGAGCCCCATTAGGAGAACAGTTGCCGTTTTGATTTCCCACTCTCACTCTGATTTGGGCTTCTGAACATTTCTTAATTTATGGTCATCTTCATTCAATATTGTATTTGAAATATTTTTAAAAAATTTATTTGGCATTTTTAATGTTTTCAGTGGGCCAATTGGAACTAATGGAACTAATAATTTTTTGCCTTTCTTACTAAACTGTAATCTCTGCCAAGAAAGAATCTATGTCTGCATTGTTTGTTATTCTGTATAGCACCCAACACTGTTCCTGGCATATTATACATAATCGATAATCATTTGGTGAAAAACGTTAAATCAGTGGATGAGTAATTGTAGCATGGGAAAAACAAAATCGGAAATTATTTGTGATGGCTAATATTGAGTGTCAACTTGATTGAATGGAAGGATCCAAAGTATTGATCCTGGGTGTGTCTGTGAGGGTGTTGCCAAAGTTTTACATTTCAATCAGTGGGCTGGGAAAGGCAGACTCACCCTTAGTCTGAGTGGGCACCATCTAATCAGCTGCCAGCATGGTTGGAATATAAAGCAGGCAGAAAAATGTGAAAAGGCCGGACTGGCCTAGCCTCCCAGCCTACATCTTTCTTCTGTGCTGGATGCTTCCTATTCTCGAACATCAGACTCCAGGTTCTTCAGTTTTGGGACACAGACTTGCTCTCCTTGGTCCTCAGCTTGCAGATGGCGTATTGTGGGACCTTGTGATCATGTGAGTTAATAATAAATTCCCATTTATATACATATACATATATCCATTCCATTAGTTCTGTCCCTCTACAGAACCCTGACTAATACGGATTTTGGTACCAGGAGTGGTTCTATAGGAACAGAATATTAAGGATGGAGTTCTTTTATTGGTTTTGGGGTTTCTGGAGTTGGCTGCTCAATATGATTAGACCCAAAAATGGTAAGGACTCTACTTCTAATACTATGGAGAACACCGATAGTCTTTGGCATGAACTGTTTAGAAACTTATGCAAAATAAATGTATTTGACACTTCTGATTCACCACTTATGAGAGACAAGAAGTTTGTGACTCTATACATAATACTTTTGAGCATATGTGGAGAACCAAGGAACATAATGAAGTTAGTTGGCTGCTCCTAAGTTCAGTGGACAAAGTTATGAAAGAAAATGATGGACTCAGGGATTCTATCTCCTGGCTTTAGATGCAGCTACTGAGCCTCAAATCTGCTAACATTGCCTTGAGCGAGAGTCTTATCTCCTGTAGAGAAAAAGCTGAAATAGCAGAAAAATAGACACAAGCTCTTATCATGCGAGTGGCTGATCTGCAACAAAAGTTGCAAGCACAGCCTCACCATTTGTCTACTGTGAAAGTGAGGGCATTGATTGGAAAAGAATGGGACCCTGCAACTTGAAATAGGTGTGCATGGAGGACCCTGATAACACTGGGGACACTGAGTTTATAAACTCTGATGAAACTTTTTTTTCTAGAATAAACAACTTCCCCATCCCAGTAGTGGCAACATCCCCTCCCTGACCCATGCTGCCATCAGCCTTTCTACCCTTCTCTGAGGAGATAAACCCTGCACTTCCTGAGGCAACAGTGATGGCCTCCCCTGAGGCAGTTGCCAGGCAAGATAATGTTGATTCTCCTCAGAAGCCACCCCCAACAACCCTGTTTGCTTCTAGCCCTATAACCAGACTAAAGTCCCAGTGGGCCCCTAGACGGGAGGTTGAGTATGTGACCCATGAGGAGGTGTGCTACACTTGCAAAGAACTGCTTGAGTTTTCTAATTTACATAAACAGAAATCTGTAGAACAGGCATAGGAATGGATATTAAGTGTGTGGGATAATGGTGGAAGGAGCATAGCATTGGATCAGGCTGAATTTATTGACCTGGGCCCACTAAGTAGAGAGGGACTCTACATTTAATGTTGCAGCTCAGGGAGTTAAAAATAATTCTGATAGTTTATTTGCTTGGTTAGCTGAAATACGGATTAAAAGATGGACCACTGTGAGCAAGCTGGAAATGCCTGATCTCCCTTAGTTTAATGTAGAGGCAGGGATCCAAAGGCTTAGGGAGTTTGGGATGGTGGCATGGATTAATCATTTTAGACCTAATATCCCAGCTGGGAGAGTCTAGAAGATATACCCTTGACCAAAGTCTTGCAAAATAGATTTGTGAGCGCAGCACCTGCGTCTTTGAATAGCCGTATAATTGCTCTTCTCCATATGTCAGATCTTACAGTGGAAACCAGAGTCACTCAACTACAAAATTTAAATACAGTGGGAATAATTGGACCCTGAAGCAGCAGAGGCCAAGTGGCAGCACTCAACCCTCAAAGGCAAGGTGGGCATAGCTATCATAATGGAAAGCAGAGGTAAAGCAGCAATCAGAATAGTCACTTATGTAGAACTCTGGCATTGGCTAATTAATCGTGGTGTTCCTAGAAGTGAAATTGATAGTAAATCTACAGCATTCCTACTTAATTTATATAAGCAGAATACTTCTAGGTCGAATGGACAAAATACTAATGTGAATTATAAAAGGAGAGAATCACGGCCCTTCAATCAATTTCCAGACTTGAGCCAGTTTACAGACCCAGAACCCCTTGAATGAAGGGGAGGCTGGGTACCCTTGGGAATGACCCCACTGTGCTACCAATAATTTATGCTGTTAATCTTCTTCCCATCCTACCCATGGAGACCTCTGGCCTTTTACCAGGTACTGTGCATTGGGGAAAGGGAAATGATCAGACATTTTGGGGATTACTGGACACTGGCTCTGAGCTGACGTTGATTCCAGGGGACCCAAAACGTCACAGTGGTCCTCCAGCCAAAGCAGGGACTTTGGAAGTCAAGAAATTAATGAAGGTTTAGCTCAGGTTTTACTTACAGTGGGTCCAGTGGGTCCCCAGACTCATCCTCTGGTCATTTCCCCAGTGCCAGAATGCATAATTGGCATAGACATACTTAGCAGCTGGCAGAGCTCCCACATTGGCTCCCTGACTGGTTGGGTGAGGGTTATTATGACGGGAAAGGTCAAATGGAAGCCAGTAGAGCTGCCTCTACCTAGAAAAATAGTAAATGAAAAACAATATCACATCCCTGGAAGGATTGCAGAGATTACTACTACCATCAAGGACTTGAAAGACACAGGGGTGAAGATTCCCACCCCATCCCATTCAACTCTCCCATTTGGCCTTGAAGAATGACAGCAGATTATCATAAGCTTAACCAAGGGATGACTTCAGTTGCAACTGCTGTACCAGATGTGGTTTCATTGTTTGAGAAAATTAACACATCTCCTGGTACCTGGTATGCAGTCATTGACTTGGCAAATATCTTTTTCTCCATTCATGTTCATAAGACTCACCAGAAGCAATTTGCCTTCAGCTGACAAAGCCAGCAATTACCTTTGAGGTAGGACACTACCTCAAGGGTATATGAACTCTCTGGCTTTGTGTCGTAATCTTATTCGGAGAGAACTTGATTGCTTTTCACTTCTGCAAGATATCACACTGGTCCATTACATTGATGACATTATGCTAATTGGATTCAGTGAATAAAAAGTAGCAAATACACTGGACTTATTGGTGAGACATTTGCGTGCCAGAGGATGGGAAATAAATCTGACTAAAATTCAGGGATATTCTACTTCAGTAAAATTTCTAGGGGTCCAGTGGTGTGGGGCCTGTTAAGGCATTCCTTCTAAGGTGAAGGATAAGTCACTGCATTTGACCCCTCCTACAACCAAGAAAGAAGCACAATGCCTAGTGGGCCTATTTGGATTTTGGAGGCAACACATTCCTCATTTGGGTGTGTTACTCTGGCTCATTTTTTGAATGACTCACAAGGCTGGCAGTTTTGAGTGGAGTCCAAAACAGGAGAAGGCTCTGCAACAGGTCCAGGCTGCTGTGAAATCTGCTCTGCCACTTGGGCCATATGACGCAACAGATCCAATGGTGCTGGAGGTGTCAGTGACAGATCCCTATCTGACAATTGGGATGCTGTTTGGAGCCTTTGGCAGGCTCCCATTAGTGAATCACAGCAGAGGCCTCTAGAATTTTGGAGCAAGGCCCTGCCATCTTCCATGGATAACTACTTTCCTTTTGAGAGACAGCTCTTGGCCTGTTACTGGGCTTTAGTGGAAACTGAATGTTTAGCTATGGGTCATCAAGTCACCATGTGACCTGAATTGCTTATCATGAACTGGTGCTTTCTGATCCATCTGGCCATAAACTGGGGTGTGCACAGCAACATTCCATGATCAAATTGAAGTGGTATATATGTGATTGGGCTCAAGCAGGTGATGAAGGCACAAGTAAGTTACATGAGGAAGTGGCTCAAATGCCCAAGTAAGTTACATGAGGAAGTGGCTCAAATGGAAGTGAGTCCACCCCTGCTACCCCAGCTTGCACTGATGGCCTCATGGGAAATTCCCTATGATAAGTTGACAGAGAAAGAGAAGACTAGGCCCTGGTTCACAGATGGTTCTGCACTATATGCAGGCACCACCCAAAAGTGGACAGCTGCAGCACTACGGCCCCTTTCTAGGACATCCCTGAAGGACAGTTGTGAAGGAAAATCTTCCCAGTAGGCAGAAATTCAATCAGTGCACCTGGTTGTGCACATTGCATGGAAGGAAAAATGGGTCAGATGTACAATTATATACTGATTCATGGGCTGTAGCCAATGGTTTGACTGGAAAGTCAAGGACTTGGAGGAAGCATGATTGGAAAATTGGTGAAAAAGAAATTTGGGGAAGAGGTATGTGGATGGATCTCTCTGAGTGTTCAAAAACTGTGGAGATATTTGTATCCCATGTGAGTGCTCACCAATGGGTGACCTCAGCAGAGAAGGATTTTAATAATCAAGTTGAGAGGATGACTCGTTCTGTGGACACCACTCAGCCTCTTTCCCCAGTCACCCTGTCATCACCCAATGGGCCCATGAACAAAGTGGCCATGGTGTCAGGGATGGAGGTTACTCATGGGCTCAGTAACATGGATTTCCACTCACCAAGGCTGACCTGCCTATGGCCACTGCTGAATGCCCAATTGGCCAGCAGCAGGGACTAACATTGGGCCCTTGATATGGCACCATTCCTTGGGGTGATTGGCCAGCTACCTGGTGGCAGGTAGATTATATTGGACCTCTTCCATCATGGAAAGGAGAGAGGTTTCTCCTCACTGGAATAGACACTTACTCCGGATATGGGTTTGCCTATCCTACACATAATGCTTCTGCCAAGACTACCATTCGTGGAGTCACAGAATGCCTCATCCACCATCATGGTATTCCACACAGCATTGCCTCTGACCAAGGCACTCACTTTACAGCTAAAAAAGTGCAGCAGTGGGCTCATGCTCTTGGAATTCACTGGCCTTAGCATGTTCCCTATAATCCTGAAGCAGCTGGAATGACAGAACACTGGAATGGCCTTTTGAAGTCACAGTTTTAGGTGACAATACTTTGCAAGACTGGGGCAAACTTCTCCAGAAGACCATGTATGTACTAAATCAGCATGAAATATATGCTACTGTTTCTCTGAGAGCCAGGATTCACAGGTCCAGGAATCAGGAGTAGAAGTGGCACCACTCAGCATCACCCCTAGTGGTGCACTAGCAAATTTTTTGCTTCCTGTCCCCGTGAAATTATGTTCTGCTGGCCTAGAGGTCTTAGTTCCGGAGGGAGGAATGCTGCCATCAGTAAACACAACGATTCCATTAAACTAAAAGTTAAGATTGCCACCTGGACACTTTGGGCTCCTCCTACCTTTAAGTCAACAGGCTAAGAAGGGAGATTCAGTGTTGGCTAGGGCGATTGAACGGGACTATCAAGATGAAATCAGTCTACTACTCCACAATGGAGGTAAGGAAGATTACACATGGAATACAGAGATCCATTTGGTGTCTCTTAGTATTACCATGCCCTGTGGTTAATATCAATGGGAAACTACAACAGCCCAATCCAGGCAGGACTACAAATGGCGTACACCCTGCAGGAATGAAGGTTTGGGTCTCTCCACCAGGAAAAATATCACAACCTTCTGAGGTGCTTGCTGAAGGCAAAGGGAAAACAGAGTGGGTAGTAGAAGAAGGTAGTCATCAATACCAGCTATGACCACATGACCAGCTGCAGAAACAAGGACTGTAATTGTCATGAGTATTTCCTCCCTCTTTTGTTAAAAACATGTTTGTGCATGTATACCCTTGTACTAAGAAACTAAGTTCATTTTATTTCCTTTTTCCTAAAATAAATTCAAGTAATCTAAGATTTATTGACTTCACATCAGTGTTTAACTTTATGTAACCGTATTTGGATTGGGAATTGGTGCATTTCCGGTTGTATGAAGGATATTTGTATTACGTTAAGCACAATTATGACCTTATCATTTTCTTTATTTAAAGATTATGTATGATCTCAGGAGACCTGTATGGGTTCAAGTTGAGAAAGGGTGGACTTGTGATGGTTAATACTGAATGTCAACTTTATTGAAGGATGAGAAGTATTGATCTTGGGTGTGTCTGTGAGGGTGTTGCCAAAGGAGATCAACATTTGAATCAGTGGGCTGGGAAAGGCAGACCCACTCTTAGTCTGAGTAGGCACCATCTAACCAGCTGCTAGTGTAGCTAGAATATAAAGCAGGCAGAAAAATGTGAAAAAAATTAGACTGGCTTAGGCTCCCAGCCTACATCTTTCTCCTGTGCTGGATGCTTCCTGCCCTCGAACATCAGATTCTAAGTTCTTCAGTTTTGGGACTCAGACTGGCTCTCTTTGGCCCTCAGCTTGCAGACAGCCTATCGTGGGACCTTGTGATCATGTGAGTTAATATGTAATAAACTTTACTCTCTCTATATTTATCCTATCAGTTCTATCCCTCTAGAGAACCCTAACTAATACATTATTGGACAATAATTATTGGACAGCTAGATTTATCTGAAACAAAAGTACTTTCCAATAGAAAAATGACAGGCTCTAATAATTCCTATGTCTTCTGGATAATTTGGTTTTCATGAAAAGTCTCAGAGTGACATCGAATAAGCATACATTGTTTAAACAGGAGATCAGAGTTTTAAGTCCTACTTCTAGTATTTTTATTTCTGTAATTTGGACTGTTCATTTAATATTTCTGGGTCCCAATTTTTTAATTTCTAAAATTTAAACCTCAAGGTGTTGTAAGTATTATACATTAAAATAACAGGTGAATTTTACCCCCCTAAAATGTAAAGAAAACTGTAATATTATAGTATTTCAAAAAAAAGTATCTGACCAAAAATTTATTATTTACATTCAACTTATTTCTACCATAAATACCATGAGAAAAATGAGATTCCTAAATGTTGTTTTCCTATTAGAAATGAGAGATTATCACCATTTCCCTTTTGTGGAAATACTATATTATTTTCATTGATTTTTTCATTTAAAGTTATTTAAAAGCAATTTTACAAGTACAGATATAAGAGTTTGCTATTTTGTAGCACTGATAGAATTTCTGTATAAGCCAAATTAACTCAATGGGAAATAATAGGTTCTAAATTTAAGTGATTTATCTTTTTCTCTGAATAAGAGTGACAAGAAACTGGTAATTTATAGCAAAAGAAAATTATGGGAGATACCCTGGCTGTTTCTGTCAAGAATAAAATATAAGTTTATAGAAGCATCAGTTATTGAATAGAACAAAAATGTATTGAAAAATCCTACTACATGTCAATTGACTGCATTATATTAAGGGATTTCTGTGAGGAATTTGCTTTCTGCCCAGAGAAGAGACAGAGCCTGGGGGTTAGCAAATTTAGAATAAAATATAATATAGTAAGGAAAGAATGAGGAAAGTGTCAAAGAGAAATATAATTAAATGAACTGAGGGTTAAAAGGTCCCCAGACCAGGGCTGAAGCTTGATCATGGGTGGCACTTGAAAAGGCACTATAGGTATAGAGCATTTTAGGCTATACATAATAGGTTGAAAAATTTGTTTGTGGTTAAGATCATGGATGGGAAGGAGAGCTACTTTGAGGGAGTAATACCATTTTATCTAGAAGGGAAACAAGATTTGAAGTATAGGATTCTGACCATATTTTGATAATCAGACTTGTAAATGGCTTGAAGCACAGAAAACTAGTAATACTGTAGTAAATATGAGGTAGAATGTGTAGAAAACTAGTAGTACTATAATAACATAAGGTAGGGATTATATTGCTGAGACTTAAGGGAAACCTTTGAGTTCTTTGAATTGGGAAGTAATAAAGCATGAACTGGATTTTAGGAAATTTTATTTGGCTATTGTCAGAAGGATAAGTTAAATGGGCCAGAGTAGGCCAGGCCAAAACATAATAAGGTTCTCCTCTTGAGTACTAGCACAGAAAACAGACAAAGTGGGTGGAACAGACACGATAGAGAGAGAAACTATAAAAGTTGGCAACTGATTGATTTTCAGGTTGAGGGAGGAGGAAGCATCAAACATAATTATAAGGTTAGCAGACAGAAGGATGATAACAGGTAAATGGAAATGGGACTGTCAAGAAGATGATTTGCCTTTGGGCAAGGAACACTGGGTGCTGTTTTGATTAGAGTTTAGATAAATTGAAATGCCACAAAGTGTAGAAATCATAGTTTAGACTTGCGTTGGAAGTGTCAAAAGTTACCCCTCTGAGTCCTCTATACAATAGCAGCTCCATTTTCTAAAAGTGTATAGTTAGGACATAACACTCTAGGAAAACAGCTGAGGACCTTCATAGCCCTAAGTCACATGATTGCCAGTGAAGCCTAACCCTCCAAGAGTGCTGTCGATTGAACGAGTTCAGATCAAATCAGTTCATACTGAAAGCAGAGAGCCGCACAGATCACAGAGCAAGACAGATATCTCCAGTCCGCTCAAATACCTTGTTTCTCATATTATCCCAACAAATTTCAGGTAACTTTTAGAATGTTATCACTGCCTGTGGTTGTATTCAGGTGTAACCACAGAAAATATTGAATAGAATCAATTTAAAACATTTAAAGCTAATAATTTACAGACTTTCTCATCCACACCAAAATATTTTATTTTAAATGGGGATGGTGAAGGTGTCATGACCTTTTATATTGAAAGGTGTGTAATTATAGCTGTATTGTTCAAAAACAAAAAAACAACTATGAAAACACTCAGGACTACCTAAGCAACCCTTTTCTTTGTGAAGAAGATAGATACAGAGATAGAGATAGATAAACACACGTACATACCTGTATGATTTTCTCTTAACAAAACCAAGTTAGGTTGAGTCAAACAAGAAGCTGCCCTTTTGCAGGCAACATGGAAAGATATGAGATTTCATTATATTAACTACAGGTGGTAAAGAAATACTCTTCCTGGATTACTAGTGTCTCTTAAGATAATTGAAAATCCAGAAGCATATCCTCACAATTTAATCTATTCACTTAAAACATATTCATGGTTGTCTCGTCTCAGAAAACAAAGAACACAGAGCAATATCCTTCTTCCCAAGCAGCAATATTCTCGGTATTCACGAAGACAGCTTCCTGTCATACGCATTTTATCTCTCCCAGGGTTAAAGAATATTTTATCCAATGGGTTAATTAATACTTAGTTTCCCTTCCTTTTGCATATTTTTTCCTACAACTATCCTTTCCCTGCCATCTGTATACTTAAGCGGACATTTGTGCTCTTTTTCCTCTGTTCTCCTCTATAATTGTGTACTATTTTTAAGTCCATGTGGTACACAGTCCGCCTTTTTCGGAATATCTTGTGCCTCCATTCCTACATTATATCACAGCACTTCCATTAGTCGAAGTTGATTAGAATTATAGAGAGGATCAATATTTCCAAGTCACCATGCCTATAGCTTGGAGTAACGGTCATTCAGGTGATCACTGATGCCTATTAAGATTTTTGGGTCAGTACATCCTAAACAACAAAGGACATGAAATAATGAAATAGCAAGGCCCATTGCCAAATCGTATTTAACATGGCTTAACAGGGAACATGCCATGACAACTGCGTTTCTGTTTAACAGCAATTCCGTATTTTTATTAAAGAAACATTCTGGAGTTTCTTGTGACTTTTGTTTAAGATAAAAAGTAAAAAATAACTCCCTTTTCTACCTGCTATGCTATAGTTCTACTGACACTATAGCATAGCAATTCAGTACAATAAGGCACTCAGGTTAGACACACACATACGCACAGAAATTATTCCAGAAATAGCAAATAAATGGCAATAGACATCCTACAGAACACACTGGAGGAAGCAATTTTCATCAGCAATAAAATTGATAAAACAGATATAGTGAAAATGAACTTTGAATAAAGTAAATTGTAAGTGGCCAGAAATTGCACAGGAAAAGAACAATATACAGAAGACATGACAACCTGAGAGGAAGAATCCAGATAAAAACAGAGAAAAAGAATCTTGATCACATCAGGGCTCCTCTGAAAGGCTCCAGGATTGATGTCATAACAGCCTGTATCATGGTTGTTTTGAGAGATCTGCTCATAACAACTGAATATTAAGATGTGGACAGATCTCGTCACAATATAGGTTGTGTCATGCTAAACTAACTCCTTATTTTTCTTAATAAACTCTCTATTTAAAAAAGGGAGAATACTTTTAAGCTTAGCCCATGTCAGTTTACTGCAGTAAAGACTTTTATGCTGAGGTTAGATAATACTAGGTAAATTGCACTCAACACAGAATGTTGCTTTAAAAGGTCATAATTCCATCTGAAAGCAATGAACTTATTTCAAGTATATATTACAGGAATATCTAGATCCATGGCACTCAAAATGTTAAATCTGCAAGCCAAGCAAGGTGGCTCACACCTGTAATCCCTAAACTTTGGGAAGCTGAGGCAGGAGGACTGCTTGATGCCAGGAATTCCAGAGCAGCCTGGGCACCACAGCAAGTCTCTGTCTCTAAAACAAACAAACAAACAAACAAAAATTTAAATTAGTCAAACATGGTGGCATGGACCTGTAGTCTCAGCTACTTAGGAAGCTGAGGTAGAGGATCACTTGAGCCCAGGACTCCAAGTCTGCAGTAAGCTATGATCACACCACTGTACTTCAGCCTGGGTGAAGATAAGACCCTGTCTCTAAAAAAATAAATAAATAGATAGATAATGTTAATTTTTGCAAGCAAGACATTATGTAAAGAGCACTGAAAATTATGTATATCTTACTTATACATCTAAAATGACATAGATAGCTCAAGAATTTAACACAAAGGCTAGATATAAATTTATTATTTCCTTCAATCAGTATTGATCATTTTGTTACTGACACATTTTAAGTTTCATGTCTTCAAATATTAGTTTTCTCTCTTCATTAGATGTTTTTCAGTCTCTTTAATTAACTCGTCAAGCAAATACTCACCTTTTAGTACTTGGAATGTTGTATTATCCAAACATCTCTTTGTTACTGCACGTAAGTCTGAATGCTATATCTATTAGCAAGTTTCTCCTCGCCAGCTCATCTATCTGGTCATATAAGAAACCTCAAATCCTTTGTTAACACTGTTGGGAGTAAATAAATAATCAAATCTACATAGATATTTAGGGTATTGACTTACCTTCCATACTCTACCTACTGGACTAAATAATTGTCTTTTAAATCAAATTAATGAAAGATAATCACATCTCCCACCCTCCCCCTGCTGAACTATCTCCAAGTTATTACTTATGGAGCATTAATTCATATCTTTATTTTTTCAACAAATATTCATTCAGCATTTACTAGGTTCTTAAAATTCTCCTAAATACAAGTTAGTGCAAAGATAGCTGAAATACATATTGCTCTCGAACAGCTCATAACTGGGTATAAAACATCCAAATTTTGCTTAATGCAAATATTGAACCACATCCTTGATGAAACCGGGAGCTATGGAACATGTATATCTAATCCAGATGATGATAGCAAAATTGAGTAAAATGAGTTGGAAGGTAGAAATGGAAACCAATACTTGGCCAGATCATTGAAGACCTGAATATACTTTTTGTTGAAAAAGAAAATAAGAGAAATCAGATGTACTTTGGAAGATGAGGGAATTCAAACTGCAATGGAAAGGCTTCACAGTACAGCCTATTGGGGGAGCCAAAGAGTACACTTCCTGTGGTAGGGTAAGATAGGCACAAAGGCAGTGGTTTGGGAAACAGCAATTGTCAATTACACTAGAAGCAAGCTCTGTGGGTTCTTTATTTTCAAACAATTCAGTAATTGTGTCAGTAGTAAAAACAGTTTTAAAAAACTTGTTATCTCTGTGAGCTGGGTCAGAGGTACAGATCTCAGGAATTAAAAGACTACTCACCTAATCTCTGCAGTATCCCATCTCCTCTCTGGAAGGCATTTTTAAAATAATAAAATAAAAATGAGCTTTCTTGTTAGTGTGTTTCCTCAAGCTCATCCCATTTCAATTCACACATGAAAAGTCTGTGACATGGATAGCATACTCTGAGCTATGTGAAGCAAACACACACACACACACACACACACACACACACAAAAGTAAGAAGAAGAAAAAAATAGCAGAAAAGCACACATTTCCCCAGACTGCCAATCCAATATTTCTCTTTGGAATCATTGTAGATAAATCTCTGTGGTCAAAGCAATCTGGTTTTGGCCAATAAACAGGAAATAACAAAATGTAAGTAGGGAAGGTTGTCTTATTAAACACTTTGAGAGAAATAAGCTTTCAGTTTTGCTAATGACAAAAGAACAAATAAAACAGGTTAGCATTGTTTCAGAACTATTTCCCACTCTGGGTACCTTGAGATCATAAAGTAAAACTCCAGTTAAAAATTAAAATACTATAGTTAAAAAAAAAAGAAAATAAGTTGAAATTATCACTTTAAAAATAAAAATAGCCTTCAATTATTATTAAATATTCTAATAAACATTACTATTAAACATTTTAAAATCTCAACCTATATAGATCTACATAGAATACCTGCTCATTTTGGATTATATAAATTTTATTTAACTCTTTGTTTTGTAAATACAAATATATGCAAAAATACAATATGTTTTTATGGAAACAATTTGGTAATTTATGGTCAGATACTTTACTTTTATACTTTTCAATAAATAGATCAACAGCTTATCCCTTTGAGATTAAATAAGTACCAACTTTTGAAATATTTTTTTTTCCCCGAAGAGGACTCATTATAGACACAAAGATTTAAGCTTATTTCCAGAGCTATGATACGTCTATTGTGATACAATAGTGAGATAAAATTACATGCTAGATATTTGGCCTACAAAGGAGCAACTTTATGCCAAAGTCTTCATTCAACAATTGTGTTTGCTTAAATTGGAATTGGGTTTACCAAGCCTCATCAGCATAATGCACACTAAACTCTTGAAAAAGAACTACAATCAAAGCAAAACTAGATTTAATTTTGGCTTTGTTCTCATTTGCCCTCTTTATATAAAATTGAAGGAATAATTATAAGAGATAATGTGAAATAGAGTCTTTGACAATTAGGCAAAATCATTAAAGTAAAAAGGAAAAGACAAAGTCAAATAAAGCCTACTTATTCAGCACAGAGGTGTGTGTGTTTGTGTGTGTCTGTGTGTGAATAGATGTGTGAGCAAAAGATAAAGAATGGAGACAGAATTTTTTTGTAAGAAATTAAAGTATGCTTATACATGGAAATAAAACTAATGAATTACTATTTTTTTGAATAATTTGTTTTAGGCTATATATGTGTTAAACACAATTTCATAGTGAGGTTAAATCATCTAGAATCTTATGCATACATTTATTAACTCAACAAACATTCATTAAGCACCTGTACCAGCCAGATAATCTGAAAGACAGTGCATGTGGTCTTTATGATGTAAAAACTTATTTTGGCAGGGTGCGTTGGCTCATGCCTCTGGTTCCAGCACTTTAGGAGGCCAAGGTGCACCCACCAAGGTGGATCACCTGAGATCAGGAGTTCCAGACCAGCCTGACCAACATGGTGAAACACCATCTTTACTAGAAATACAAAAATTAGCCAGTCGTGGTGGCAGGTGCCTGTAATCCCACCTATTCGGGAGACTGAGGCAGAAGAATGACTTGAACTCAGAAGGCAGAAGTTGCAGTGGGCCAAGATTGTACCACTGCACTCCAGCCTGGACAAGAAGAGTGAAACTACATCTCAAAAAATAAAAATAAATAAAAAATATTTTTAAAAACCTATTATTTTTATTATTAGAATTCTTTTTCACCATTACTGGTGCAAACACAGTTCCTGCTGCTCTCTACAATTATGTGTGGTGTCCACACAAATAGTGTGTATAACATCTC
Source organism: Chlorocebus sabaeus (assembly GCF_047675955.1). Taxonomy (NCBI): domain Eukaryota; kingdom Metazoa; phylum Chordata; class Mammalia; order Primates; family Cercopithecidae; genus Chlorocebus; species Chlorocebus sabaeus. The sequence goes on from NC_132926.1 coordinate 84,004,975, forward strand.
AATTTTTCTGACTTGTAAACCAACACAGGAACTGATTTCTCCATAAACATGTGCCCTTCTCCACCCTCCCCATTCCCTGCTAAACTCACTACTCAAAATACTTGGTTTAATGGCTTGTCTTTTGTTCTGGGATTAGAATACTTTTGTATTAGAGAATGACAATGAGAATGGAAAAAAACAATGAAGGGCTATAGGGAGGGAAGGATAAATAGGTGGAGAACAGGGACTTTTAGGGCAGTGAAATTATTCTGTAATGGCGGATCCATTATGCAGTTGTCAAAATCCACAGAATGTATAACACAAAGAGTAAACCCTAATATAAACTATGGACTTTAGTTAACAAAGGGGAGATACACTCTCAGTTGCCAGTGTCACCACGCGTTCCAGAACAAGATCCACTATTCTACCAAAAGAGACCCAGCAGGGCTAGCTTTATGGGCCAGGGACCTGTGCAGTTAACCCTTTGTCGGTTGAATGCTCTGCTATTGCCAGCTTGAAATTCTTAATAATTTTATCTTTGATCTTGTTTTTTCTAAGTAAAGTCTTTGGGACAATGGAGCATGCAACATGAGCAGGGGAGATGCCAGTAGGCAATAGACATACACAGGCTCAAGCCAACAGGCATGGAGGACAGCAGGCAGTAGGCAGTGGACACCCAGAACAGTTGCCCCAGCTGCCTGTGTGCCTGCCCGTGCCTGGGGAAGTCCTGGGGTAGGGGGTTGTTCCAATGGGACCTACAATAGCAGCACTAGCCACCAGAGATGGCCACAGCCTGGATCAAAAGAGGGCCACTGCCCAGAAGAGCACCATAGGATCGTCATCTAGGAGAGCACCAGTGTGCTCCATAGGAGGGAACTTGACCATTCATTCTCAAAGCCTTACCTGTAGTGTTTGCTCAAATGGAACTAGCTAGTGTGAGGTCTAGGACAAAAACTGCTGGCCCTTAGGGACTAGATTTTGTAAGTAAATTACTACAGAATATAAGGGTAGATATGGACATTACAACAGAGCACATGTAAGACTTAGAATTATTCAAAGTGTTCACATTCTGTTTTTGAAAGCTGCTTCAACATGGTGAAGCAAATATCACAGGCTAAAGAGATAGAAATTAAATATAAAAATTGTTACATTCAGTGGGAAAAAAATGTTACATTCATATGATGCTTCAAAATATAATTATAAAATTCACTATACAAGTAACTTTTTTATGTAATTGGAAGATAAATCATAGAATGCATAACCAGGCCTTTTGAATTATATGCAGGCCATGAAGCCACATTGAGTTTCTTACACAACTTTCATAAGTTACAGATGTCAAAGGAAACATTAAAATATTATTATATGAATTTCAATCCAAAATTAAATTCAGATTTACATGAAACCAATTTGCATGAAGAGTTAAATCTTTTTAGAAAAATTGCTCATGAGACTAATCAACTGTAGATGTACTAAAAGGTGACATAGTCTGTAAAATACACCTAGCTGCTCCAGTAAAAATGCCATAATCAGAGAAATTCCCCTAGATATTTAAACATAAAAATTACTTGTGATCTTACATTTGCCAAGAGAATCTGATGCTGCTCTCAATTATATTAATAAAAAATGAAGTTGTTAAAAGTATAAATTTTGGTGACTGATAAATGAATTTTCAGCAAAGGAAACCAGAATAATTTTAAGATCAGTCAAGATGAATCATTAACAAAGTATTATTATATTATACAAAAGGTTGACACTAAAAATGTTTTTGTAAGTTTCAACTTTATATTGTTATGCATGTATTACCATTACCCCTATTGCATTTCATAAGTAATAAGAGATTTTCATAGCCAAAGGGGTTTATCCATAAGACATTTCTAAAGAAAAAGGTTTCATCCATATTTTGTTACTTTTAACTTCACTCTTTTTTCTTGCTTTTTGGCCAAGGAACCTGCATTTTTATTTTGCAAGAGCCCCACAAATTATGTAGTGATCCCAACTCAGGCATGCTCTCATGAATAATGATAAACTTAAGCACAACCTGAAGCATCCCATATGTGCATTCTTTAGACTGGCTCATTATAAAGAGCCTCACTGGTCCTAGGGAAGACAAAGGGCACTGCTCCTCTCTTCCTTACACAGGTGCATGTATTCATTTTGCAAGTGTTTGTTGACAGCATACTGTGCCAAACATTATGCTAGCCTGTAGGATATGGGAACAAGATAGGCATAAAGTCCTGTGCTCAGAGAACAGTCTGGTGGAAGAGGTAGACAATTCACAAGTAAGCAAACAAATGTGCAGTTTCCAATTATAATCGATGTCAGAGAATAAATGTGGCAAGCAATTTAGATAGAAGTGAAGAAAAGCCTTTCTAAGGAGATCTGACATATATATGAAGCCTACTGCAGGCAGAGGGAACAGTATGTGTGAGGACCCTTTGGCCAGAAAGGGTGTGGCATATTCAAAATCTAAAAGAACCATTGGTAGCTTGAGCTTATTGAAAGGTGGTGAGTACAGGTCAAGGTTAGTTTATGGATATATGGAGGGGCCACATAATGCAGACCTTGGTAGGCCATGAGACACATTTGGATCTTGTATGTGCAGTGGAAAGCAATGGAGAGGTTTTAAGCAGAGGAGTGATATTATAATTTTTGTTTTTCAAATGACCCTTGCTGTTGAATTATAGAAGACATGATTACAGTGGATCCAAAAAGGGCCCAGTTGGGAACATCTTACCACAATTTCAATGAGAGGCACTGATGGTTCAGAGAGAGCAGATGGCAGTGGAATTACAGGGAAGTTATGACTTTTGAGGTGTATTTCCTGAAATACCATTTGGTATGTAGAGAATTCAAGTGAGAAAGGGACCGAAAGTGGCTCCAAGTTTGCAGACGGAGCAGGTGTATAAATACTGATCTTATTTAGTGGAAAGCAGGCTGGGGTATGGACTAAGGAACTTAGGTTACCATGTACCACAGTAAAAAAACCATGCACACAAGGGAACTTTGTGTTGACTTTAATTTCATTTTGCTATGGTAATTGTACCAGTTTGTACGTTGTTAATGTCTGTGAACTCTCTGACCCTAAAAAATTGGTCAATTAAAAATTATTTTTCTTTGTAAAACCTTTCTCCCTTTATAAAATTAATATACATGGCATCTCTTATTCTATTTACATTTCCCAATTATATTGGGAAATCGCATTTTTAAAACCACCCCCGATAGCCAGGAAAAATAACAATAACAAAATTCAGGAAGCTGCCCTATTGTTGTTCCCACAAAATTTAATAAAATTAAATATGAGTAAATTAGGCTGCTACTTTAAACTGGTCAAGACTTGACTTAGCACATGGTTCTTTCAAATTCAGTAAAGGAGTAAGTTAATTAGTTTATGCGTTTGTAGAGATCTCCTTTATATCAATTAGTTTTTCTTCACTTAGTACAGTTTCTTCTTCATAAAGCTTTCTTCTTAAGAGAGAATATATTCTTTATGCCTAGGTTTTTGACGAGTCTGTAAATCTACTTTATTAAGTCATATGATGTAGCTTTACCCATACTGTTTGAGAATGTTTTAAAAGGAAAAATTGTATTTTTCTCTTAAATACACTATAATCAAGGTTTTTCAGTTTTCATTCCATTTTTCTTTCTCTTAGGTAGAAAAGTTTTATTCAGCCATCCCCAACTAAATGTGTGTTCGTGTTTTTGTGCAGTACTAAAATATTTCTTTGGGATGAAAGAAGAGAGACATTTTAAAATATGATGAGTTTATTCTCAACTTATATTTTCTCACTTGCTGGGTGAGAAAGCGCTAAAACAAAGCTATACCTCCAACACATTTTATAAAACTGCTTGCCTCACACTTGAAAACTTCCAGTTAAAAATTTGGAAGAGAAGTGAAAAAAGAAAATACATTGTTTTCTTAACTAAGGAAAGAAGACATTATCTTGCAGGAAAACTATACCCTGTTTAATATTTTTTTTTCTAATTAATGGGGAAAAAACTCTTTTTTCATACTAATTAGGTTTCAATCAGTAAAAATGACAACGAATACAACCCACAACAAGACTATTACAATACATTAGTAGTAGTAGTCTTACTACTAGTACCTTAGTACTGGTAGAATCATGGGATTTAAAACTCAAAGCAGAGTAAGAACATATATTCCAAAATGATGAATTACTAGCAATCAAGTACAAAACCTGAAATAGGCCTGATAATGACAAGGAAGGACTGGGTGCCACAGAGAGCTCTAATTTTAATGCCCACTTTCATAAATGAAGAAATGCTCATTTCCTATAGATACGATCAACATAGTTAGGTCTTGTTCTGCATTAGTGGTGATTAGAACTAGGGATCCCTCTAGGGAAGCTGGTGATATTGACTCACTGAATAAAATATGTTTATACAGATAGATACTTTGTGAACCACATATTTGAGAGTGTGAAGGAACTTGGACTTGGATGTAAGATATAGAAATACAATGGGAAGTGGTGAAGTGAGAGAAATACAATTGGAAGTGAGAGAGGTGAGAGTAGAGTAGGGATAAATAAGAAGGGGAGGGAAGAAAAAGCAAGGAACTGGGAAAGAAATAAGGGTAAGTGGGGAAGGGGAGGGGTTGGGGGAGATGCAGAGGTACGACTATGGGGATGGGATATGATAGAGGAGAAAGGTAATGAGGTGAGAGAAAGCTTAGGAGGAGAGGAAGGAGGTTGAAAGGACAAGGTGCACACATGATCATTTGACTGTATGCTATAAAGTAATGTTAGCAACAAAGATGGAAAGGCATGAAGGCATGACACAACTTTTCAAGTTCCGGGACCCAATCACAACCCTTTATCTTCATTAAGATGTTTGCATAGTTTGTAGCTTATATTGAATGAAAAGAAAAGACGAAAAAAAAAAAATAATAAGAAACCTTTTTGTTGTTGGTTTAAACTCAAAAAGATCCCATATCCCTTAGCATGCATGCTGTTATACAGTAACACAGTGGAAGTTTAATAAATTGATAAAATAGAAACCTGGCAATGATTGTCTTCATATGGGTTTTGAATTTAACATCAATACAAAGAAAGGTATTAGGTAAAGCTTCCATCCATGACTCTCTGTGAATAACTCATGGTCAATAAATGACATCAACATTTCTCGTTTCATTCGTGTCACTTATTAATTATATATAATTATATACACAATTAATAACATGTAAGTGTACATAATCACTTAGTGGCATATATACATGTATCATGTGTATATATAATATATATGTATATGAAAGAAAATGCTTTATTCAAATGTCATCTAATCCAAAAGGCATCTTTTTTAGGGTTCAGATGCCCCTAATGAATGCTAAACATATTCTTTGTAATATTGACTGTACAACTTTTAAATCCGAGTAAAGGAGTTGTCTCTTTGGGGCCAAATACATTTCTTAGTACTGCTATTCACAAATGTTTAAACACTTTCCATATTCCTAGAAACCTGGCACATCAAATGGAAATTAAAGTTCCATATGAGGGTAAGACTGCAGAAGTTGAATTGTTATAGCCAACGATCACTTTTATACATTAGGCTCCTTATTCTTTATATTCCACGTGCTGAAGCAAATAAAGCATTTGGAGAAATATGTACTTTTTTTTTTTTACACAGCCTGATGGGAAAGAAGAGTAGAACAAGGCATGAGTAAAAGAGATTTGCTGTCCCAGGAGAGGCCTTCTATAAACAAAAGGTATTGGTACTGGCAAGGACTCGGGGCTGAGACCCAGTTCCACTGGGAAACTAGGAAGGCTCATGGGCCAAGGAAAGAGCTATTGGAGGTCTGAGGTTGAGAAGTCCTAAATGGGAAGTACAGGCACTAAGAATGTTTCTAAGAAGCAGCAGCTGGCCAGGCCACATAAAGAGGGTAAAAATCTATGAACTATATATATAGACACAGAAGTTGATTCTTTTTTTTAATTGTTATTATACTTTAAGTTGCGGGGTACATGTGCAGAATGTGTGAGTTTGTTACATAGGTATACATGTTCCATGGTGGTTTGCTGCACCCACCAACCCATCATCTACATTAGGTATTTGCCCTAATGCTATCCCTCCCCTAGACCCCTACCCCTGACAGGCCCAGTGTGTGATGTTCCTCTCCCTGCGTCCATGTATTCTCATTATTCAGCTCCCAATTATGAGTGAGAACATGCAGTGTTTGGCATTCTGTTCTTGTGTTAGTTTGCTGAGAATGATGGTTGCCAGCTTCATCCATGTCCCTGCAAAGGACATGAACTCATCCTTTTTTATGGCTGCATAGTAATTCATGGTGTATATGTGTCACATTTTCTTTATCCAGTCTATCATTGATGGGCATTTGGGTTGGTTCCAAGTCTTTGCTATTGTGAACAATGCCACAATAAACATACGTATGCATGAGTCTTTATAGTAGCATGATTTATAACCCTTTGGGTATATACCCAGTAATAGGATTGCTGGGTCAAATGGTATTTCTAGTTCTAGATCACTGAGGAATCACCACACTGTCTTCTACAATGGTTGAACTACTTTACACTCCCACCAATAGTGTAAAAGCGTTCCTATTATCCACACCCTCTTCAGCATCTGTTGTTTCCTGACATTTTAATGATTGCCATTCTAACTGGTGTTATATGGTATCTCAATGTGGTTTTGATTTACATTTCTCTAATGGCCAGTGATGATGGACTTTTTTTCATATGTTTGTTGGTTGCATAAATGTATTCTTTTGAGAAGTGTCTGTTCATATCCTTCGCAGATGGGGTTGTTTGTTTTTTTCTTGAAAATTTGTGTAAGTTCTTGTAGATTCTGGATATTAGCCCTTCGTCAGATGGATAGATTGTAAAAATTTTCTCCCATTCTGCAGGTTGCCTGTTCACTCTGATGATAGTTTCTCTTGCTCTGCAGAAGCTCTTTAGTTAAATTAGATCCAGTTTGTCTATTTTGGCTTTTGTTGTCATTGCTTTTGGTGTTTTTGTCATGAAGTCTTTTCCCATGCCTATGTCCTGATAGAAATCAGATATCTGAATAGAGGAAGAAAGTCAAAGGGAGTAGCAGTAGTAGGGAAGCAAAAGGTTTCTACACATAGAGACTGAGTTCTTACTGGTACTTCCCAGGTAGATAACATGGACATATCACATATTCTCAATCTCAATTTTATCATCTATTAAATAGAGATGAAAACTCATGGGGTTGTTGGAAGAATTAAATCAGACATTTGCGAAGTTTCTTTGCAAACTAATGAGCTATATACATTTGGCATTTATCCTTAGGTAAATGCAAATTTCTTCATGGTGATGAAAGGATTTATGCCAAAAAGTAAACATTATATGTTATCCTTCTGAGAGAGACAGCTGATTAACTTTTTTTAAATTAAGATTTTATTTAGAGGGAATTGTGGATTTACAAACTAAGAAATAAGGCAAAGAAACCTCACATACTCTTTATTCCATTTCTCCCAAAAGTAACATCTTTCAAAACTAAAGTACAATGTAACTATGGGTATATTGACAATGACATATTCAAGATACAAAAGTTTTATCCCTCACCACAAGAATCCTTGATTTTCCTCTTTTATAGCCATGCCCACCTCCCCCGTACACCATGTCCCCTGCCATTCCTGACCACTGGCAACCACCATTTTCTTTGCTGTTTCTGTAATTTGTCATTTAAAAAATGTTTTATAAGTGGACTCATGGAAGTGGTATTCTTCATTTTTTTCCTAAAAGTTGTATAGTTATATGCTTCATATTTAAGTCCATGTTTTATTTTGATTTAATTTTTATATGAGATGTAGACAGGTCAAGGTTTTTTTTTTTTTTTTTCCTACAAATATCCAATTGCTCAAGCACTAGTTGTTGAAAAGACTATCATTACTTCATCGAGTTGTTTTTGCATCTTTGTCAAAAATCAGTCTGCCACGCTTATGCGGGACTATTTCAGGATACTCTGTTCTGTTTTATTGATCTATATGTCTATTTATCCACTAATATGGCACTGTCTTGTTTATTGTAGCTATACGGCAGGCCTTAATATCGGATATTGTAATTCCTGCTATGTAACTTTTCTGTTTCAAGATTGTTTTACCTTTCTTAAGGCCTACATCATTCCATATAAATTTTAGGATAAACTCGTCAATGTCCACAAAATCATCTTGCTGAATTTTGATAGAAATACCATTACCCCTATACATCAAAATTTCAGAAGAATTGACTTTTTTACTATGTTTAGTCTTTCAACTCATGAATATTGAATATCTCTCTAATAGCTAGGTCTTTGAATTTTTTCATCAGCATTTTGTAATTTTCAGCATACTGAGTTATATTGTTTTAAAATTTATATTTGAATTATATAAAGTATACATTTCTTTGGGGCAATTATAAATTATAAATAACTGTGATTTCGATTTTGGATTCCACATGTGTATTATTAGTATATAGAAATGAAATTGATTCTTCTATATTGATCTTTTATCATATGACTTTGCTGAACTTTTCAATTCTAGGAAGGTTTTTGCAGTTTTCATGGAATTTTGTACATAGACAATTATTCATCCACAAATAGAGATAGTTTTATTTATTCCTTTTAAATCTGCATGCTTTTTATTTTTTTTTTCTTGCTTTACAGCAGAAGCAGAACTTCCAGTACTATGTTGAATAAAAAGTATTGAGAGTGTACATTCTTGTCTTTTGTTCACAGAGTGAAGCGTTTTTAGTCTTTTGCTGTTAAATATAATGTTAGTTGTGGGTTTTTTGTAGATGTTCTTTTTCAGTTTGACTAAGTTTCACTCTATTCATAGTTTGCAGAGACTTTTTATTATGAGTAAGTTTTAAATTTTGACAAATAACTTTTCTGCATTAGTTGGTATAATCATATGAGTTTTTTTCTTAACCTTTTTATATGGTCAATTATACTGATCAATTTGTTAATGTTGAAACAGCCTTATATACCTATACTAAATCTATGCATTACTGGATTCAATTTGCTAATATTTTGGTGATAAGTTTTGCATCTAAGTTTATGACAGATATTGGTCTCTAGTTTTCATTTTTTTGTAATGTCTTTGTCTAGTTTTCTTATCATGGTATTAGTATTCTCATAAAACAAGTTGTGGAGGGTCCCTTTCACTTCAGTTTTCTGGACAAGATTATGCAAAATTGGAATTAATCTTCTTGAAATGTTTGGTAGAATTCTCCATTAAACAACCTGAGCTTGGAGGCTTCTTTTTTGGGAGACTTTTAGTCACCAAATACTTTGTTTAATGGTTATGGTATTACTGAGGTTGTCTATTTCATCTTCACTGAGTTTTTGTAATTTGTAGGTTTTGAGAAATTGGTCTATTTCTTCTAGATTGTCAAATTGATGAGCATAAAGTTGTTTGTAGTATGTCCTTAACTTTTTAATGGCTTCAGAGTCTGTTGTAATGTCCCTTGTTTAATTCCTCATGTTAATAATTTGTGTCTTCTGTTTATATTTCACAGTCTTATGAAAGGTTTATCAATTTCATTGATTTTTTTGAAGAACCAACTTTTGCTTTTCAATTTCTGTTTTTTTCTATTTTCAATTTTATTGCTTTCTGTTCTTATCTTTTTTATTTCCTTTCTTCTGTTTGCCTTGAGTTGACTTTTATATTCTTTTCCTAACTGCTTGAAACAGGAACTTAGATTATTTCCTTTCTTCTGGTTTAAGCAATAGTCCTATAAATTTCCCTCTCAGTACACTTTAGGTACCTCCCACATAGCTTGATGTATTTTGGTAGATGTGGAGGCCTGACTCATACTACTTTGTTCTAGCAGAATTATGATGGAAACTCAGCTCTCACTTGCCCTTCTGATACCAGGGAAAAGTGGGGAAGGAGTGGTGTGCTCATTAGCCCTGCTGCTTGTTACCCCATTTGGCTTCTTGATATTTGGTAGGGGTTGAGGCTCAGTTCTCCACTAGGCCCTGCTAAAACAAAGAAGGAGAAAATGTATCTATTATCCTTCCTCACACTATTCCATTCTGTCTCATTGATACCGGCTGGAGGTGAAGGCTCAGATCCCCAATGGGGCCTACTGACACCAGAGTGGATGAAAAATAAGAGAGCCTATGAACTTTGTTCAGGCCATCTTGTTCTGTCTTGTTACTGCCAGGGTGATGCAGGAGTTCAGCTCCCCAGTGGGCTTCCCTGGCACCACAGTTAGAGAAATAGTGGAAGGCATTATTAACCCCAACTTGTACCACCTTGTTCAGTCTCAGTGATGTTAGATAAGGTGGAGGCTCAGCCCCACACTCAGCCCTATTTGCACCTTGGAGGGGAGATGCATGAATTCTAATAGTGAATAGTCTCATATCTCACCCCACCATCAAGTCTCATTATTGCTGGGTTTTCATGGATGCTCGGATTGCAGCTGGATCTCACTGAAACTACTCAAATGGGAGAATTGGTAAGTGTTACTGGTAAGTGGAGAATAGAAGGTCAGTTCCCAGCCATGTCCTACTAGCTAGGGGATTAGAGGACCACAACCTTCTTCCATGAGGTAGAGTGAAAGTAGATTAACTCCACACTCATCCCCACTGAAACCATGAAGTTTGTGTTTGTTTGTATGTATTTTTTAGGTTTGTGTTTAGCTGCAATAGGGCAGGTATTGACAAAAAATGTTTTCTGTCGTTAGGCCATTCTTTTTCCAGTCCTTGGCTACTGAAGACAGGCTTTTCTTAGAGCTTTTCCTGCTGGGCCTATTGGTAGATCCAAGTTGTAGGCTTTTTCAGCACCTTGTCCAGGGTATATGAGAGGCAAAAAGGAAACCCAGATAATTCATTATCTTGGGATCTTCAAGTCCTCTGCTTTTCGGTGTTTTACCATGCTTGTTATGTTATATCCAGGCATTTTTCATTGTAGGTGTGAGTACCCAGGAAAAATAAGGCTACTCCATCATGGTGAAACCAGCTTATTTACTTTTTTTTTTTTTTTTTTTTAAGACAAGAGTCTCACTCTGTCACCCAGGCTGGAGTTCAGTGACATGACCTCGGCTCACTGAAACTTCTGTCTGCCGAGTTAAAGCGCCTCCCGAGTTAAAGCGATTAAGCGATTCTCCTGCCTCATCCTCCTGAGTAGCTCAGACTATAGGTGCCCACCACCACGCCCGGCTAATTTTTGTATTTTTAGTAGAGATGGGGTTTCACCATGTTGGTCAGGCTGGTCTCAAACTCCTGACCTCGTGATCTGCCCACCTCAGCCTCCCAAAGTGCTGGGATTACAGGCATAAGCTACCACGCCCGGCCCAGCTGATTTACTTTTAAGAAACACTTGGTCAACTCTGTTTTTATATAAGCCAGTGTATAATCTACACACAGTATTCTCAATGGCCAAGTGATATTTGTATACAGAGATTATGAAACTTTTTTTTTTTTTTTTTTTTTTTTTTGCTTTCTAATCTTTTCGCATGTCTCTGATTATCATGGGCTTTACATGGTCAGTCCGGCTATTGCTTATAATTCACTCTGTGACTTATAATTAGTACTTTTTGGCCTTCAATGTTAAGTAGTTCTTGGAATAGTATCTTCTTTATATAGCATCCAAAGCTTTCCTACTAGTTGAAACCTGGAATTACCTTTTCCAAAGCTTTTCAAAATATATTTTCAGCTATAGATTTATAGTACTGATTTGCCATCATCTTGACTATGCTTATCGTTCTCTTGGTTGGAATCACCTTAGATTAGTAAATTCGAATGCTAAAATGGGTCTATATAAAGATAAAGCACATTAATGCGCTACATGTTGTCAATTTAAAAATCTTATTATATTTACCATTCTCCTATTTCTAACAAAGTATTTATTTTAAAATAGAGAAGAAAATGAAACATCTGGTATAGAAATGTTACAATGATTTTATTTTAAATAAATGAGTAGTTGATCCATGAGGTAGATGGCTACAATTTTTTTGCCTGGTCTTAATATTTGTACAGGGAATTGTTGAATTTGCCACAAATGCCAAAATTCACCACAAATGCCAAACTAAGACTATACAGAAAGAAAACAGTTAGATAACCTTTAAAAATATTCATTTCAGATGTATAATGAAGGTCAGTATTTCTCTAGTATTGAATAGAATTAAAGTAATGAACACATTCTGTTCTGTAATGATTGATATTTTATATTGAACCCTATCAAAATATCATGTTTTTTTCCAAGACTCACAAAACGATTCCCTTTACACATACATAATATGTTCAATATTTACCATAGCACCTACTATATTTGCAGCTTCACAGAAAAAATATAAAATGTTTATCTTTGAATTTCAGCAGCCGATGAACTCTTTTTAAAATTTTTAAAATTTTTGTACTTCATCCGAGGGAAGGGGAGCTGATTGGTTATATAAAAAGTTTGTCTTCTATCTGAAAGCTCAGTGACTCTCTAACTTGCACATTAGAATCCTTTGGGAACTATTAAGAAGCACTCAAGCACAGCTGCACTTGCAGAAATTCTGCTATAACATTGAATTCTGGCATGGGTGTTTGTAATGGTTTTCCAGGTGATTTTAGGAGTACCAACTCATCTCTTGCATCTTTGTAGGCATTACAACATCTGTAGTTATCTTCATAAAAGGAAACATTGAAATATTGGAATTTTAGAAAGTACAGATGTGCCTACTATCAATAAGTTTGACTAAATTAATTATGTTACAGAAAGGGTTTTTTATTTTAAATAAGGAGAAAATAATTTCAAGTTCAATACAAAATCCAGTTTTAGCACTTATTTGTGCCTATTGGTCCTTGTAATCTGCAAACAAGATAGCTTTTTTATAGTAAATAAAGCAGTTTATTTTCTCTTCTCTTCTTACCTCCCCCATGGGGGATTTTGATTTAGTGATTCTCATACTGTTTAGATATTCTTTATGTAGCATCAGTCGTCTATTATAGCTTTCCAAGGACCTGTTAAGAATCCTTGAAACTGATATGTGACTCAGATCTACACAGCTGAGCCCAGTACTGAGTAGCTCATTTCATCTTGTAAGCAAGCACTTTGGAAATCAAGAGAGCAAATTAGAGTCAGACATACGTGATCAATACAAGCTTGTGTTCTTCCTCTGTGTAACTACTTACTTAGGTGCAAATCCTTTTGCATCACTAGGTCTACTCTCCTAATTTAGTAAATTGATGTAGCAACCCCTCAGAGATGCTCTTCATATTACCCAATTAAGAAGACAGAGTCTCATGACTACAAATTAATAAATGAATATTATGTAGTGGAACTGTCATTGTATCTTTTCTCTCAAAGAATTGACCTCTATGATGAAGATTTATCAAAAGTATTAAAAAATGCCCAACTTAGATTATCAGTTAAAAAACCCAAGGATCTGCCATATTCAACACTGTATAGCATATATAACCATACTCATAAGCAATATGCTATACTAACTCCCTGCTCTCACTAATTTATAATATAACTGAAAAGATAAGAACACGGCCGGACGTGGTGGCTCATGCCTGTAATCTCAGCTCTTTGGGAGGCCGAGGCGGGCGGATCACAAGGTCAGGAGATCGAGACCACGGTGAAACCCCGTCTCTACTGAAAAAACAAAAAATTAGCCGGGCGCAGTAGCGGGAGCCTGTAGTCACAGCTACTCCGGAGGCTGAGCCAAAATGGCGTGAACCTGGGAGGCGGAGCTTGCAGTGAGCCGAGATCGTGCCACTACCTGAGTGACAGAGCGAGACTCCGTCTCAAAAACAACAACAACAACAAAAAACAAAAACGAACAAAAAATATAAGAACATAAGAACATGTAAGTAGCAAATAACTAAGGTGAAATGTGTTTTATGTAATTAATAAGTTGAATTCAGTAAAAGAGGCATTATTTTTTCTATTATTACTGTAACATATTACTACACAGTGGCTTAAAACAACAAAACTTATTATCTTACAGTTCTGGAAGTCAGAAGTCCAAAATATGTCTCATTGTGCTAAAATCAAGATGTCTATAGGGTTGTGTTTCTTTCTGGAGGCTTTGGAGGACAATTCATTTTCTTTTCTTCTTCTGTTTCTAGAGACCACATGCTTATCTTGGTCCGTGTCCTTGCTTCCTCCATCTTCATAGCCAGCAATATCAGGCTGAGTTCTTCTCATACTTCCATCACTCTGTCTCTCTCCTCTGTCTCCTTCCTTCCCTTGCAAGGGACTTGGGATTATATTGGGCTTACTTGAAAAATGCAGCATAATGTCCTCCTCTTAATATCAGCTGATTAGCAATCTTAATTTCATCCGCAATCTGAATTTTCTGTTTCCATGTAACCTAACACATTCACAGGTTCTAGCAATTGTGATGTAGGCATCTTTGTTGGGAGTTGGGGCTGTGAGGTGTTGGGAGTCATTTTCCACTTGCCACAGAAGGTGTGTAAGCAGAAACATTTGGTTGGAAAAGGAGGTTTATATACATAAAGAAAAGAAGATACATGTGAGAAAGCATTTTAGGGTCAAATTGTAGAGGTTTCTGAAAGACAAATGGGGATTTTAAATCTTGTCTATAAGGCAATAGAAAACCATCAAAATGCCTGAGGGAAGAGATGATCCACGAAAGCAAAGTAAAAAGATAAGTGAAAAGCACTGTGCAAGTGAACTAAGTAGCAAAGACCAGTTGCAGGAAGATCAATTTTGAGGCTCTGGCTGTGGTTCAGGTACGAGATGGTAACGCTTTGGATTAGTGTGATGTAAACAAGAATAATCAGCATCTAGCAGAGAAGACACCGAAACACACATGACTCTGATGTTCCAAACCTGGAAAAGTAGGAAAATTGGTGGCACCATTAACGGAAGTGGAATTGAATGTTTTTAAATTTAAGATATATAGTGATATAGTAATTACCAATATAGCACATATAAAACAGTTCTTTAAATATTTTTCGTTTATCTCTTGTAACCTAGAAGACTCAAATTCCACTGGAAATCAACCACACTCTTGGCAGATTTTAATAAGTACTGACATAAGAAAGAGTGGTAAAACAAAAATGCTCTTTAGGATGTGATGAGCATACCTTATTTCAAGAAATACTGGGGATTCTTTAATTTTGTAAAAGACATTAGAGATATTTTCTTAAATGGGAGATTTTTTCTGTAGTTTTCTTGGCCCCCACTCAGAAAAGAATGAAGTTGAAAAAAGTTTTGTAGTAATGAGAAAGTGATGAGGCTAAACAACATGGCATGAGATTTGTGTGTGCATAATTAAAGATTAAGATGCTAGCGACGGAGTGTGTAATTCTTACAAAGGATAAAAAGGACATTACACTTAAGTAAGAATTATTCTACCATCTTAATGAGTCACTTTCCCCATCCTACCCTCATATTTCTTGAGTGTCTGCTTCCTTTATATTTAACATAAATTTAACCTTATGCAATTCATCAGTGATTTTGTAATAGCAGATTACAGACTTATTGACAAACTGTCGGAGCATTTCACAAGAAACATACTGTTAAGAAATACAATGTTAAAAAGAAGTCAAAATCTGACAAAAGAGATGGAGGAGGTGTCCACATGTTCAACGCACAGTCTAATGGAGTCACTGAACATTTCAAAACCACCCTTCAGCATTCAAGAGTAGCCTCAGAGTTCTTACAAAGGCATATTCTGAGATGTTTATCCTTTAGGAAGTGCTGACTCCAAGACCCTAACTTAGAGAATTCTGTTTTGACATCATCAGTTCTGGTTGATGTGTTGTTAGATACCATGCAATGAGCCAGCTGCACATAATACTATTCATTCTAGCTGACTGCTCTTTGCCAACCTTTGTCACAACCCTGAATACTTGCTTTTGAGCAAAATAGGCTCAGTGTACTGAATGCTATTGGATCTCAGCATCATAGGGCTACTATCTTCAGCCCTGGAAAAGTAAACATTGGCCAATGCAACTAAAATCTAGGACCTGGCACAATGATTCTTTTTCTTACTGATGTAGCCTGGCTGGGGATAGTGATCAAAAATATAATAATAAAAATCAATAAAATAAAATACCTTTGTTACACTTGCAATTTACAGAGGGGTTTACAAATATGCAACATAAATCAAGGAGGGAAGGCTAATTAAGTATGTTCACAGTATAAGCTTAGCTTAGACTGTCCCTTATCTTCCTATTTCTTCCCCGTTTCTGTACTTAGTTATTTCTCTACCGTTTATTAAGGGAAAGCTTTGCTTAATTTCTTGTTTGGGGCAATTATTCCTGCTGTCACTATTAAGAAATTTGGCAAGTCAGTGTTAACTGTAAGTGATACAACTTGCCACAATGTAACCAGTTCAAATTATAAAAGTTAGATGGCTAATATAGTGAATATTTTAAAACTTTATAACCAATTTTTATCATTAACCTTATAGAGCAGATACATGTACATAATATCTGTCTCATACATCATGAAAGTGTAAACATATCAACAGACTGAGTGCCTATGTACAAAAACCTGTATTACATAGAATAGGACTATGAAAATCAATGCCATTACTGCATCTCCCCTCCAGGCGGGTACGTGCTATTATAGTCAATGGCAAGATCCCTTACACTCAAGAAATCTTTTTAATTTTCAAAATCTACTGATTATATAAAATTTAACTTTATGGGAGTTAGACATACGTCTGCTGTAAGTCTTCACAGACCAATTAAAATATCAAGAGCAGTAAGCACTTTTATAGTGATCCCGTGCACCAGGAACCACTCTAAGTACTTTACACATATGAACACACTTAATCCTCATGATGATATTCTGTGGGTGCGATTATTTTCCAATTTATAACCTTTTGAGTTTCTTTGCCTTTGGCTATATTTATGATTACCGAATCTTCCACTGGCTCTTACTTAGTGGAAGGAACTAATGGAAATGAGTTGGTACTTATTATAAGTAACTTTTTGTGAAGACTTCTTTTAATGAAATCTTAAGGTTCATAAAGTAGACAGCAGATAATAGAAGAGGTTCTAGGTGGTTAAAAAGTTATGAATCAATGATTAATGTAAAAGTGACTATGCCCACTTACTTAAAACAGGTTATTTTATCATTTTGCTGTTGATAATCATTTTGCATGTAAAGACAATGTATGTCAGAAGAAAATGAAAATTGTGTGTGTGTTGGGGGTGGGGTTACCTCAGAGGGAAGAGGTGATGAAATTATCTTAGAGATCTTTGAAAATCACCCTGGGATTAGTTCTCCTAACCACACATTTCCCAAGAGCTTGTGAGATGCTGTCCTATGGCACCAGGAGATGGAGATAGCAGTCTCATTCTAAGAACCATCTGAAATGGTATAAAAATGCAATTAGTTGATGATGAAGCTGGTAAGTAACCACAGATTAGAATCTCATTCCCTCATATTCTCAGGCTTTAAAAAAATATATATTATTCCATCAATTCAAGTTCAAATACCTATCCTGTCCTGTCTCAAAACTGACTTTCATCAATAAAGTCACCAGAGCTGAGTTTAACACATTAAGCTTCTAGGTCTCAGGTATGAGAAATCTTTGAGTCTCAGTTATGAGAAAGGGTGAGTCCATTTAAGTCTGTGATTTTCCTTGGAATATTTCCTTTGTCAATTTAACATTCACCTTCCTTGACCCTCCTCTTATGCGGAGTCATGCAGGCATAATTTTATTAGCTGTTCCTCAGCTCAGATTCCATAAAACTCCTACATACTTCACTTGCCTTCTGTTGTCCCCCTTCAAATTTAAACAATGTTCTTTCCTTGTATAGACTCATTTCCACATGGAGTTCCACTAAGACTTACTGGAATGAGAAAATAGCCTTAACTGATATATGTGCTCAGGCTTTTTATACTGCCAGGCATTATCGAGATGGTATCAGCGATAACAATGTCATAAACTATAACTTTTAACAATCTCCAGTTTGAAGTATGGAAGCAGCCTACAGCCATACCACCCCGAATGCACCCGATCTCATCTGAGATATGGAAGCAGTGCTTTCCATGAACAAAAACTGAAAGAGATTGCTTAACAAATATTCAATTACATTTAAAATTGACACATTTTGTCATACAGGAAGCAAATGTAGTTTCCTTGGAAAGTTCAAGAATGTATCCACAAAAAGGGAATTTTTTAAAAATCTCAAAAGTCATTGGGGTACAGGTTGTTTTGGGTTATATGAATAAATTATTTGGCAGTGATTTCTGTGATTTTAGTGCACCGATCACCTGAGCATCTATGCCATGCCCAGTAAGTTGTCTTTTATCCCTCACCTGCCTCAGAACCTTCCCTGCCAAATATCCAAAGTCTATTAAATCATCCCTATGCATTTGCATCCTCATGGCTTAGCTCCCACTTGTAACTGAAAACATACAATATTTGGTTTTCCATTCTTGAGTTATTTCACTTAGAATAATGGCCTCCATTTCCATCCAAGTTGCTGCAAAAGATATCGTTTCATTCGTTTTTATGGCTGAGTAGCATTCCATGGTGTGTATATACCATTTAATTTATCCACTTGTTGGTGGATGGGCACTTAAGTTGGTTCCATATCTTTGCAACTGTGAATTGTGCTGCTATAAACATGCATTTACATGTGTCTTTTGCATATATATAATGACGTTCTTTCCTTTAAGTAGATACCACGTGGTGAGATTGCCAGATCAAATGGTAGTTCTACTTTTAGTTCTTTAAGTAATCTCCATACTGTTTTCCACAGTGGTTGTATTAATTTACATTCCCACCAGCAGTATAAAAGTGTTCCCCTTTTACCACATTGATGCCAACATCTACTGCCTTTTGACTTTTTAATTATGGCCATTCTTGCAGGAGTAAGGTGGTATCTCGTTGTGATTTTAGTTTGCATTTCCCTGATCATTAGTGATGTTGAACATTTTTTCATGTGTTCTTTCGTTGGTTGTCTATCTTCTTTTGAGAAAGTCCTTTGCCCACTTTTTGATGGGATTACAAATTAGAGAATTTTAAAGAGAACAAAACAAAAATCACACACAAAAAATCACGAGACCTTTTTATTTAAACAGAAAGAGGAAAGAAGGGAGTGAGAGAATAAGGGAGGGACGGAGGAAAGGAGGAAGGAAGGAAAGAAGGAAGAAGGAAGGAGAGAAGGAAGGTAGGTTATCTGTGTCAAAAATGTAATTTTATGTAATGACTAACCAATAACTGGATGCATGCCCCATTAAGAGAATCTTCATGTCATATGAGATACATATTATAAAGCTTTCATAATAAAGTACAAGGTACAAAGGTATTTAGTTTGTTTACGGATACTTAATTATGTATTTAATAACTTCTATTTTTACATTACTTATCTTTCTTCCTTCATCTGAACTCACTATGGGTTTACCGTAAATACTTATGTTCCCTAAGGGAAAATATGAAACAACTACTCCCCCTCCCACTACACACACACACACCATCCAAATGTGATAATAATAATTCAAATTATTTCGACAAATTTGATCCATGTCATGCTGGTACTATACCTGACTCTGCAAACACTGCCAATTTTTTTTATCTCTAATGAACAAATTTTCTTTAGTCTTTTAATCTATTCAGGTAGTAGCAATGCTACTATTTTCATTTCAGGAAAATGAAAACAACAAATGATATGAACCAGCTTGAGGAATTCTTACTCAAGGTTTAATTTTCTTCGACAGTTCAGATTGTTTTCTGTGGTAGGAAGCCAGAAACAGCTGATGAAAATGCTTTACATATGCATATGTTCACACACCAACATCCACGATTAATCATACTTGAATATGACACACACACAGAAATACAAATATACCCTTGTAATGTTCAAATTAGTAATCAATGGGCATTAAGATGCTTTAAATAAAACATCTTACTTTATTTCAATATCTTGCTTTACATGGTTCCCAGTCATTTCTTCGTCACAATGTCTTTCTAATAACTGTTTTATTATTATTATTATTATTATTATTATTATTATTTTGAGACGGAGTCTCACTCTATCGCCCAGGCTGGAGTGCAGTGGCCGGATCTCGGCTCACTGCAAGCTCCGCCTCCCGGGTTCACGCCATTCTCCTCCCTCAGCCTCCCGAGTAGCTGGGACTACAGGAGCCGCCACCACGCCCGGCTAGTTTTTTGTATTTTTAGTAGAGACGGGGTTTCACCGTGTTAGCCAGGATGGTCTCGATCTCCTGACCTCGTGATCCACCCATCTCGGCCTCCCAAAGTGCTGAGATTATAGGCTTGAGCCACCGCGCCCGGCCCTGTTTTAATTATTTTTAATTTATCCCTTCAAAAGAAACATTAAATTGTACACAATTATGCATTGCCCCTAAAAACAGCATTATTTTAGGGTGATTAAGTTTTGAAGATTTCTACAATAAATTGACATTTTAAATTCAGAAGCAGTTTTGTTTGTTTGTTTAGAGATGAGGTCTCATTCTGTTGTTCAGGCTGGAGTTCAATGGCTTTTCACAAGGGGCAATCATGGTGCACTCTAGCCTTGAATTTCTCTTCTCAAGTGATCCTCTTACCTCAGCCTTCCAAGTAGCTGGGACTACACCTGGTAAAAGTAGATTCTTTATTACATCTTTTAATTTACGTTTACACTGTCTTCTATTTTTGTATATTGTAGCTACTTAATTTTCTAAAAAATGTTAAGAAATAGGTAATAGATGGATGAAGAAATACATCTACTTTTATACGGAGTCTTGTCATGCTAGTCAATCAGTTTTATAGTATTTTCTCTCTCAGTTGACTAATTGCTTCAATTAACTTAGCCACCTGGACTTTAAGACTAGGCAATCTAGGGAATAAGATACACTTTAATAACACAAAGACATACCTAGAAGAAAATAAGGACACTTCTTTACTGTCTGCTTCTAATCTGTTTCAAGAATTAGGTAGTTGAGAAGTAAATTAGGAGGAAGACAACAGAATTGAGTAAAAGTCTACAGAGGTATTAATGTCCCTTGCATTGAAACTGAAGAGACAGATTGATCTATTACAGAGGTAAAGAGCGTCCTTTCTGGAGTCTAACATGTATCATTCTTAAATCTACAACTTTCTGTCTGTTCAAGTTGTTTTACCTCTCTGAGCCTCACGTAGAAAATGGAAATGCACCTATCTCTTTGGACTTTGGTGAATGTAGAATGAAATAATGTATATAAAAACTCTTAGTAGAGTGCTGAGCACAAAGTAGATATGTTTATTAAATTATTAACCTGAAAAAAATCATTTTTGTAGAAAGGCAAATTAAGGAGGATGAAAAGTGGAGGAAGTACCTGCCTTTGGATAAACAACATGTCTGGCCAAATCTCCCTTTAGATGCCTCATAGGGTCCCGCTTTCGCAGTAGATGACACTGTCATGTCATTAGGAATGATTTGCAAAGCCCATTCATGACCAAATGAAACAAATTCCTAGATCAGTTAGTCATGTTCACCCTGATCACAAGGGAGTAGAGTTACTTTTTTCTCATACATGTTCATCACTTCTCTCATCTAGGTTGCTCTCCAGGTTTTCTTCCCGTTCTGGGTCTCCTGTCTCACCAATACCTTCTGACAGAGTATCCACTTCTTTCTTCTCATTTTTATCACAGATACCTGAAGCTGAAAATATTTCTGAAAATTAGCAACACTATCTTATTTTTCCTTTAAAATCTGAAGAAAGCAAAACAAAACATAGTAAAAACCTATGGTGTCAATGAGAAAAGGAACACTTACTATGCCAGTACTTAAAGGAACTTTACTAGAGAAAGTACTTTCTTCTTCTTCTTATGAAGCATGCCTATTTTATATTTTTAACAACAAAATTTACTAGGAGTATACAGCAATGGTGGGAAACACTAGCAACAGCTATGATTGCAATACTTAGCCACGTTTTCCGGGTGGGCAGATCAAATAAACCCGCCCTGTGCAATGACCTGGCAGTGACGATGGGTAAATGGTTTTGAGTGGGTTGTTTGTCCTCCAGTAGTGGCAGGAGATGGGGGGGTCCCATTTTATTCAGATAGTCCTGAATGTTCACAGAAAAGGAATCATAGAAAAGAGATTACTGCTGGGGGGAAAAATAAATTATTAATTTTATTCTGTAATTTGGGAAAACTTGATTATTACTTCTGTTAATACTACAAAAATATACTTTTTTCCATTTAAAAAGATACTCTGACCCATCCATTATTTTTAAAGTGGCATTTAACTACAGGGATGCTTAAATAACACCACTATTGACACTGAAAACTGGGAAGATTTATGTACAAAGCGTTTCTCTTTCTTCACAGATAAACTTTGAAAGATAAACTGCTTTTTAAATTAAAAGTGATTGTGTATCTACTCTATGTGAAGCTCAAACTTTTTGCACTTTATATCGTTATATATTTTTTGGTTAAAAGTTAAGATTTGCATATAGATATACAGTGAAACCCCAATTAATGCTACTTTAAATAGAGTACTGTCTTCTTTATTATTTCTTAAGCTCCAAATTTTGGTTTGAAGTCTAGGAAATTGTTTCCTGGAAAAAAAATCTCTAGTTGTTAACTAGTCAATACCTGTTCATTTTTAAAATACATGTTCTGAACTAAAAAGAATAAAATGATTACTGCCAAGTTGGCATTTCAAGTGATGTGGTAGAATCTGTAGTCTGAGCCTTCACATTTACACCTTTGCTGTTGGAAACAGCAACGAGAAAAGAATGCACAAAGGGCATCCTTGGATTTAAATTAGAAATGGTCAAAATGATAGGACTTCTCAGAAAAATATGGGGTGTTAAACAAACGGACAGAAGGGACCATCCCTCCCCAAATTCACTGGGGAGGGACACAAATCCTCAGTCAAAGCGTACTGAAATAACTTCAGTGATCACTAAAAGCTCTAATTTTTTGTGTCATTGTTAACTGGTGGTGCTGACACATAAAAATAAGGAATATACCAGATAGAAAGCTGAGGCAGGTGTCACCTATTTCCATGTGTCCTGGTCCCAGTTTCTTCTGATTTGTGTGGCTAGACTTAATATGCAAAAAGTCATTTAACATTTTAGCATCTCAAAGAGAAGCCATTGAATATCTAACTGACAAGAAATGATAGTACAGTAATCCCCCCTTATCCATAGGGGATACCTTCCAAGATCCCCAGTGGAGGCCTGAAACTGCAAATAGTACTGAACCCTAGATATACTATGTTTTCCCTAAGTGTACATACATATGATAAGGTTTAATTTGTGAATTAAGCACAGTAAGAGATTAACAATATCAAAGAAGGAAACAGAACAATTATAACAATGTACTGTAATTAAAGTTACATAAATGTGGTCTCTCTCTCTCAAAATATCTTGTTGTACCATTCTCCCTAGTTTTGGATGGTGGTCAAGTGAAAACTCAGAGAAGTGAACCCACAGATAAGGGGAGACTCCTCTATATTTGGTCTAAGCCAAGAATTCAGTTCCTCTCTGTAAATAAGATAGTGGCATATTCTCCTGAAACAGGATGTGAGGAGCAGCAAAATGCAAGGTGCAGGATGTGAAAAGATGGAAAACATGTTTGTAAATACAAAATGCAATCAAAGTTTCAAATAATGTTGAATTCTGTAAATTTTAATAATGTTTTTGCTTACAGTAATTCAAGTAAGTATTCATATCAAAGGAGAATGTATATAGTGAATTACTCCAACATTCAATATTTCCACTAGCCTATAGACTATTATTATAGAGTATGAATTTATTTTTTTCACACACAGAAATTGGTGTGCAGTAGATGCTTGATAAATACTCATCAAACAAATAAATTTCTGCTTATTTTTTGCAATAATTAAATAGCAGGAACATGTTGTAAGTTTGTTTCAAGATTAGTTAACTCTAAGTTTGATAGTTGAATGTTAAGAGAAATTACTAAATAGCAAACAAAAGTAAGATTTTGTGGTGGAAAAACATTTTGCAGCGGCGGCTATGAGGGACTATATTGGAAAGACCCTCCCAAATGAAAAAGCACTATGAACTTATATAGCATTTAATATGTGCAGGGTCCTGTTCTAAGTTCTATACAAATATTAACTTTTAAAATACTCGTAACAACTCTGTAATCTATATGTTTTTATTATCCCCACTTAAAGATGAAGGAATTGAGAAAGAGAAAGGTTAAGTTGCTAAATTTCAAATAGCTAGTAACTGTCAGAGACGGGATTTAAAACCAGTCAGTTTGGTTTCAGAATCTGTGTTCTAAGCTACTATATCTAGTTCTCCTGGGAAAAAAAATGTAAGGCTATTACCATATTTTTCATATATAGGGCTGCATTAGTTTCTTTGGGCTGTTGTAAAAATTACCACAAACTGGATGGCTTAATACAATAGAAATTTATTCTCTCACTGTTCTAGAGACTAAAAGTCCAAAATCAAGGAGTTGGCAGGGGTATGCTCCTCTGAAAGCTCTAGAAGAATCCTCCCCCTAACTCTGTGTAGTTTCTGGGGTTGCTCATAGTCCTTGGCATTCCTTGGCTTATAGCTGCATCACTCCAATTTCCATATGCCTTTTGTGTATGTCTTTCTGTGTCCTCTCCTTGTGTTATAAGGACACCAGTCAGTGGATTTAGGACCTATTCGAATCCAGTATGACCTCATGGTAACTTGAGTATTTCTGCAAAGGCCTAACTTTCAAATAAGGTCACATTCACTGGTGCTGGGGGTTAGCAATTGGACATGTCTTATAACTGGCACAATTCAATCCACGCAAAGGATCAGCCTTCTGTTAACATTAAGAAAAGTGCTTATCATGAAAAACCAGTTACAGTAACATTAGATTGAATTTCTTAATCATGTTCATTTCAAACTATTTAATAAAGTAATGAGGGATTTTACATGCTGGCCTGTAAATTTCTCACCCTAAGTTATTTTTTTGATGCTGGGATAGCAGACAAAAGGCCAGCTTGGAAGACATCTAAACCAGACCTCATACATCTCATTCTGTCGCCCTGGCGCCAGGAGACTTCTTCGAAGGGGAAGGAGAGGCCATTGAATGTTGGCATTGCCACCTTAAAGTGTTAAGACTATTTTTCTCACAGTTCTCCATAAGTCAGGTTGGTTTTCTGACATTTCCCTTTAGACCACTGAGAAACTAACAGCTGCTGGCAGGTAAAGCACCATCACTGCCTCTAGCTCCTCCACAGCTCATATTTCAAAATGTCATCAGAGAGCTGCTGCTGTGTGGACCTCAAGGGGAAAGACCCCTTTCCCCAATAATAACCTTTCAGAGAGATGAGTATACTCCGGCACTTAGTAGACACCAAATTGAGATTTGCAGTGGAACAAAAACAATAGGTTTGTAAATGGCACCCTATCTTCCTTGAAATAAATTATGTTTGATAAAAGAAATCGGTCTTCCAGTTAGCAGGATGGGGCAGCCCATACAGCTAGAATGGTAGTGGGGCTGGAGAAGTAGGGTGCTGGGGAAGAAGCATGGCACTCAGAGAAGAGTCTAGAATGGCTCCCAGGAAGCAGAATTCCCAAAGGCCCTAGGAGACTATTCCTAGGAGAACATAATGCAGTAAAAGGCCATGCAGGTGGCACATTACTTCTTATGCCACTGTGTTTGAAGAATAATTGACACAGCAAAAGAAAGAGCATTAAGAGGGTGCTGGCAATTATCAATCATGTGGAAGGGAAATTTTACAATATGGGTGCTAAGTTTCTGAAATTTGTAAACTCTGAGTTTTTGCTATGAAAGGAAATGTAAGGAATTTGGTAATTATTGCTTATTTTTGAACATTTAGGTCAATGGGGCAGATTATATTTTCCAAATTTATGGTAGTAGCTGGTGGAAGGAGAGATATTTTTGTAGTGATCTCAGGAAAATACAATCTGATGTGGTCAGATATTTTCTTCCTTCTTGTGTAAGTACAAGTTATTTCAGCTGCTTAAAATACTCATCCTGTCTTTCCATGTATTGATTTATCTTAACGACTCATTACTCCTGGTTTTCAACTGTCATTTCATGTTCCCTGAACTTGGAAATTTGATCTTTAAAACTGTCTTATTTCCTACCATAAGCATTTGATCTTCAGGTTTACAGACATTGGTTATGTAAAAATGAATCAACACCTACAGAATTCCAGTGGAAGCTACTCCAAAAAGAGCCTGACTAGTGCTACCTAAGATGCTTTTTATATGTGTTGCCACCCTGCCTGTCAACCTGGAATGGAAAAGCACATTTCTTTTATAGGCAGTTTATAATGAGATTGGAAAATGTTGGGGCTCTGGAGCAAGATGCCTGGGTTCAAATTCAGGCCATACACTTACCAGCAATAAAAATTATTCAGCTTTTCTGTGCTTCTACTGAAACGTCTTTAAATGAGAATAACAATGGTACCAATAATAGAAGTTATAGTAATAACTGCATAAGTAATACACAACATGCTTAGAACAAGTTGTGACAAAGGCAACACACAAGAAATATTGGATATTATTCTGAGTACTTTCCAACTGAAAAATTCACCTGAAGCTAGTGAGATGAAGAACTTGGGAATTTAGAAAGACAAAAACACAGAAGCACAATGCCCACATGACACTGTATTAAGTAGTATCTGAGTTACTGCAGGAGAGTGGGAATATGAGGAGTGTTTAATTGGGTTATACAGAAGTAAGTAAAAATTACTTAATAGGAACTGCATTTTCATTCCAGACTCTAAATAGGGAAATGACTTTTCCTGCCAAAAGTGATTTAAAACACATCTTCCATTCTCCCTTCTTTCCCCCACCCCAGTAAAACCTGGAGGTGGTCTCTGTCAATTTTCTTCAAAATGCCAAGCGAGTTAAGGCCGTAGGCTGACATTCTCTTTTCCTACACTGAAGTATAACTTCTCTGTTCCTTTCGATACTCACATCAGATTATACTGCATAGTTCATTAAAATTGGTTATAAAGAAGTTCACATTAGAGGATATGAATGAGCTCTCAATAAATCATTTTGAAATCTTGGGTTAAAAAAGAACATATTGGGTATTGTTATGTAACCAGTTTATCGAGTTAAACATGGACATCAAGAGGAAATGGCTATAGTTTCTCACAGTTTCTTACTATTAGATCTCCCATCACCAACAGAAAATCATATCAGATCTGAATGTTTTTTGGCCACCTTCATTGTTAAGAAAGTCTTATTCTCAAGTATTA
Source organism: Chlorocebus sabaeus (assembly GCF_047675955.1). Taxonomy (NCBI): domain Eukaryota; kingdom Metazoa; phylum Chordata; class Mammalia; order Primates; family Cercopithecidae; genus Chlorocebus; species Chlorocebus sabaeus. The sequence goes on from NC_132926.1 coordinate 84,032,038, forward strand.
AATGTCCAGTCAAATCTAATACTATAATTCCAGTCTCATAACCAATCAAAGCTTCTCTCACACCTCAGACTCCATGGCTAGAAAACCTGTAAGGAAAAGTGGAAAGTGGAGACCTTTTTACTCTTCATGTTCCAGCCCTCATACATTTGCTCTGGTGCTTCTAGGTCATCATTCCTACATTTTCAAGGGTGGAAGGAGGTTAGTGAGCAGAACAGGAGGTAAAAGGAGAGAAAGATCTTACTTGACTGGTACTGTTTTACAGTGGAAATTGTAGCACTCTGGAAGGCTGGTGCCTAAATAGCAATATTCTCTCTTGAAAGTTCTTCAAATATCTCCCACATTCTCCTCTCCAGCTGCTCTCTTCTTGCAAATGTCCCACACAGATCTCAGAGTCACGCCATCTGAGATCCACCTTGCCTACATTACTCAACAACCTCTTAATCTAAGGAAAAACTCATATCTTTTTCCAGCAAACACTGGAAATAAAAGGCATCCCCTATGGCGCCCTCTCTCTCTGTTCTGCTTCTCAGCTAACACCAGACAGCTTTGAGCTATTTCTTTTACAGTGAGAGTCAGGCATGAGTGTTTATAACTCCCCACCCTCTGGATGGTTCTCTTGGAGTCCTATTTATTTGGCTTAAGTTGAAGAAGAGCATATTCTCCCCACCAAGAAATGGGAGAGGAGAAAAAATAGAACTCGAAGATTTTTCTTAAGAAAATCTTCATTCATCAGTTCTCACCCACTAATTTACTAGCCTGCTCTTATGTATAGGCTGGAAGTGGTGATAGGTTAGATGTTATGGAACCAATTTGGGCCTCCTTCCAACAAATTCTGCCTAGATGGTCTAGCACCTTTCTAGAATGTGTGGGCATTTAACACCAACTGTGCTCTGCTTTGGAGCCCCAGCCAGACATCAAAACCAGCAGGAACAGTCTCACTTACTTCCCTGCTACAGTTCTAAAATGGCGGCTGAACTGCATGTTACGGCCGAGGTACTGACTCCCGGAAGAAACTGGCAGATGAACAGAAAACCGACCAAATTTGATGTTTATGCATCACATTTATTCTCCATAACTTTCGCTCACCCATTCCGCAAGCTTTTATTACTTACATATGTTTGGAAAGCACCAGGAGTTATTCTGGAGAATTTAATTAAGTAGACGAGACAACCTTTGCTCTTGAAGAACGACTATTTCAGAGACCCTTTACTGTAATGCAGTGCTTCCAAAATTTATGTATGCCATTAGGAAGAGAGTAAAAGTATAACCTTTGGTATCTGAGAATATCATCTGAAATAGTGAATGTCTTCATTCTTTATATTGGTAAGGTATGAATTCCCTGAGGGGTTCATTCTTCCCCAAGAGTACACAAAAAGTGACATTTTAAAGGAATCGAATTTCAGATCTTCAAGTCTGTTAAGTGCACAGAAGCAAAATTGATCTGCTGAAGAAGGAACATGTAGTTGAGTTCTGCCTGTTTTCCTAACTTTTCTTAAGTTTTCTTCCCCAACTTACATCTTATTTCATGCCTCCTAGATGTTACCATCTTTCACTATTCTAGGAGGTAAAAACCCCAGAACAGCCAAAATGTAGCAATGATTTTCAAATACTACTTTTGATTTTGAAAAGGTGAATGATTCTGATGAATGTGAAAAAAATGATAAATATTTTGTGATTCAGTGTTTTCCAACTATTTGCATATAACAAAAGTTACAGGAGCACATAATTAAGCTGTCAGTTGATAAGTCATTAGTTTTTAGTGATAGATCACTATGTTGCTTTGTATACATGATTACAAAATAATTTAAAGAATTGAGAGTTATTGCTATAACCCCTTTAATTCTTACTTGTGTGAACAAGATTTCTTAAACTTCACACCAGTAAAAAGAAAAACAGAATTAATGTTGAATATCATTCTAACAAGTAATGTGATTTATCCTCAGAAATATAAACTAATTATAAAAGTCCATTCATAAACATATATGCATTTAATACAATTTTACTGTTAATATTTAATAAATATTAAAGTTAATATTTAATAAGATACCCTTCATATATTAATCCTTCATATTTCATAATACATCCTTCATATATTAATGGTTTTATATTTATATATAATATATTGTATATCTGTGCATGTCCAAAATGTTATTTTCATAAGGTTGCTCATTGCAGCATTGTCTGTAAAAGCAAAAGCTATCCATGATTGGGAAATTAGTTAAATAAACCCTGGTAAAGCTATACATGAAATACTATAAAACTATAAAAAGAAAGTAAAAGAGCTGCCTACCTAATGACTGACATGAATTGATATTTAGGATGTGTTGCCGTGTCACGATGAACAATAACACCTCCCAACAAGATACCCACATCCTAATCTTCAGAACCTGAGTCTTACCATAAGTGACAAAAGGGACTTTGTCAATGTGATTAAATTCAAACATTTGAGATGAGGAGGTTATCCTGGATTACCTAGGTGAGCCCTAAATGTAATCTCAAATTGTTTCCATAACAAGGAGCTGAAGGGAGTTTTGAGGACAGAAGAGAAAACAATGAGAAGATGGAAACAAATATTGGAGTGGTTTGGCTACTGGCCAAGGAATGCCAAAGGAGCCTCTAGAATTTGCAAAGGCAATAAATATATTCTTCCTTGGAGCCTTCAGAAAGAACCATCTCTGCAAACCTTGATTTTAGCCTTATAATACTGATTTTTGACTTCTGACCTCCAGAAGTGTAAAGTATGTTTTCAAGCCACTAAGTTTATGGACACTTGTTACAACAATAATAGGAAATGAATACCATTGTTAAAAGAAAAAAAAGTAAATTTTATATACTGTGCTTTCTTTTATGAAAGAACAGATGAGGGCAGAAAAGCGTGTATTTATATTTGCTCAAATATGCCTAAAATTATACCAAAAAAGTAAAAATAGTTACCTACAGGAGAAAGGAATAGAAACAAGACTTCTCAATGTTTGCCTTGTTGTATTATTTTAGTTTTTGAACCAAGTGAACGTATAAACTATTAAAAATAAAACAAAAAAATACGTAAAATTTAAAGAGGAAAAAGTGGAAGCATTTTATTTTATGTTGGAGGTTGGAAACTCCTAAGGATTTGAGGATTTAGAAACCCTTTTATCTCTCAAGAAAGCTTGTTCTTCCCATCATCTATGCAATAATTCCAATTTGAAACTCAAAGATCAGCAATGAAAGCTGAGAGAGAGAGAGAGAGAGAGAGAGAGAGAGAGAGAGAGAAGATTCCAGTGGAATTGATTCGATGACAGACAATTGGGTGATTTGTACATATAATGAGTAAATAAATTGATGAAGAGATTTTTTCATGATTGGAATTGAAATGGCTGTTATTTACTTTTTAACATCTATAGAGCTGACATACTGAAAAAAAAATAATTGGGTGATATAAACTGTAACTTCAATCTTTCCCCCAAATTTGAAAAAATTTAGATCCTTTGTAGAGAATAAGACTGGAAATTAGTAATCTAAAGTGTTCTTTTTTAAAAAGAAAATAAACCTCTCATGTAGTTTGAGATAAACATGTAATAAATGATTGAGGAGTGATGCACTCTGGTTAGTTATGTAGCCTGGTAAATCAAATTCCACTACCATTTTTAAAAAATAGATATCAATAAAATACAATCAAGATATTCTGAAACACAACCCAGGAAACAGGTGATCATTTGTTGATCATGTGATGTGTGTGTGTGTGTGCCCGCGCATACACATTCAGGCCTAAGCACTGCTTCACAGTCTAGAAGACAATCAGAGTCACAAAGTCTGAGGTTGGTCACGAGGAGCATTGGTTTTCTGAGTGCAGCCTCTGAATAAAGTAGGAAGACAGCTCTAGTGCAATGGAAGGGACACCATACCTGAAATCAGACAAGTGGGTTGGATTGACTCTGCCACTGCTGGGAATCCCTGGTTAAATTATTGCACTCTAATTTTCATTTTCCTCCAAAAGGACAGTACCACACACTGTGCTATGGACCCATTCTATATCAATAGGCTTTAAAGGCACATGCTAGACCAAAGTGCTAAGCACTCAGTAAAGGCACAACGTAAAGGCACACAGTGCTAGATTTAATTTTATGCCCATCATTACTACTTATAAAACTTTAAATAAAGCTCTCTGAACCTGTTTCAGCATTTTTATAATGGGGAATAACCACAACTCCTTATCAGGGCTGCTATGAGACTAAAATAAGGTATTATAGCACACATAGCACATAGTCAGCACATATAATTATAGTGAGCTGTAATTATACCACATCTCCATGTTGGGTTATTATCCGAATTAAATTAGTACCCAGATGTAAGCCCTTAACACAATATCTAGCATGTCATAGATACCAAAAATAAGTATTTATTCAAGATGTTAGAAAGTTAGTGACTCTCCATTAAATTCATATACTGCGTTAGAACTTTAAAGTGGTAAGGTACAGTCTCTTTACCTTCAGTGATGTCATACAAATATTATTGTCTTCATTTTACAGAGCAAAGCAATACCATATTTACTAAATCACAAGAAATAGTTCATGTTGTCTCATGAACAAAAAGAATTCATGGGGACAATGGAATATTTGAAATTGAGTATCAATGTTGTTAGACTTCTCAAATCCATTCACTGCATAAATTTTAGAGTAATCTATGTTAATCACAAAAATAATCCCATTATTTCCATACTTTAAACATTTCGACAGTTCCCCTATATCACCTATATATGAATTACAAACTACTTTACAAGGTGTGCTGACTCTCTGTTATCTTATTTCCATCACACTCTAATGTCATCTCCATCCATTCTCTGCCTTATATTTTTTGATCTGGTAATCCCTCCTTACTTGAGTTGCCCTTAATGTAGGACTCTTGCTTTCCTTCATGATTTTAGTTAAACTATCGGCTTTGCCTGGACTTCCCTGTCTGGTCCCATCTCCATGCCCTTTTCACTTGCTTAATTCTTACTCATCCTTTAGAACTTAGCTTATGTGTACTCATATCTGTTTTACCTACCTGCTCTCACTCCTTCCTCACCCCATCTCCCATTAGAATGTAAGCATCTCATGGTGGCTGTGATTATTTACCCTCAATTCCCCAATCTCTAACAGCACAGAGGAAAGGGGCTTAACCAATCACTGTTGAATTAATATAAAAATGAAGGAACTGAAGCCCAGAAGGTTTATGCAATTTGCCTGTTTCCTGTAAGAATAAATGCCTCTATATTATTTTGTCTGTGGAGGCTACAGAAAAATAGTAATAGTATGTAAAAATATATGATATATAAATATAATGACATAAATGAATATAAATAACATAACCAGTAATAGTTTCTTTCAATTTAAGTCCTTTCAAATATGAAGGGAAAAGGCATTTACCCTTAAAGAAACAGGGAACTCTTAAACTAAATTATAAAAGAACACTCATTCCATCTGCACAATTTATTGATCAAAAAATCTGTTGGAATGTAATAGACATGTAAGTACTAGAGTAGTGTTTTCCTAATAGAAAAGAAAAAAATATATAAAGAAATATAACAAACTTGAATTTTCTTTCTCTCTGTATTTTTTAATGTTCCTATTTGTCATGGAAAAGAAGTAGAAAACCCAAGCTGAACAACACAGGAAAATAAATTAAATGAACACTGGCACGTTTAAAAACCAAATGGAAAGGAAACAGCTCTTGCTTGTGCATAGAATGAGATTAGCAGAATACATTACAGACAAGATTCTCTGAAAGAGGGAGTAAAGCCAGCAGCAAAGCAATTAACATCTCTGATCATTTTCAGGTTTCCTAAAGAAACCCTACCAGACTGAAGCATGCACTCAATCATGCTTTACTTCTCCAAGTTTGAAATTGAATTAGTCAGAATAATGAGTAAATTGGTTAAATTTAGTAGTGATTCATAATAGTTGAAATTTATCATCAGAAATGTACTTTTTGTATAATACAACTATTTTACCCAAGATAGCCTTCTATGGAATCCCATGCTGAAATTTTAGTCCCCATATTTGGTTTGCCACCAAGAAAAATAACAGGGAAGAAGGAGCACTAGATTTGGACTTAAAGAATGACACCCTTCTCTATCAATTTTCAGACTCGTGACTTCATAAAGTGAAAGAAACACCGTCTACTTTTCTCATCTCATAAGGATGAATCAACATGAGGGGCTCAAAAGGTTACCATCACATTTCTTAGAATTCAGAATTTGTTCATGATCATAAGATAAAAGCAAAGAGGACCAGAAAATGTCTTGGTGCTATTCTTGGTGGTGTTTCTGTTTGTTTGTTTGTTTTAGTTTCATTTGACCCAAATATTTCTTTTTTGCTTGTTTACTTGGTATGATTTTAAATTGTTTAAAATCCAATAATAAGACCAAAGAAGATACAAGAGTCAATTATAAAATGATGTGTGAAAAAGAGACCATAATTCATTAGATCATATTCTGCTGCTATCATTTCTGTCAAAAATAAATTTTAGATGAAAAGGAACAAAAAGAAAGCAATGAGAGGAAGATACCATCCAATATAAATAAAGAAATTCTGAAACCAACCAGTTCTTCTCAGGGTATCTCCTGAAGTTTGTGAATTATGCCCACATGATGATGATGATGCCAAAAGGTGGCAGAATCAACATGATGATCAGATTTTGATCATGATTATGGTTATTACTTGGAATGACGAAAAGGGGAGAAGTCCCAAAAACTGCAGTTATCATTAGGATTTAAGCCGGAAATAAGAGGGCAATGAAAGAAAGAGACAGCAGGCTTGTTGTCCTTAGATGACCTTATCGCCTGGGCTGGAGTGCAGAGGCTTGATCTCAGCTCACTGCAAGCTCTGCCCCCAGTTCATGCCATTCTTTTGCCTCAACCTCCCGAGTAGCTGAGACTACAGGCGCCCGCCACCACGCCTGGCTACTTTTTTGTATTTTCAGTAGAGATGGGGTTTCACCATGTTATCCAGGATGGTCTCGATTCTCCTGACCTCATGATCCGCCTGCCTCAGCCTCCCAAAGTGCTGGGATTACAAGCGTGAGCCACCACTCCCAGCCTGTGTTCAAGTTTTAAGAAAGAAGAATTTCTGAACGTATTGGAGCTTTTCAAAATTGAGATGAGTTAACAGATAGTGTGCTCTCTGCATTGATGATTTTCTATTGAAAATTTTATTATTGCCTGATAGTAACATCATAGAGGAACCTGAAGTATTATAAATTTGTTGAAATAAATTATTTGTTACCGACTATGTTTAATATTAAACTTTTGATATAGGTAAAATGGGCAAATGGTCCCTGAGAGCGTGTGTGTGTGTGTGTGTGTGTGTGTGTGTGTATTAGATGAAACAAAGCGAAAACACTTTGAAAGTAGTGAGAGGACACACAATTATTAAATTCTTTAAAAATTTGCCTCATGCTGTTCATAGTTTAAAATTCTGTTGCAAACATAGAAAGTATAAATGATTTTTATGCTATAAGGGAAATAACCAATTGGCACGTGACTAATATGGGAAACCTTGTTGATTTGTTCAAATAACCATAATCCAGGACATGCCCATTCACCTGTTGTTGGCTTATTACTTGTATTAATTTTCTACTGCTACTGTAATGAATGGCCATGAATTTAGTGGCATAAAACAATAAAATGCATTCCTTTTAGTTCTAGAGATCAAAGTTCTAAAATCAATTTTACAAGGCTAAAAATCAAGGTGTCAGCAGGGCAGTGTTTCTTCTAGACACTCTAAAGGGCTACCTGCCTTTTCTAGCTTCTAAAGGCTTTGTCACAACTTTATTCATGGCCCCTTCAACCTTCAAAGCCAGCAACTGTATTATTACCTCAACGTCTGGTTCCATGAGCACATCTCCTTCCTGGATCACTCCACTAAATAGGACTCTTACTTGGATGATTCAGGATAATTTATCTGAAGCTCCTCAACTTAATCACACCTGGAAAGTCCCCCTTGCCATGCGAAGTAAAAATATTCATAGGTTCCAAGAATTAGAACATATACAGTTTTAGAAGATGATTATTCAGCCCACCACATTACACCATAAACATTATGCTACTTAGGGTAGTTAGGGCATATGCTGATCATAAGCACTGTAAAGAACAGTGGTTTGAGCCCTAGGGTTCAGAAGAGATCCTTAGGGTGTTGCCGAGGGACACAAGGGGGAAGTCAAGAGGCGAGTGCTTTTGTCTTGACCAGGGAAATTCTGCTTGTATCTATGGTGTTTATTAATCTTCTGCATATGGTTTTATTTTCTTAAAAGGTTTCACTACTCAAAATTTTAAAAAGAAGTTTAAAAAGGTAGCAATTACACTCTCTTAAAACTGTAAATTATTTTAATGTCAGACCACAGGATATTTTCTATTCTTAACACTCAGACTTATATCTCTCCTGGCGTATTAAAGTTCCAAAGCCATAATCAACTTTTCTTGTTCTATAACAATAAAGTTACCAACCAACAAACAAAAGCTAAATGGAATTTTTTCTTAGCCTTTATTGTTCAAACCTTTTTAAAATCACCTTTAGTGTAGAATTTCTTTTACGTTGAATCCATTTCTTTTCTTAAAAAAAAATGGTGCTTTATTTAACTTTCTTTTAAATTATTTCAAATAAAATAAATATATACCAGACCACTGTTGGAGACTATATTGTAAAGGCCTAGAAAAATCCAATTAAACAATTATTTATTAGGCATTATACATAAGGCATTGCACTTAGTACTACATAGGGTATAATTATGGATAAGGTAAAGCCCTTGACCTCAAGAAGTGTATTCAAGTAGGAAAAATTAGAGGCTACACCTAGTGTTAACTACCCATGTAATAAGGTGAGAGATAATTAATAAGTGCCCCAAGCAAAATCCAATTAAAAAAAAAATTGTGGGCTGGGCGTGGTGGTTCACACCTGTAATCCCAGCACTTTGGAAGACCAAGATGGGCAGATCACTTGAGGTCAGGAGTTCGAGACCAGCCTGGTCAACATGGTGAATCCCTGTCTCTATCAAAAATATAAAAAAATTTAGCCAGGCTTGGTGGCACACACCTGTAATCCCAGCTACTCGGGAGGCTGAAGTAGGAGAATTGCTTGAATCTGGGAGGCAGAGGTTGCAGTGAGCCAAGATCCCACCATTGCACTCCAACTTGGGCGACAGAGCAAGACTCTGTCTCAAAAAAAAAAAAAAAAAAAAAAAAAAAAAAAAAAAAAAAAAAAAAGTCTGAAATGGCAGTGACTTTTAATCATGATGGTGGGCAAATCAGATGCAGAAATTTCCCTTTACACACACACACACACACACACACACTCCCAACATGCGGACATTTTGGTTATACATTTAAAAACAAATAAAAACACTCAAACTTGAAAGCAGGAAAAGAAATAACCAATGGAGGAATAAAGAGAGATCTCTTATGGCTGAGTGAGAGATTAAGGAATATGATCTACAGAGGATAGATAGGATCTATCTATCTATCTATCTATCTACCTAATCATCTATATCTATCTATTTCAGATTGACTGAAGAATGAATTATGAAAAGTAAAAATAGCGAGTACGTTTGGAAAACTATATCACATTTCATAATGACATTAGAAAAATCATTTGTTTCTACCAATTAGCATTCAATGAGCTGTTAGAATTGGGATGATAAATACCTTACAGGTATGTCTCCATTCCTCCTTATATCTCTGTGATAGACAGAAGCAGAATTCCAGTGCTCTTCCCCAATGTGTCAGAGTGTAGTCATAGAATCACTCTTGACAGAGGGACCTAGGCAGCCTACGGTATCAATCATTCTGAGTCCATGATGTAACACTCATCCACCATCGGTGCACAGGTGATTTCTGAGTACGAAATGGAAAGACTGGTGCTTAACTTACAAACAGGCAGATATGCATGTTTCATGGATGGAAAAATCAGAAAGAATTGATGGAGGAGACAAGTAAAAATTAAAAAATATAATTAAAATAATATCTCAGATGAAAATTTCTAAGGCCTTGAATTTAATTTTAGCTAGGGAGAATTTTGGACGAATTTTCTAAAAGTAAACGGTCCAGTGACTGCTTCAAAATGAATTTATATATATTTTTGAGGTATAAACAGCAATAAGATTGGTCATAATTATTTCTTTTTTCCTTGCTATTTTTACAGAATAAACCATGGCTCAAATAATCAAGACATCTCAAAATATGTTTCCCACATGATTTAAATATAAAGGCCAGTTTTAAAAGACATTAGTATAGGAGATATTTTATTTTTCATCTTCACTACTCCCAAAAGGATTTAAGATGGATTCAATGATATACGTCATACAAGAAGATAACATAAATTAGAAGCAAATTTTTTCAAAGTTAAACAATTAGTCAGGACATAAATTAGAATTAGAAATAAACCTAACACAGGCCGGGCGCAGTGGCTTAGGCCTGTAATCCCAGCACTTTGGGAGGCCGAGGCGGGCGGATCATGAGGTCAGGAGATTGAGACCATCCTGACTAACACAGTGAAACCCCATCTCTACTAAAAATGCACACACGCACACACACACACACACACACACACACACACACACACACAAATTAGCCGGGCATGGTGGCGGGCGCCTGTAGTCCCAGCTACTCAGGAGGCTGAGGTAGGAGAATGGTGTGAACCCGGGAGGTGGAGCTTGCAGTGAGCCGAGATCGAGCCACTGCACTCCAGCCTGGGTGACAGAGCATGACTCCGTCTCAAAAAAAAGAAATAAACCTAATAAACCTAATACAAAAAATAGATTCCTATATTCTAAGCATTATAGCATTCATTTATATAAATTCTGAAATTATTTCTACGTTCTTGAAAAAACGTTTTTCACTGCAAGAAATAGGTTTATTTCTTAGACAAGAAATATATTCTTTCTGAGAGTTTTTATAAGAAGGACACTACAATATCATGAGCATATTCCTCAACAACATTCATGTATTTGAGACAATGCATTTCACTGCTTCTTAAAGAGTCCCTTAAAAAAAAAGGCGGGCTATTGGTATTACCCTAGATACAATTTAGAAGAAGCTATTCTATGGCAGTTGGAAAGAGACTGATGATTAAAAACAAAACAAAACAAAAATATATACATCCAATTTGCAGCTTTCTGCTGACTTGACTTAATACAGAGAAATATTTTTATAGTATCTAAAGAAATAGATGTACTTAGGCTTTACCTGCTCTCTCAGCTTAGCTCTTGATAGATAGTGGGTAGCAATAATGTTTTTGTTAGGGACATTTTTGGTTGGAGGGAATGGAGACCCACAGAATTTGGTGCAAGAAAAAGATATAGGAATACAGAGAGGACAGCCACAATTCAAATATAATAAATAAAGAATAGCCAAATGTATCTGGGAAGTGCAAAGAGACAAGGCAGCTTCTTTGTCTGTCTCCCTTTCTCTGGGCCTATCCCGTCATCTCTAACATGCTCTCTTTTGTTTTATTTTATTTATTTATTTTTTATTTTTATTTCAATAGGTTTTTGGGGAACAGGTGATGTTTGGTTACCTGCAAAAATGGCCATAATAAAAACACTTTTTTTTATATGATGTTGGTATGGATGTGGTGATAAGGGAACACTTTTACACTGTCGGTGTGAATGTAAACTAATACAACCACTATGGAAAACAATGTGGAGATTCCTCAAAGAACTAAAAGTAGATCTACCATTTGATACAACAATCACATTCTTGGGTAATTACCCAGAGAAGTCATTATACGAAAGAGATACTAGCACAAGTATGTTTATAGCAGCACAATTCACAGTTGCAAAAAGATGAAACCAGCCCAAATGTCCATCAATCAACAAGTGGATAAAGAAAATGTGTGTGTGTGTGGGGTGTGTGTGTGTGTGTATACACATATACATACACCAATATATATTCCAATGTGTGTGTATTGGAATACTACTCAGCCATAAAAAGAAACAAAATAATGGCATTTGCAGCAACCTGAATGGAATCGGAGACCATTATTCTAAGTGAGGTAACTCAGGAATGAAAAACCAAACATTGTATGTTCTCACTCATAAGTGTGAGGTAATCTATAAGGATGCAAAGGCATAAGAATGATACAATGGACTGTGGGGACTCTGGGGAAGGAGTGGGAGGGGAATTACAGATAAAAGGTTCAGTTTTTAATTTATCTTCTTTCCTAATCATTCATAACCTTTTATATGCTAGCTTAATAAGTGGGTTATGGAAATATTTTTTGCTTTATCAAGGTATTTAATAATTTGTAATAAAGACTTCTAAATAAAATAACTTACAAAGTCTTTACAAAATCATATTTGAAAAGGGGTCTACTTAACTTTAACATAATTTTCGGATAAAGACATTACTTCTGTTTTCTTTACATAATCAGTGCCAAAAGTATCAAAAATTCTTGACTTACCATTGTATACATTATATTTTATCCTATTTATCTGAACATGCCTCATCTATCAGTGTAATAATAACCACTCCACATCTAGATTATCATGTTTGAGTGCACCACACATTATTTTATTGTTGGGAGCATTAACTTCTAAAGGCAATGATTAATGAAAATGTGTATTCTCCACTGTTGCAAACTTGTGAAAGATCTAGAGAGTCTTGATAATTAGTCTACAGGGAAAATGAGCAAAACTTACATAAAGCTAAAAGAAGTAAGCTTATTCTGTGATTCTTTAGAATGCAGAATTAAGACAAATAGATGGAAAATTCACAAAGATAAATTTCAGTTCACGTAAGAAAGATCTTTCTAAATACTAACAACTAAATATTTAAAGTTAGGCAGACACAAATTTGAATGTTGTCTCTCTTACTGTCTGGTCACAGAATCTTGGATACTTGATAAGTATATTTCAGCTTCTATTATCTTTATAAATTTGGAGGAAAACAATGAACTGAGGTTGTAATGAAGATTAATTGTTATAGTAGATAAAATACATTTAGCATTGTGCCCAGTTCATGACATTTAAAAATTGCTATGGCATCTACAAATCAGAATATAGAAAGGATATTCATTGGGTTGTTCTCTGTCAGTAAACCAGAAACAGAGTACCTTGTTTTTGACTAAAAGGTTGCAATAGACAACCTCTAAGTTTGTGTCAAATGCTAAGATTTGGGAATAATATTGACTATAGCAAAGTCTTTTGGCATAAAAGTTAAAAGTCTGATCCTATGAGCGATATCAACTTACAATTGATGATGCTACTACAAAGCTAATAGTAGAATACATTTACAGTTCTCACAGTCATGCGGTTTTAAAAGATGAGCATACACACAGGCACACGCACACAAATTAAGAAATGAATTAAGTTTGCAGAATATAGACTGAATATAATTCCTATCAAAATCCCAATTTGAATGCAGAAATTGGAAAGCTAATTCTAAAATTCACATGAAATATCAGGGGATCCAGGAGAATCAACACAATCTGGAAGAAGAATGCCAAAGTATGAGGACATACACGTCTTATCTTCAAAATTTACTATAAAACCATGGTAATCAAGACAAGATATACCCATAGATCCATGAATTGAGTTGAAAGTTCAGACTAAACTTTAACATTTACAATTAGGGCCACGTGCGGTGGCTCACACCTGTAATCCCAGCACTTTGGGAGGCTGAGGTGGGTGGATCACGAGGTCAGGAGATGGAGACTATCCTGGCTAACACGGTGAAACCTCGTCTCTACTAAAAATGCAAAAAATAAGCCGGGCGTGGCGGTGGTCGCCTGTGGACTACTTGGGAGGCTGAGGCAGGAGAATGGCGTGAACTTGGGAGGCGGAGCTTACAGGGAGCCGGGATCCCCCCACTGCACTCCAGCCTGGGCGATAGAGCGAGACTCTGTCTCAAAAAAAAAAAAAAAAAAAATTACGATTAGTTAATTTTTAACAAGGATGTCAAGATAATACAATGACAAAAGAAATGTCTTTTTAAGAAATAATGTTGAAACAATTGACAGCCCCATGCAAAAAAATAAAAATGCATCCTCGCCACACAATATATACAAAAACTAACTCGAAATTCATCTAAAAGCCTGAATTTAAGAGCTAAAACTATTAAACTCTAGAAAAACATATGGGAATAAATTGTATAACCTTGGATAAGCAATTTCATATATATATGAAATTATATATAATATATAAGTATATGTAAATACATATTTATTTATATATGAAATATATAGCTAAATATATATTTTTTATATATATATATATCACCAAAAGCATAAGGTCCAAAAGAAAATAAATGAATAAATTGAACTTCATCAAAATTTTGTTCCTTAAAAAGCACCATCAAGAAAAAATCATAGAAGGGGAAAAAATATCTGCAGTCATATATCTGATAAAGGACTTGTATCCAGAATATATAAAGAATTCTTACAACCTCAAAATAAAACACAGATAATTGAATTAAAAAATGGACAAAGAATTTGAATAGGTACTTCACCAAAGAAAATAGTCAAATGGCCAGCAAGTGCATAAAAAAATTGTTCAAAGTCATTATTGATTAGAGAAATGCAAATCGAAATGACAGTAAGATACCACTCTACACCCACTAGAATGGTTAAAATTAAAATGAAAACAGACAATAACAAGTGTTGGTGAAGGTATGGAGAAATTGAACCTTCTGTACTTTGCAAATTAGATAGTATAATGGTGAAGCCACCTTGGAAAACAATTTGGGAGTTCCTCAAAATTATATATGTAGTTACCTTACAGCCCTGTAATTTTGTTATTAGGTATATATCCAAGACAACTGAAAAAAGAGGTTCACAAATTTTTTTACAGTTCCTAGGAGCATTATTCCTAACAGCCAAATACAGAAAACAATTGAAATGCCCATAAACGGATTAATGGACAAACAAAATGTGCTATATCCAAAAAAATGGAATATTAATCAGTAACAAAAATTAATAAAGATTTTTTAAAGGGCAGTGTCATCTGCATTCTACCACCTTGGATTGCTGTTCAGGCATAAAAACCACAGTCTGTAAAGTACTCATCTCCTTAATTCCATATGTTGTGCTCGCTAACTGCTCTTTTTATACTCTATTACCTAATTTGGTATACACTCAACAGAGACGCATGTGAAAGCTGCAGAATCAGAGTATCACCAACAGTTTCAAATAAAAGCATCTGATTCCCTGAGCACTGTGGCTTCTGCCAAAATCAAAATCCTCACGTAGAGTTCTTTCTCTTACCCTTTTCTTACTGCCTCTCTTGTTCAGAAACAGATCTGAATGTACTCTGGAGAAACTTGAAGATTAAGAGAGAGAGAGAGAGACCAAAGTGAGTAAGAGTAGGTCCATTCCAATTATACAACAATAAGAGCAGGGAAATAAAAATAGCAATTCTCCAAAGTTTCTAAATAGTGTGTTCCTATGTAATACAGCTTTCCCAGTTCCTCACAGTACAGTTGCTACAGGAACTTGAACTAGAAGCTTAGCAGATAGGTCCGCACGGATGAAGAAGAGCCAGGGTAAATTCCTTTGAAAAGCTTTGGTTGCTCAAAGCCACAACATACAGAAATGAAAATCTAAGCCTCCCCTTCTCTGTACTGGGATGAAGAGGTGGAGGCAGAGGGCGAAAGAGTTGAAGAAGTGAGAGGAGGGGTAGAGGGTCCACTACATCAGCAACTATAGAAATAATCCCTAGATTTCACTGTGACTTGGTGATTCTTAGGTGACATCCAAGGAGGCTAGTTGTCAAGGAAATGATATTACCTGCCCATTTCCCTTCAGTTGGTAAAAACACAACAGATGTTTTAACAGATGTGGTCTAAGGTTGTGCATGTGTGTTTGTGTGCATGTACACACATACATCCATAAGAGACTTCTCATTGTCATAAATTATCCTTATATTCAATAATTATTAGTACTTTTTAAACATTTTAAAATTTTTATTTTAACTATGCAACGACAGAGATATCCAATCAAATAAGAAGGAAAAAGTGAAGAATTACTGTTATTTTCATTATAACTACTCAAAATTCAAAAGAGAGAAAAGGAGAACTTGAAGGCAGTAGGAGATTCAAAGAATGGGATGGATATTTCAGATAAAATTATGCTAATGAGTTCACAGAATGTTTAAGTTTCTGCTTGGGATGTAAAAAGGGCCCCGAGTTCAATACAATATCTAAACTAGAGAAATTATAAATTGTTATTCGATTCTTTATTGTACTTGAAAGTTACTGTTGTTAAGTTGGTTTTGTCTTTGGTTGTTTTTGATTTGTTTTAAAGATTTTATAAAGGTGGGTAGAGGAACAGGAGAAAGGTATTATGTGTATATGTGTAATTTCTCACATGAAATTTGCCAAAGATTCATCATTATATTTGCAAATAAGTAGGAAATTGCTTCTAAAGTTATCAGAAAAATTATTCTTCCCATATAGAATGTTAGTTTTCATATCAAGACACCTAAGATCAGAAATGTTTATTTTATAAGTATGAATTTGAGCCAGATGCCATTGTAAATACATTTTAATTTCTATATTCAAAATTAAACAAGATATACTGCATTACAGTAGGATAAGACCAATTTTCTCAAATACTAACATGAGAATTCTGTAAATGCTGTCTTAGTTTCTTAAATATTCACCATATACTAGTGTCCTGTATGTATGTATATCCATGTGTCAGTGCTGTATGTACAGGCAATGAAAAAATATAATTTCTTACATACAGATAGTGCATTTTGGGGCTGTTTATTTTTCCCTCTGTGGGGTGGTCATAAGTCATAACTAAAACATTTTATTTAAGAAATCCTAACAACGTATGAACATATATGAGATAAGCATTAACACTTTCCACTTGAGAAAGAGAGTAGAAAAGCAGAATAGTCATACAGAGCCACTTGAAAACCTTTATCCTGTACTCATAGATATTTTTGTCTGCTGTGCTGCATAGGTTGTCTGTGTCAATTGCTCTAAGGGCAGCAAAACTTCTCACATAGAGAAAACTTATTTCATAGGGGCTCTAAAAATTGCATCAGCTCACTTATTGGAAATGGGATGACAATTCTATCAATTTCTTTAATAGAGTTCACATTTTGCCAAGAATTAAGATGCTCTTGGCCATTTGTTTTGTTTTTCCACTTTTAAAACCATATTTGCTACCAACGAAACTTGATTTGCGTATCTCTCTTCTACACAACTACTTAGTGACCCAACTTGTCAGAAACTACAATATCTTGTAGCTGCTCCATTGACTCATTGGTTTCAATGACAAAGCAGAGGGAAGTTGGAGAGTCACACACTGGTTCTTTTTTTTTTTTTTTTTTTTTTTTTTTTTTTTTGAGACGGAGGCTCGCTCTGTCGCCCAGGCTGGAGTGCAGTGGCCGGATCTCAGCTCACTGCAAGCTCCGCCTCCCGGGTTCACGCCATTCTCCTGCCTCAGCCTCCCGAGTAGCTGGGACTACAGGCGCCCGCCACCTCGCCCGGCTAGTTTTTTGTATTTTTTTAGTAGAGACGGGGTTTCACCATGTTAGCCAGGATGGTCTTGATCTCCTGACCTTGTGATCCGCCCATCTCGGCCTCCCAAAGTACTGGGATTGCAGGCTGGAGCCACTGCGCCCAGCCACTGGTTCTTGTTTCATCTTCGAAGTCATACTTGTTACTTCCACTCACAACCCATTGGTCAATATTAGTTCCAAGGATGCAGGAAATGTGGATTGCATATGGATGGCCAATGAGTAGTCATTGCCTCTGCCATAATCATTAAATTTATTTGATAAACAGAAAATATTCTAAGATTTTTTCAAAATAAAGGCTTTTTATAAGACTTTTTTTCTGCAAAAGTACAATTTTAGGAATTGAGAGTCATCCCACGAATTCATTTTTAAGAGTGTTTCTAGAAGAACTAAAAAGAAAACTAGTCATCTTTGAGTGAATTTCTACACTAAGAAAGCAAAATCTCTTCTGAGTTTAGTCCATTAAGTAATTTTACCACAGTGAATTTTAATATTTTTGCTGATTTAAATAAATGATAAGTATTGCCAAACTGAGACTCACCAATTTCCTGTTACCAAAGAGTCTTTTTTACAACTGTTCTTTTACTCATAGGCTCTTCGCATACCAACAAAAAAGTGTTACATCTTCTCTCTACGTAACTACATACCTATAAGTAACTATGTATATATATAAAAAGCATATACATAATATATCAATACTATTATATAAACACTATATACATATAAAACTATGATATATATACCATACACCCCTTTTTGGCATCCGTCGGGCATATTACATCATTTAGAATATAATTGCAGCTGATTTTGTTTTTACTACTGACATAGTCAAAATAAAATTAAATCCAAATATGGGAGAATAAAAGTTACTTAAGTTTTCTATATCCTTAGTAATACACAATAGACGAGGAACAAAACAGCAAGATTTGGGTTTAGAGTTTGTCATCTGGTAGTTTATATTTTAGGAGAGAGATGTTTCATTGCTTTCTGAGCAGTGCCATGTCACTCCAGGAGAAAATCAGATTCTGAGGGCTGACTTATTTTTTCACATGGCAGAAGAGAAGTGATAATGGATTGCTATCTTTAAAATGTCGCAACGCTGGCTATAGTCATCAGAAATTTCCTAACCTATTATGACAAGGCTATTCAGCTAGGTCCCTTGCTGAGTAACAGTGCTTCTATCCATGATCTTTGCCAATTATTCCAAGGTAATTTTTATTTCATCCAAAATAACTTTATCCAGAGGGGGAAATAAATAGAATAGTCATTTGAAATTATGTAACAATTAGGTAGAAAATTAATGCCTCATCCAGGCTTTTAATCATTCGTCTTGCTTTCACTATAATCAAGGTTATTTAGTATTCCTGATGCTTTTCTTTATCAAGTATCAGGTCCTAGAATGGATGAAGAATTGACTGCCTTCATCAACATTCATCCTAGCGTTTGTAATAGGAAACACTGAAGGCAAAACAAAAGTCTTTTTGGTGAGTAATATGAATAAGAATAAACAGGACTTTCTCTGTTTTTCTATAAGCCGATTGTTTCAAAATATATATTCAACTTACGTCCACAAATGGATGATACTGTGTTTATCATACATTTTTAAAAGTTAGGTTATATTTAGAAGTATTTAATTGTACATTGAAACAATCTCAATGTTCAAAAATAAATTTTTAAAAATACTGGAATGCAGATGTCGTTAAAAATAATGCTCGTTACCTGGCCAGTTGTTCACAATAACTTGTAATGGACAAAGATCGTTATATGACAGTTTCTGTTAATATATATTTGCATATGAAACATATGTACAGTATACAATAAAATGTTTGAAAAGGTATTTTTAATGTTGGTTTAGTTTTATGTTGATCTGTTCTTTGTATATGAGATATAAAGTTAAGGCAATAATTACTGTGCTCTTTGTACAAGGCACTATGGTATTCACTTTATAAAAAAACATTATTTGGTCTCAGCAACTATATTATAAATTGGATGAGATACAATTATAAAATATATGTATAAGTGAATTAAATACATATGCCAAGAATGTGTAGGTAATTTGTGAAGAAGCGGAGGTTTGAATCAGTCAGTCTGGATGCTTGGTGCCTGCATGCTTAGTACTGTACTATCCCCTGTGGATTGAAGTAAACGGTTATGTCTCAGGTAATGAAATAAAAAAAGGTGGAATAAACTTTGAAAACTGAACATTCTTTTATAAATGAATTCATGTGCTCAAAAGCATATTTAAGTTACCACGTGAAATGATGAATATTGGGACCAAGGTGTTAAACTTCAAAATTCTGTAGATAAGTTTTTCAATATTGACTTATTCCTGAGAAAACATAAGGTTATATAAGTACATTATTTTTGGTTCCTATTTAATAGGTTTATTAAATTAACAGCTAAGCTAATAGATTTTATCATTTTTTAAAAATAAATCATTGTAGAAAAAAGAGAGAATTGTGAACTGAGGAAGTGAAAAAGTTTGACACTTTTCTTTTTTATTTCCTTATCTGATTATGTTAAGAAAAAATACCAGTCATATGAATTACAAAAGTTTTAAAGTCTTCCTAAAATTAGCTATGCTGTTTAAAAAAGGTGGGTAGGGGACCAGGCAGGGTGGCTCACATTGTAATTTCAGTAATTTGGGAGATGAGTTGGAGGATTGCTTGAGGCCAGGAGTTTAAGACCAGCCTAAGCAACAGTGTGAGACCTTGTCTTTAAAACAAAAAAGAGGATCACTATTTAGTGATATCTGAGCCTTGGCATAAAGACGCTTTACTATAAATGATACAATAAATGTAGGAAATGAAGAGAAAATGCTAAAAAGAACTTAACATTCAAGACAAAATTACTTTGGCATGTATTATAGTCAGCCTAATAGACTAAACTTTTGTAATATTTGGAATAATAACTTATCAAAAACCAATTAAAATGTTTTACTACACAATAAGAGATATTTTAATCTGAATGTGAAGACAATAAAGCTAGTAAAAAGTTATTGATTTTCTTTCAATTCTGTATATTTTAAGTGAATTTTTAATAATGTTTTATAATTACACAACAGCATTGAAGTTTAAAAGACTTTATACTCATGTAAATAAATAAGTTTTCACATAAAAATACAATTGATAAGATTATGACCTCTTGTATTACTTATGTCTACCATGAGAGAAAAATTTAGCCAAAAATTAAATAAAGAAATGAAATAAACAGTACATGCACGAGAATGCAAATGGAAATCATCTACATAAGTATAGAATGAGGGAGAAAGAACTTAAAAGAAATAATTGTATAAAATATATATTAAAAATGCAACATAAGAGTTTTACTGAAAAGGCAGCACAATATTTATCGAAAGATTGTTCTGTAACTCACAAAATGAGTGTCCTCAAAGACAGTACTTACTAAATTAATTGCTATAGATAAATATAGTGATCTAGACATGGTCTGTAATAGTATTATAGCGATAGAGTCAATATCCTTAACTTGATAATATCTATGAAACCTACAGATAACACATTTACTTGTGAATGCTTTTACTACTGAATGGTTTCTCCTTAAGATCAGAAACTAGACAAGGATAACCATGCTCACTACTTAGATTTAAAATTTTATGGGATATCTTGGGTAGTGCAATAAGGCTGGAAATAAAAAAATTATATGTGTTTAAAACAAAAAGATTATTCTCAGATGACATGAATATGTATGCAGAGAATCCTAGGGATTTTAGAGAAGAAACTCTACTAGAACTAATAACTGTTTAGCAAGGTCACAGGATTTAAAGTCAATATTAAGCATATTTCCATTTACTAGGAGTTAAAATATAAAATATGAATATTAAATATATTTACCAGAGAACCTCAAAACATGTAATAGAAATGAACTAAATTAAACACTATATATTTTTAAAATTGTAGGAACTGACAAACTGATTCCAGAATTTACATGGAAATGCAAGAGACCTAAGATAGTCAAAATAGTTTGGAAACAGTTAGAAGACATCCTGCCTAAATTCAAGACATATATCTTCATGCATTCAGGATGCTATAACAAAAGACCATAGACTGGATGGCTTATAAACAACAGAAACTTATTTCTCTCAGTTTTGGAAGCTGGGCAGCCCAAGACCAGCAAATTCTGTGTCTTTTGAGGACCTGCTTCCTAGTACAGACAACTGTCTTCTCCTTGTGTCCTCATATGGTCAAAAGGACTTTGAGGCCTCTTCTGTAAAGGCAGTAATCCCATCCATGAGAGTTCTGCCTTCATGACCTCATCACCTCCTAAAGGCTCACCTTCTAGTACCATCATATTGGGAATTAGGTTTCAACCTATGAATTTTGGGGGGACATAAAACTTCAGTCTATAACAACATACTAGAAAATGACCATAATAAAGATAGTGTAATATTGTTTTACAGATAGACATAATGTGTGCAACAGCAATAAAATCAGATTATAGTAAATTGATTTTTAACAAAGGTGACAAAGTAATTAAAAGATGATTTTTAGTTTTTACACTAAATGATACTGAGAAAGCTAAACATCCATATGGGGAAAACAAAATGAGCATAGACCACTACCTTATACCGTAAGCAAAAACTAACTTGAGCTAGATCATTGACTAGGCAGCAAAGCAAATAATATAAAACTTCTAGAAGTAAACAGAAGAAAAATCTTTGTGACCTTGGGAAAGATATATTATTTTTATATAGAACACACCAAAAAATGAAGACCACAAATAAATGCTAGATTTAATTAAAATTTGAACATTTTGCTCTTGTAAAGATACCATTAAAAAAATAAAACAGTAGCCAGGCACAGTGGCTCACACCTGTAAACCCAGCACTTTAGGAGGCCGATATGGGTAGATCACCTGAGGTCAATAGTTCGAGACCAGTCTGGCTAACATGGAGAAATCCCATTTGTACTAAAAATACAAAAAATTAGCTGGGCTTGGTGGTGTGACTGTAATCCCAGCTACTCAGGAGGCTGAGGCAGGAGAATCGCTTGAATCTGGGAAGCGGAGGTTGCAGTGAGCCAAGATTGTGCCATTGCACTCCAGCTTGGGCAACAAAGCGAAACTCCATCTCAAAAATAATAAATAAATAAACAAACAAATAAATAAAATTTTAAAAATAAATAAAAATAAATAAAATTGTAAACCACAGACTGGAAGAAAATGTAGACATCTGACAAATGAGTCGTGTTTAAAATATACAAAGAATAATTTAATAATAATTTTTAAAACTCAGTGCAAACTTAGAAAATTATTTCAGCAGACATTTCATCAAAGAAGATAAATGAATAAATGATAAGAACATGCAAATGTTCAATATTACTAGTTATCAGGAAAATAAAAATTAAAAACCTTAAGGAGACACCAACATGTAGCCATTAGAATGGCTAAAAGAAAAAAAAAAAAAAAAATAGACAGACAATACAATGTATTGGCCTGAATGTGAAGTAAGTTAAATTCTTTTATATTGCTCCTGGGAAAGCAGATTAGTACAGAGTTTTGTAAAGTGTAGCAATAAAGGAACTAGTTTTAAATCTAACCTAGATTTTCCAATGACCAAAATTAGAATAACTACTGGCAACTCTTTGTGAAGTTGTTAGTCCACGTTATAAAATTTGGGGAGGGCTTATTTAGAGAGTTGAAGTCTATATCACTCTTTCTGACAGTAAACTGAATATCATAGTATCTATTTGTTGAATATATTTCCTGTCTCTAAAGAAAACTTTATCAACTGATTTCAAGGCAAAGGTGCATACCATGCCTAAAGCTGCAGACTAGATAGAAACTGAGCTACTTGATTCCTAATCCTGGCTGTATCCTTTGTGTCCCTGAAAAAGTAATACGAACAATCAGAGGTTTAATCCTTTACATTGCAGACTAATTCTAAGAAAAATTTTAAAATCTCTAAAATAATATTTTTATATTTTTTACATCTTGCTGAATAGTAAATGTCAGGCCTCTGAACCCAAGCCAAGCCATCACACCCCGTGTGACTTGCACGTATATGCCCAGATGGCCTGAAGTAACTGAAGAATCACAAAAGGTGTGAAAATGCCCTGTCCCGCCTTAACTGATGACATTCCACCACAAAAGAAGTGAAAATGGCCAGTCCTTGCCTTAAGTGATGACATTACCTTGTGAAAGCCCTTTTCCTGGCTCATCCTGGCTCAAAAAGCTCCCCCACTGAGCACCTTGAGACCCCCACTCCTGCCCACCAGAGAACAAATCCCCTTTGACTGTAATTTTCCTTTACCTATCCAAATCCTATAATACGGCCCCACCCTTATCTCCCTTCGCTCAGCCCGCCTGCACCCAGGTGACTAAAAAGCTTTATTGCTCACACAAAGCCTGTTTGGTGGTCTCTTCACAGGGACGCGCATGACAATAAACACACAATACCAGCTTACTACATACTTTTCAATGCTTTACTGGAAAGGGAAAGAAAGACATAAACTAAGAGAAAGAGAACAAGATCAGTTCCATTAAAAAATTACCTTGAGATTTTTGCATGAATCATAAAAATCTACTAGTTTCCAATGGCACAAAATTACCACAAAATCTAATTTATTGCACAAAGCAGGGGAAGTAGAGAAGAAAGGGGAGGAAGTTAATTCTACATCTCTGTGTGCCCCCCATTGGCTTATGCTGAAGCTGGGTAAAGATACTCAAGGCAGGAGACCCCTAATGCTGGTGTCAAGGCTTTTGTTAAATCGTGTTGAAGGCCCACCCACAGATGATCACTTTGCCTTATTTGATATGCAGATGTTGGTTTTGGAATTAAAAACAAAACCAAAAACAAACCAAGGCTTATTTTTAAATGAAGAGGCCTGCAGCTATGGTTAGAAAAGGTAGAAAATATTCCTCTTAGTTAGCTAGTAACTTTAATAATTCCCCAGAGCACTAGTAATTATCAAAGCCAAGAATTCTTACCTCTCCCCTCAGTCCATTTACAAAACAGCATCCTATATAAATAAAAATATCTGTAAATAAAACCATAAAATACATTGGTTAATAATATGGCTATTAAAAATAAAAACACATCTAAGGTTCTTGTTTTGTATTTTATAGATCATAAAGTCAATTCCTTCCCTGGAGATGAGGTGAAAAATTAGTATCATAAAGTACTTAAATATGCTGAATTCTATCCTATAGGAGAAAACAGAAATTCATTATTTTACTTTCATTTTGTTCTAAAATAAAATTCAGGCTAAATTTTTTTCCGCTACTTTATAGTAGCATGCTACTACTATATATGCAGCATTTAACTCATACAGCTGCATGTACAAAAAAAGTCATTGAAAATGAGTGTAATCAAGCACCACTTAAAAAGAAAAAAATTTATTCCCAAGGTGATACATTTAACAATGATAATATAAGCAAAATTAAGGTTTTTTTTGCTTATAAACTGTCTGGCATATGCTTACATTTATCTTCTATTGATAATATGAAGTCTATTTTGTTGCCTCAAAAAAGGCAAGCTCAATGGGAATTCTGCATGTCATATTAAGGCTTATATTTTCAAATAAAAATATTAGTTTTGATAAAACGTTAAATATAAAAAGACTGTCACTGTGAAAGAGGATCTAAATTGACAAGCCATTCCAAGAGATGCACAATATATTTTTTACATAAACTCTAACTGCCAACAATGGATTTTTTTTAAGGAGTCAACCTTTTCTCTGAAAAGATCAATGCAGTATATGCTGAATTTAAGCATTTTCTGATTATCAGTTTGTCATTCATTTAGAGCACATCTAGAGAGTGTGAGGATCAAATAGATGGGAAATGACCCTGCTGACTGAGAGCACTGCATGCTTGCTTAACTGCAATCCATAGCATTGGACAGAATCTTAGAATACATGTAGAAGGTGGCATGGGACGAGAAACCTCCAGGCAAGAAGACAGTGAGTCATTTATATAGCTGATTAGCTAGTAGTCTGTCATGATTTACAATAAGTACTCTCCTATACAACTACTGCAGCCTTAAATTTTCCAGCAAACCCAACCCAGCAGATAGTTTTTTCTCAAATAAGAGACTGTGTATAGGTAAGTGGAAAACTTCTTTCAAGGTGAAACTGTGATCTCCATCTGTTCATCCCTGGGGAAAAATTTTATATTTTTGTCAGCAGAAGCAATGAACTGGAAAAATGTGACAATAAATTGGGGCTTACGCCACCTTTGATGACAACAATTTGTGTTCATTTGTTCCTCTGTCAAACTGAGTTCAATTAAAGAACTACAAGGTATAAAACTAAATCTTTAGGAATAGGTAGCAGATTTCAAAAATCTTAAAATTTATTTTTCTTAACCAAAACTTTTACATTTTCTTCCATGTTCTTCAATATTAGATGTGTGTAGTGTACATTTCCTTACCCCTTCTCTGTTACCTTATCTCCCTACTTACTTTGACCATGGCATCTTATGGCTCATTTATACTTCTTGCTGTTTCTTTCCATTGTATTTGTCCATTCAATTATCTCTCATGTGGCCTCACTCAAATATAAGCAGGTCTTCAATGTAAATATTTTTATTAAGATGATTTTAGCTACAAATGATAACTTTAAAATTTATTATAAAAATAGTCCTTCTGTATTGTGGATTTGACTCAGCAATTAATACTCTTCTATTAAAATAATCTATTAAGAAAGAAAATGCTTAAACAAGCTAATCCATATTTAAAATTAATTTTTCATGAGGTAATTCAATGGGGTAAAGGAATATTATTTTAATGAATGACACTGAAACAACTGGATATCCATATGGGGGAGAAAAATCCTTAACCCATACCTCACACCAAATACAAAAATCAATTTGAGTTGAATCATAGACTTCAGCGTAAAAGCTAAATCTATAAAGCTTCTAGAAGAAAACGTTCCTTACCCAGGAGTAGGCAGACATAGAACACAAAAAGCAAGAATCATAAAAGAATACATTAATAATAAATTATGCTTAGTCAAAATTTAAAACTTCACTGCTTATTAAACAACCATTAATAAAATTAATAGGTTTGCTACAAATTGGGATAAAGTATTAAGAAATACACCTCACAAAGGATTTATAGTCAGAATATATAAGGAACTCTCTATATTATATCTATACAGTAATCATGCTAGATATACTTTATGGCATAACATGTAGTAATAAAATATGTTTTGTTACTATAAATTAATAAAAATACAATTCAACAAAAATAGGTAAAAGACTTTAACAAGTGACAATGAGATAACACACACACACAAACACACACTACTGTCATAAATTTAAAACTCTGACAAAATCGAATGTAGATGAGAATGTGGTGCAACTGGAACTCTCACACATTTGGTGGAAGCATAAATGATATAGTGCCTTTGGAAAGGACTTTGGCAATTGATTATAGTGAATCCATCTTGTGACCTAGCAATTCTGTTCCCAGGAACTTTACTAAGAAAAAAGAAAACATCTGTCCATAAAAAGAGTGATACAATAAAATAATTTATGTACCTCTGCCTGCAAGTACTATTAACTCTATATATTTATTCTTTCATTTATTCCACAAATATTTACTGAGAATCTCCTATGGTCAAATTACTTTGCTGGCAACAAATAAAGAAATGTAAGTCATGGTCTTGCAGATCATGGAGCTCACAATCTAATTAACAAGAAGAGGTTTACATATATGAAAATATTAATATAAAGCAGCATGTCATCCGGTATCAAATAAATGATCCCCAAAAAACAAAATGGCAAAGAATAAAAAGTGATTATCTAGGACATTCCTAAGAGTGTCAAAGATCTGCTAGATTTATTCCCCTTCCTTTACCTCTCCACACAAAGTGTCAAGCAATAATCTTTAAAAGCACCTCATTTTAATTTAAAATCCCATAATTTTTGAGACGAAAAGGACCTCAAGAATCATCTGTTCTTGTCCTTTTTTTGCAGATAGGAAAATTAAACTTCAGTGAGATTCCATGATTAGAATGAAATGTTACATCCCTGCGTAGTTTGACATAGCATTGATGGGAAAGTATAGACAAGGTGTGACA
This sequence comes from Chlorocebus sabaeus, assembly GCF_047675955.1. Classification (NCBI taxonomy): domain Eukaryota; kingdom Metazoa; phylum Chordata; class Mammalia; order Primates; family Cercopithecidae; genus Chlorocebus; species Chlorocebus sabaeus. The sequence continues at coordinate 84,059,556 of NC_132926.1, forward strand.
GATCATTTCTCTAGTTTTCTGAATGTTTATCTAATATGCACATTGAAGGAAAATCTGGAAGAGAAATAGGGCAGGGATAAGGGAGTTGGTGATACATTTGATTTGGGATAGGTGATTTGAGTTACTCTCATGTCATCCAGGAGAAGGCATCTCAGAAGCAGACCAACTCATGGCTAAATGGTAGCCATGTTCAATAGGTGCTTTTATGTCAGACACTGTACTAAGCACTTTGCACAACACTGTCTCATGTAGCATTCTCAACAGCTTTTTGTGATAAATATTATTACTGCCCTTTCTCATGAGGAAATTGAGGCTCAGAGAATGAAACAACTTGCTGACATTCACAGAGATGTTAAATATTTGAGTCAGGATTTCAATTCATTTCTTTCTGGACCCAGGCCATCATTATTCTCACTGTAAGTTTTCCCTTTAGAAAGCTCAATGTTCCAACTTCCAGCTTAAAGGTGGTTGGCATCATCTAATGTGGTACCCTAAAATTTCTCCTAATTGAAGTACTATAATGAGAAGGAGGAAGACAAAAAAAGCATAATATGATAATGTCACAATCAATATTTCAAAAATATGCATACGATTTCTATTATAAAGGGTGGCATACTGAAATAAAAATTACAATTGGTTGCTCATCATTTTATTAAGCCAAAAAAGAATAGTTAGTATACATGTTTGTTGACTCTGTTTCAGGAATTTGAAATTTCCACCAATCAGAATATTGAACAGGGATCCTTTTACTGTATGACTGCCTTTGCATATACCATGAACTCATGTGTTCACCTGTATCTGCATCAAATCAGAAATTGCACTTCCAAAAAAAAAGAAAAGAAAAGAAAAGAAAAATAAAAACTACACAGAAAGAGGAAGGAAGCCCAAGGAGGATATTTTAAACTAAATGTGTGGTATCAAATTAAAGTACTTTAAGTAGAATTGGGCAAAGAAAGAGACCTGTTAGAATGCATAATTGAGATTGGATTGTTTTAAATCATTTTCTTCAAGTAAGACAAGAAATACATAAATGCATACATATGCATACATATAAGGATTATGGCCATGTATTTCAGATATTCTGAATATCAGAGAGCCAAACAATGGAGTTCTATTGCATTTCCATCTCAGGTGAGATGATCCATAGAGGATAAAGGCTGACCTCTGAAACAAAACTAAGAGTCATACCCATTTGGAATGGGTATGGAAGACATACCCACTTACACACCATTCATCTATAGAACTGAGGAGAGATTTTACCAGCACCTAGGTGGGCAGAGAGGGAAAAAGGCAATGTGCAAACTAGCATGTGACAATCTGTAAATTCAGGATAGATTTCACTTGAATGCTTTTTGAGATACTGGAAAACAGTACAGTTCAAGGAAGTTTCTAATTAAACTCAGAAAAAAATGATCACTCAAAAGATCTAAAAAGTTTTGGAAAAACAACTTTTATCTTAATAAGATGCTAAATGTTATAATCTCTAGATATCAGGAGCAGATATGCCTAATGCATAGGTAGAGATAAAAGACTTTCTTTTAAGATGAAAAGAGTGATACTGGAAAAAATTGCGCGAAATTAAAAGCAAAATGCTGCATTGGAAGTCGTGAAAACAAAACAGATTGTAGGAGATTGAATCAAATACATGAAAGATAAGCAAGCTCTCCTTAAAGGCAAGGAGAAAAGTATTGAATATCAAAAATTAGATTGAAATAATAGAAATATGGGCTAGATAATTTATGCCAAAATTGTAGGTATTTCTGAAAATGAGACTGGAACAATGGCATAGAAACAATAAGCTGTTTAATAGAGAAAACTCTTAGTGATAGAGATGTAAATATACAGATTCAAATAATTCATAAAGTTTCAGAAAATATCAAAGGAAAAGCACGCATATCAATATACATCTTGACAATTTTAAAAATATAAGAATAAATAAAAAAGGTGATTTCCAACAAAATAATATTGAAGTTTTTCACAGACTTCTCTGCAACTCTAGATTTTATATGAAAATGGTACCAGATTTACAGTGTTTAAAGTAAAAGGATGAAATTAGATTGGATACTTCAAAATAGCAACACTGAGAAAAAGAATTGAGTGTAAGTAGTTTATTTGGGAGACAATCCCAAAAACAACAACAATAAGTAGTAGAGAATTGAGATGGAAAGGTGTTGTTTGCCTTATCAAGCAAACTTTCTCCACAGGTTATTATAGGCCAGTCGTTCCAGGGTATACTGAAGTGGTGTAAAACATGCACTTCAGAGGTGTGCCACTTTATTAGTCCATTCTCACACTGCTATAAAGAACTACTTGAGTCTGGGGAACTTATGAAGAAAAGTGGTGTAATTGACTCACAGTTCTGCAAGTTGAACAGGAGGAACAGCCGGGGAGGTCTCTGGAAACTTATAATCATGGTAGAAGATGAAGGGGAAGCAAGGCACAAATTTACATGGCCAGCAGGAGACAGAGAGAGAGAAAGAGAGAGAGAGAGAGCAAAGGGGGAAGTGTTAGTAAAGGGGTTACAGGCCCCATGCAAGTCCAAAATCCCAGCAGGGCAGTCATTAAATTGTAAAGCTCCAAAATAATCTCCTTTGACTCTGTCTTGCATCCAGGTCACATTGATACAAAGGGTGGGCTCCCAAGGCCTTGGGCAGCTCTGGCCCTGTGTCTCTGCAGGGTACAGCCCCTTCCCAGCTTCTTTCATGGGCTGGTGTTGAGTGCCTGTGGCTCTTATGGGCACATAGTGCAAGCTGTCAGTGGATCCACCATTGTTCTGGAAGACAGTGGCCCTCTTCTCACAACTCCACTAGGCAGTGCTCCAGTGGGGACTCGTGTGAGGGCTCAAACCCCACATTTCCCCTCTGCATTTCCCTAGTAGATGTTTTCCATTAGGGCTCTGCCCCTGTAGCAGAGGGGATATCCCTGGCATTTCCTGCTTGGATATCGAGGCGTTTCCATACATTCTCTCAAATCTAGGTGGAGGCTTCCAAACCGAAACTCTTGCCTTCTACATACCCATAGGCTGAACACCACATGGAAACGGCCAAGGCTTATGGCTTGCACCCTCTGGAACAGTGGCCTGAGATGTATCCGGGGCCCTTTTAGCCATGACTAGACCTGGAGTGACTGGGATACAGGGCACCATGTCCTCAGGCTACATAGAGGAGCAGGGCCCTGGGTCAGCCCACAGAACTAATTTTCCCTCCTAGACCTTCAGGCCTATGATGAGAGAGGCTGTTACAAAGATCTCTGCAATGCCTTGGGCAGATTTTCCCCATTAACTTGACTATTAACAGTCAGCTCCTCCTTACTTATGCACATTTCCATAGACAGCTCAAATTCCTTCCCAGAAAATGGCTTTTTCTATTCTACCACATCTCTAGTCTGCAAATTTTCTAAATTTTTATGCTATGTTTCCCTGTTAAATATAAGTTCTAGTTTCATGTCATATCTTTGTCTATGTAGGTGAGCATAGACAGCCAGGCCACATTTTGAATGTTTTGCTGCTTAGAAATTTCTTCTGCCAGATACCTTAAATCATCACGCTCGAGTTCAAAGTTCCACAGATCTCTTGGGCAAGGGCACAATGTGGTTAGTCTCTCAGAGTGACCCTTACTTCAGTTTCCAATCAGTTTCTCATCTCCATCTGAGGACACCTCAGCCTGGACTTCATTGTCCATATCACTATCAGCATTTTGGTGACAACCATTTAAGAAGTCTTTAGGAAGTTTCGAAATTTCCCTCATCCTCCTGTCTTCTGAGCCCTCCAAACTGTTCCAATCTCTGCCCTTTACCCAGTTTCAAGGTTGCTTCCACATTTTTTCAGGTATCTTTATAGCAATGCTTCACTTATCTGGTACCAATAATTTTCTGTATTAGTTCATTGTCACACTGCTATAAAGGCATAACTGTGACTGGGTAATTTAAGAAGAGAAGAGGTTTAATTGACTCACAGTTCTATAGACTATACGGGAGACATGGCTAGGGAGGCATCAGGAAATTTACAATAGTGGCAGCAGTTGAAGGGGAAACAAGGCACATCTTCACCTGGCCAGCAGGAGACAGAGACAGAGAGAGAGAGAGAGAGAGAGAGAGAGAGAGAGAGAGAGAGAGAGAGAGAGAGATAATGAAGGGGAAAGTGCTATAAACTTTCAAACAACCAGATCTTGTGAGAATTCTGTCATGAGACAGCACTACAGGGATGGTGCCTAAGCCATTAGAAATCACCCCATAATCCAATCACCTTCCAACAGGCTCCACTTCCAACACTTGGGATCACAATTCAACATGAGCTTTGGGTGGGGGCACACAGCCAAACCATATCGCCTGCCTAAGAGGAAAGGAGACTGAGGTAGATAAAACCAACTCCTAGCACTCGTTGGTGGAGGGTTGCTTCTGTGCAGTGTTACTTTCAAAGCACTTCCCACTTGTTACATACACTGGCATAGTGAGCACGGTGAGCTCTCACAACCAGAGAAGTTCCTCATGCAAAGAGCTGCAGATGCTGACAGCTACAATCCTGGTTGATGTGCCAGAAATGTAATTGCTGAAGGGATATGGGTGGGCATCAACAGCAGCTAATGCAAAGTCAAGAATTTTAGAGTCACTGAAATTGTCTCTTACATTTAAAGATAGCAGGACATGTCCAAATAGTCAAAAGTTCAGAAAACACATCTTTTAATACAGTACTTGAAGGACTTTGTGGTATAAAGAACCGCAATACTGTCCTTCGAAGCTTTCAACAAGTAGTTCTTCTACCTTATTCACAGAAGGAACATTTCTAAATCTTTCCTGTTTTTCTAAATAATACTAATGAAGTTTCAATAAACTTCAATAAACTTTTGGCCTGTGTTAGACTGTTCTAAGCACTTGACATGTATGATCTCATTTCATTTGCTGAACAACTCTTTGAAGCAAACACTATTATTATCCATATTTCATAGATGATGAAAACAAAGCAAAGTATAGGTAAGTTTCTGTGTTCTCTCATTAGTAAATAGCAGAGATAGGGTATACAGTCTTTGTACCTTGAAATGTGCTCATTTCAAAATAATGGCCTGTTCAATTCCAAGAGCAAATAAATTTCATCAGGATGCAGTGTCATCAAAGCAGGCACCATGTCTCTCGAGTTCACCGTTACTTCCTCAAGGTCTGGCAGAAAGCCTGGCATAGATTAGAACCTTCATATGTATTTGTCAAAAATTGATTTTCATTGTAACCTGTATTTCCCACCAATACAAAGAATACTATTGGAAATAAGAAATTCTTCCAGAAAAGACTTTTGTTTTCAGACAGTATACCACCACATTGCAAGTTCTAATTAATGTTAAAAGACTATACTAAAAGGAAAGTAAAATAAAACTATGTGAGAAAACAAATCTAGAAAAAAAAAAACAAAACAAAACTAAGTCTTAGTGGTGGTAATTGTGTTGGTAAAATACAGTAACTTTGTAATTTAATTGTGTCTTCCTCAGTGGGTGTCAGAGAGGATTCTGTGCACAATAGAACTGAGAAATTCAGAGGTTCTTTGCAGAGCAATGAAAAAAATTAATGATCTCACTGTCTTTGATTTAGACTTTTTGAATTACAATTAGGTGTACCTGTTGTAGTTTTGGATCCTAGAGGCCTCAGCTCATAACAACAAATCCAGAAAGCCAAAGCAAAGTATAACTCAGTATCTTCGTGTGCAACTGGAGCGGCAAACAAAATCCAAATTTTGGGGGTTTACCATTATTGGGTATCCAGGATATTTGATTTAAATAATCTTGTTTGGGTTTAGTCAGGATTTATTGTTTTTAGAATGTGAATAGTGCCAATACCAAATTTTGTTTAAAGGATTCATGTAAGTCTTTCTCAAAGTATCTTTCCTCCTTATATATTGATTCTTAGCTGGCCTGGAACTGAACTTCATTGCACTGAACTGAGGATTGGTTTCACTTGGCCTCCAAGAAGAATGCCAGCATGTAAATCATCTTTTGTATTTAATAAAGTCTATAACTCCCATAATGCTAGAAATTACAATTTTAGCACTAATCCCTAGTTATCAACACTAATATGACTGATACGATATTTTTACGTTGTAATGATCCTTTTAGGTGGTATCAGAGAGAAGGTAATTAGACAGTTTCATTCCCATTGCCGACCTCTCCAGGAATCCTGATGTTTGTCCTCAAGGTAATGGGTCATCAAAATTACACAAGTTGCAAGTTGTTCTGTGTGTGTTTTTATATTCACCTTTGTGGGGGGGGAACTTTTCACCAAATTTAAATGTGAATTAGCATAATCCATGCTGTCTGAGACTATACTAATAAAGGTTACCATAAATTGTAAATGTGACCATCCTATGAACTTTACATCACCAAAGAGATATGAACAAATTGAGACAAAACAAAATAATATGATAATTGGAAATGAAACACATGAGAAACAATGGAAAGCAGTATCAATCAGAGACCAGATGTATTATTTCCAGAAGAAAAAAATTTACAGAAAGAAAAATTATTCTAACATTTTAATAGTGATAGGACTAGAAGGCAGTCAAAAAGAGTAAATCACTGTAAATATTAAAGAAAGCTTTAGACATAAACAGATACTTTCCAAAAGAAAACATATATGCGGCTGACAAGGATATTAAAAAAGCTCAATATCACTGATCACTAGAGAAATGCAAATCAAAACCACAATGAGACACCATCTCACACCAGTCAGAGTGGCTACTATTAAAAAGTCAAAAAATAGCATACTGCTGAAGTTGTGGAGAAAAGAGTACCCTTACAAATATTCCCTGTTCATGAGAGTGTAAATTTGTTCAACCTTTGTGAAAAACAATGGCAATTCCTCCAAAAGCTAAAAACAAAACTACTATTCCACCCAGCAATCCCATTACTGAGTATATATCCAAAATAACATAAATCATTCTACTCTAAAGAAACACACACACCTATGTTCACTGCAGAACTATTCACAATAGGAAAGATGTGACATCAACCTAAATGCCCATCATCAGTAGACTAGATAAAGAAAATGTAGTACTTATATACCATGGAATACTATGCGGTCATAAAAAAGAACAAGATAATGTCTTTTGCAGGAATGTGGATGGAGCTGAAGGCCATCTTCATTAGCAAACTAATGCAGGAACAAAAAACTAAATAGGACATGTTCTCACTCACAAGTGGGAGCTAAACGATGAGAACACATACACACAACGAGGGAAACAATAAACACTGGGACTTATCAGAAGGTGGAGGGTGGGAGAAGGGAGAGGGTCAGAAAAAAATAACTGTTGGTTAACAGGCTTAGTGCTTGGGTGATAAAATAATGTGTATGGCAAATCCCCATAACACAAGTTTACCTATGTAACAAACCTGCACATGTACCCTTGAACCTAATAGAAAAGAGAAGAGAAGAGAAGAGGAGAGGAGAGGAGAGGAGAGGAGAGGAGAGAAGAGAAGAGAAAAGAAGAGAAGAAGGCTCTACTTCCTGTCCCTGGTTCTATTCCAAACATGGTGAAACCTTGCCATGGTTCAATTCTTCTTTTTTTTTTTTTGAAAGGAGTGTGTGTATGGTGAGGAGCTTTTGTTTATTACTCTGTTAGAAAGTAAAGACTTTCACTATGTTTATTAGAAGGTTAATGATCACTGCCTGCAATAGAATTGTCATTTTCTCTCTTAAGTTACATTCCCATCCACCGTTCTGGAGAGCTGAAATAGCGGAGGATCCACTCTCAGCTTTTTGAGGTCCTACCCTTCTTCCCCCAGCACCCCTTCTACACCACCCTGTGGTGATGAGATCAGGTGTTCTGGGACCTGTCAAACTTAGCTATTTCTCTTAATCTTTCAAGACCCAAACTTCTAAAACTTCTAGTTTTTTCCTCACTTTGAATACTTTTTACTATGCAACAAGGCAGGATGAGCATGGAGATGCTTTTCTTAAGAACTTTTACACATTCTTGACAAATCTGGAGTGGAAAGCCTACATTAGTTCTGACCTAGGTACTTGAACAAGCTTCTTCTTTTTTTCTGTTTTTCTAGTTGGGTGGTATGATAAGATCTTAGGCTTTTCTGTGAGCTTTCCACATAGAAAAGGACAGAATAAGTCATTTGGCCTATATTTGTATTAGGGTTATGGTTGCTTCTAGCAATTTAAAAGATTTTTTACCTGAGATTAGGCCTCTCTCCTTGGGTTCCACATAAACATTTGGAACCAAGCCGTTGTCCTCTGTACATCTGTTTTTTTTTTTCTTTTTTTCTTTTTTTCTTTTTTTTCAGCTCTACTACCTTGCTGAATAAACTGGCAACAAAATTGAGGTATTTCTTAGGCCTTTATTCAATAGACTCTTTAAAAAATTTTTTTTACTTTTTGTGGGTACATAGTAGTTGTATATTTCAATAACATCTTAAAGTCATTTTTTTGTTATGTAATAGTATTTCAGCAAATGAAGCAAGAATAATGCACAGGAAGCATTCAAAGACAAAATTCCTAGTGGAAAGCCAATTTCCAACATTGGGAGAAATATCTAGAGTTTCTGTTAACAAATGACAGTCTCCCCTTACAGTCTATGGGAACAAGCTCTCATTGGCTAAAATAAGGCTATGTTTGGGGATGAGGGCACAAGGAAGATTCAAATAGCAAGAAGGCAAAGACTACAGAATGGGAGAAAATTTTTACAATCTACCCATCTGACAAAGGGCTAATATCCAGAATCTACAGAGAATCAAACAAATTTATAAGAAAAAAACAACCCCATCAAAATGTGGGCAAAGGATATGAACAGACACTTCTCAAAAGAAGACATCTATGCAGCCAACAGACACATGAAAAATGCTCACCATCACTAGTCATCAGAGAAATGCAAGTCAAAACCACAATGAGATAACATATCATTCCAGTTAGAATGGCAATCATTAAACAGTCAGGAAACAACAGATGCTGGAGAGGATGTGGAGAAATAGGAATGCTTTTACACTGTCCGTGGGAGTGTAAATTAGTTCAATCATTGTGGAAGACAGTGTGGTGATTCCTCAAGGATCTACAACTAGAATTACCATTTGATCCAGCAATCCCATTACTGGGTATATACACAAAGGATTATAAATCATTCTACTGTAAAGACACATGCACACATATGTTTATTGTTGCACTATTCACAATAGCAAAGACTTGGAGCCAACACAAATGTCCATCAATGATAGACTGGATTAAGAAAATGTGGCACATATATACCACGGAATACTATGCAGTCGTTAAAAAGGATGAGTTCATGTCCTTTGTAGGGACATGGATGAAGCTGGAAACCATCATTCTCAGGAAACTATCACAAGGACAGAAAACCAAACACTGCATATTCTCACTCACAGGTGAGAATTGAACAACAAGATCACTTGGACACAGGGCGGGGAACATCACACACCAAGGCCTGTCGGGGGCTAGGGGGCTAGGGGAAGGATAGCATTAGGAGATATGCCTAATGTAAATGATGAGTTGAGTTGATGGGTGCAGCAAATCAACATGGCACATGTACACCTATGTATCAAACCTGCACATTGTGCACATGTACCCTAGCACATGTACCCTAGAACTTAAAGTATAATAATAATAATAATAATAATAATAATAAAAAGAAGGCAAAGTTTAAATCAAGCAGAGCTTCAGAGGCTTAATTTGATTTATAGTTTATTGGTGTCAAGCATTAGCAGATGGTACTACATTGGCTGCTCTGATATTCCTCACTGTTAACTTATGTTGAACAACTGCATCTAGGTCAAGAATGTCCACCAACCTGGGCAGCATAATTAGACCTCGTCTCTATAAAAAATTTAAAAATTAATCATGTATTGTGGTGTGTGCCTCTGGTTTCCGTTACTCAGGAAGTTGAGATGAGAGGATCACTTAAGCCTAGAAATTCAAGGCTGAACTTAGCTATGATCATGCCCACTACACCCCAGTCTGGGTGACAGAGTGAGATCTTGTGCCTAAGGAAAAGAAAAGAAAAGAAGAGGGGAGGGGAGGGGAGAGAAGGGAAGGGAAACAAAGGGACGGGGAAGGGGAAGGGGAAGGGAAGAAAAATTCGTGATAGGGTTGTTCTCTGAGGGCTAATATGTTTTGTTTCGAGTCTTTCTGTGGTGTTCCCTCCAGGTGCTCTTAAGTTGGCTGTGAATTCTTCACTGCATGTCTTGGTCTGTGAAAATTTGACCCTCCAAGATTTTCTTATACTTCATTAAAATAGTCTCTACTTTTGAAATACCTGACTCAGTGTACAACATTTCATCAGATGTGTTCATCAGATGGGGGAGGGAGACAGATACTGGGAAATGCACGAGAAATAAAAAGTAAAATCTGTACGCCTCAAGGACTTGTCTCTGAAGCAGGAAACCTCTGTTGTTCAGGCAATTTCAGTAAAGCTTTCTAATTATCACCAAATAGCAATATTCCTCTATACTTAAAAATGCTACTGTATTATATTTTGAAATTCAGTCTCAGAGTCACTGGGAGAGATAAAAATGTAAGGCTTCCCTGTGGTATGCTCAGGAAATACGGGTCGTGTTCTGCCAGGTGACCATCTCTCTTTTTTTTTTTTTTTACTCACTCTGTTCTCTGTTCTTATAGGTGAACAATGTGGTAAAGTAGGAAATAAAAACTAAAAAATATCACTGGATCAATTCTAAGGGATCTAGAATACAATTGAGGCTGCCAGTAAATAGCCATCTAAACTTGGAGCATTTGTAATACCCATAAGCCAAAGTTTGTTTAATCTACAAAACAAGACTAAGTACTTGTAAAAATCGAATCGAAAAACATAATAATTTAAGCATTTGTAAAATATCTGTATATTAAAAGTGATAAAAGAGTCACACAGTTCTTCTGATTTAAGAAATTACAATCAGGTTATTTTAGTGGACATATTTATCCATGACTATAAAATTTTAATCTATTTACTGGTTTGGTTTATGAGGATTGAGAAAATATGGCCATGCTTAGGAAAATAAATGTGTTGATATGTGACAACCCATTTTATCTTGCAGTAATATATTCAAGGTCAGCCAACAGCTATATGCAGAGGGGTTTTGTTTGTTTTACTTATATCAATAAATAAATATCCATGAGGAAAAATATTATCAAATATTAATAAGTATGGATGTTGAATAATATTCAGCATTTTAAAAAAGGTTTAGGCAAAAGAACAATGTCAAGGCTAATTATTTGTGGCTGACACAAAAGGATTAGAGTATAAAAGTAATGCCTATAAAGAAGCCTAAAATATTCATTCAGTTACTCAAAAGAAACATGATGTTGGAACAGGAAGAGGTTAAATTCATTCATTTAATGAAGTATAAGATTAATGGCTCAAGAATTAAATACATATAATAATCTAAGAAATATGACATTATATTTAAAAGTGCATTAAAAATGTAAGATTAACCACATAGTTACTTCTGCTTCCTTCTAAAATCTCACAAAATGACACTAGAATGATTATTTAAAGAGGCAAATTAAAAGAAAAAAGAACAAGCTAGGATGTGACAGCAGTAAAAGTTTGAAACCTATAAAGCACAAGGCAAAAGCGGCAACTGACTTGATGAACTGGAGGAAAAACAAAGCTAAGTTCACAGGATTCAGGTATGAAGGTGAAAATCAGCATAGTAGCTACCCCTGTGCAGAGCTGATTGACAAGCAAGGGATGAAAGAACTTTCTAGAGTATGAATATATTCTATATTTTACAGTAATGGTTATATAAATGTTTAGGTTTTTCAAAACTAACTTGACGATGTGCTTAAAATCTATGTATTTTCTTAACTATAAATTTTATTGCAATGAAAAAAAAATCTTTATCTTATACTGCTTCCCTTTTTCTCTCATCTGTAAAACAACCTGGAATAAAGCATTGTGCATTCAAAAAAGAGAATTGGTAATTACTTTTCTGCAAAATTTTCATCACATTTTTATTGAAAATCTACAACTAATAGCCTCAGAGAGTCTATTACACATTTGGCATCAAGAATAGGATATTACAATGCTGTAAAATGTAGCATGCAAAGAAGAAAAGGTGTTCTTGAAAATTATATACGATAAAATTAAAAGTAAGCAAATAAATCTTAAGGAGGTAATTTATCAAATAAATAATTAAGGAGTATACAGAAAAGAATTAATGGAAAATAAATAGCTTAAACTCAACTTTGAAGTACTGGAAAATATAACTAGTACATACTGTATACTTTCTATATATCAAAAAAAAAAAATTAGGTGTCACCCGTGTTATATTATTTAATTATAGCAATGACCCCATAAGAGAAAGAATATAAAAATAGGCCTGCATAAGTCACATTGCAAGTAAGTTGGTAAAGTGAGGAATGTAGTACAGCTGAATAATTCTACTAAAATATATCATTCCAAATTCAGCCTTTTACCAATATTAAAAGCTATTTTAGGTGATACCATCTCCTACCCACAGAAAACCCTGAGCTCTTCTAGATGAGGAAAAGAATCTCAGATGAAAGTTGAGGATACTTTTTTTTGATAGGTATAGGAGGGAACACTTGATCTGAAAAACTTCAGCTCTGTCAGTATGACCTTATTTTGGAACCACAAGCTGTTGAGACACTGTGAGCTGTATAGCATATATGGAAAATAAAGTGACCAGATTGTAGAGATGTCTAAATACCAGACTAAGGGAAGCATTATCCTATAGTCACTTTAAAGTTACTTAAATAAGCAAATTCTAATGCACACCAAAACTTTTCAAATTACCAAATATTTTGTAAATGTGAATGTTTGAGAACAGATATTTTTTAATGGCTCACCTTTGAAATCAATTGATACAAACGAGTTACTGAATAATGTACAACCAAGTTCTCACAAGAGGTCAAAATTTAAGGAATCAATACAAATTCACTAGGATAGATTTTAAGAATAAAAGCTTTAAAACTACCAAAAGCAAGTGACTAGAATTATCCAGGAATGTAATTTGGTGGTCTTTTCTGAGGATTTTTTGATAATATATAGTATATTTTAACATATCATAAGCAATAAGCTAGCAACTTCGAGTGTAGGAAATACTAAACCAAATAAAGATGTATAAATATGTGCACCAATAAATATGTACAAAAATGTTCGTAGCAGTGTTGTTAATACTAATGTGATACCAGAACAATCTAAAGGTGAATAATAGAAAAAAACAATACATTGTGGTATATTTATATAATGAAATGCTATAAAGTAATGAAAATAATCAAACTAATGCCACATTTTATATGGATGAGTGTCATTGAATGAAAGAATAATAATAATGTTGACTGAAAGAAGCCAGACATAACAGTGAATACAACAAAATGGAGACTCATTGTAAAATTTCACATTCTATAAAAAGACGCCTGGTACTTTGGCCTTTGATTAAAGACAAACAAATATTGTAAACCGGCGTAAATGAGGTGATATGCCCAACATCTTTCAAGTTGTATAATATATTGTGAGCAATTTCCTGTGTGATGTAGTCAAGGCCTAAAAAAATAAATGAGAGTCTACAAAATGCAGTGATAGAGTAAATTCTTACAAGCAGTTAGATTCTCTCATAACCTGAAAGTGATTAATACAACATAGGCATTATCTTAGGTCATATTTTGGAAGAAATAGCTTTCCTATTGAGCTCATAAAATAAAATCTACACATCCATACATTTTATCAAATGAATTACATATCAGTTCAAAATATCTGGTCACCAATAATGTACCTACTTTATGTTATTTTTGGATATCCACAATCTATACCAATATTTTTAGAAGTTTATATTATATCCGTTCTAGAAAGATATTTTCAAAAAAAACACTGCTCATAAACAATTCTGCAATTCATCTACCTTTTAGATTAACTATTGCTGAAATAGTCATAACTTAGGAAATAATAAATAATGTGGTCTATTTAGTAACTAAACATCATAAAGCTTAAAAACTGAATTAATTTGAAAAGAGTAAGAGTAACATCCCCTTTTCCTCTCAGTTGCAAGCAAATGCAACTCAGGGGAAAAAAAACTCATGAGGTTCTTAAACAGGTAAAAAAAATTACTTAATTTTGTTGTGGAAATATTTTCTTTTATCCCTCAACTTTTGGAAAAAATGCAGAACTTTTTCATTTTTCAAATTATTGACACTGAACCCAACCTTCAACAAACATTTTAGAGAAACATAAAATGGAAAATAAATATTATTACTTCACCCATGATTTAATTTGAATAAAAGGAAATAATGAGATGTCTTGTCTCTCACATACATTAGCAATAATAAAAAAGCATACAGAAATTCCACCTAGGTCACAGGAGGTGGGAACATTAATACACTTATAGTGAGGGTGTAAGTTGGTAACATCTTTCTGAAAAGGATATTGCCAGTATGTATTATTTTCTTAAAAAGTGTACTGTCAGAATCAAGGACTTGGTGGTTTTGGTTCTGATAATGTTTCCTGAAGTTATACAATGAATACAATTGTCAGAATACTCATCATGGGTTGCAAATAGAATAAAGAAAGGCAATCTATGTATGTACTTAACAATAGAAATTGGTTATGTTAGCCATGGAACACTATGTAGTCATTAAATAATGGGGTAGAAATGTAGAAACTATAGAAAGTTTAGCACATAATTAAAAGAGAAAAAATAGGAAAGAAATGTATGTGATATAATAATACTACAATGTAAAAAAATAAAATTATACATGTATTGTTATCAATTTATTTACTAATTATTGAATAATAGACTACTAGGTATATTTGATTTATTTATCAGTCAATTAGAAATAATGTTTATTGACTAACAATGATCATGTGAATATAGATAATTTTATCTTCACTCCTTTAATTTATCCTGTTATTCTATAAATGCAACTATTATATAATAAAAAATAAAATTATATTTCAAAAGAAATTAATCGAAGAATGATGCTTTTTTCATTCATCTAGAGGATATGTATTTGTACAATAAAGTGTCTTGAAAGTGTAGATTCATGTATTATGCCAAAATAAATGCATTTCTATAGATATAAAAATAAGAATGTTCCCTATAATAGTCCATTATTTTACTTTTAAATATTGCTCCTTTTCTGCATTCAAAATGTTTTATACATGTTCTCATTAATCATCTTATTATTCCTTTCTGGTAAGTCGGTGGTAAAAGCTATTTAAAATCACTCACTGCAGAATAGGATCATTAGGACATGTATGAACATGAACTACAGATTAGGATAAGGAAATACAAATGCTACAAAGCACAGTGACCAATTACTGACTTTTTATGAATTGCAAGTCTATTAGTAAAACATTGTTAGCTGCAAATATAAATAAATTTCCTTGTTCTTTTTTTCACCAATATGATCAACTTGGGGGTTTATTAACAGCTGCCTGCAATGTGCAGAAAGTGGGAGGGGAAACTTCAGCCCATTTCTCTTAAAATAATTATACTCCCAATGACTACAATATAATGTTGGCTCACTATGAACTAATCTAACACACACACTCTGCCTCTCTTACCTTTCAAATCATCCACATAAGACAAAAAGCATCAAATTAAAGGAAAGTAAAAGGAACTCTGCCCTTTGAATGTAGTTTGCGATAATTTTCTACGGTGGCCTCTCACAAATAAAATAATATTGAATGTCTATGTCTGTCTGTCTCTGTTTTTGTGTCTGTCTCTCTCCCTTTTTTGTTCTACTTCTTTCACTTTCTGATATGCAAAAGTAAAAACAAACACATACTGATGTAAATTGTAAAATGTTACTTTTAGATGAATGCTGGAGTCACTCAGTGTGCCCCAAAAGAGTGAGAGTTAACATCTTCTTGTAAGTTGTATCTTTAGTCAAGATCTAGGAGAGTGACTTTTTTTAAGTGACAATATTTGCTTCATTTCTCAATAACGTTGTTCTAAATAAAAAGTGCCTAGAATAATTAAACTCTATATTAAGAATTTGATCTTTTAAAAATTAAATTTAAAGAACTTAGAGAAAACGTATACTACAAGAGTGACACATGGATATTTCCATAAAATCTTTCTCTAGGAAGGGGCGGTGCAGACCTCAGATTTTACGTATTTAGTGTTTAAGTCTGTTTAAATTGAAAAGTTACCATAAATTATATTGCCCTCAGAGTGTATGTATTTTTTCTTTCTTTCCTTTTCTTTTCTTTTCTTTTTTTTTTTTTTTAGAGGGAGTTTAGCGCTTGATGCCCAGACTGGAATGCAATGACGTGACCTCAGCTCATCACAACCTCTGCCTCCCAAGTTCAAGTGATTCTCCTGCCTCAGCCTCCCGAGTAGCTGGGATTACAGGTGTGCATCACCATGCCCAGCTAATTTTGTACTTTTTAGTAGAGATGGGTTTCTCCATGTTGGTCAGGCTGGTCTCAAACTCCCGACCTCAGGTGATCCATCCTCCTCAGCCTCCCAAAGTGCTGGGATTACAAGCATGAACCACCGCACCTGGCCATCATGTTTTTAAAGTAGAATAAATTATCCTTCACAAAGCCTTCCAAAAGAGGGAAGAGGAAATACTTTCCTCAGCTCATTATATTATGAGACCAGTGTTAGCTGGACACCAAAGCCAGCAAAGGAATTACAAGAAAGCTATGCAGATGAAAATATCTTATGAATATGGATACAAAAATCCCCAACAAAAGCCAGCAAACTGAATCCAGCAACATAAAGAATCATTATACAATGGATTAAGGATAGGAATGGAAAGTTGATTTAATATTTGAAAAAATAAATCAGTGTAATATACCATATTCATAGAATAAAAGATAAAAACTCATATTTTTTTTCTCAGTAGATGCAGAAAAAATATTTGACAAAACCTAACATCGCTTCATGATACAATATACAATTGGAATACAATAAAGTTTCTTCTACCTCAAACAACTACAATTAACATTAAAATTAATAGTGAAAAACTGAAAACTTTACCCTAATATTAGGAATAAGATAATAATGTCTGCACTCATCACTTCTATTCAACAATATTGAAGGTTATAGCCAGGGCAGTTAGACAAGAAAAAGACAGAAAACACATCCAGATGGGAAAGAAATAAGTAAAACTACCTCCATTTTCAGATAATATGATCTTGTATATATAAAAATCATAAGGAATATACAAAAGAAAAACTACTAAAATGAATAAGTTTATCAAAGTTGTGAAATATAAAATTAACATATAGCTGGGTGCAGTTCTCACACCTGTAATCCCAGCACTTTAGAAGACTGAGGTGGGAGGATCGCCTGAGCTCAGGAATTTGAGACCAGCCTGGGCAACACGGGGAAATCCCCATCTCTACAATAAACTAAGAATGAGCTAGGCAGGGTGGCACACACCTGTGGTCCCAGCTACTCAGGAGGCTGAGGTAGGAAGTTTGCTTGACTCCAGCAGGTCAAGGCTGCAGTGAGCTATGCTTGTGTCACTGCATTCCAGCCTGTGCAACAGAGTGAGACTCTGTCTCAAGAAAAAAAAAAGAAAAGAAAAAATAATTAACATACAAAAGCAATTGTATGTCAATATAGTAATAATGGACAACCCGAAAATAAATAAAGAAGAAAAAAATCAATTTATAATCACAACAAAGAGAACAAAATATTTAGACAGAAGTTTAGCAAAAGTAGCACAAAGTGTGCATCCAGGAAACTACAAAGCACTGTTGAAGAATTAAAATTAAAGAAAGATGTAAATAAATGGAAAGATGTCTCATTTTTATAGATTGTAACACTAAATATTAAGATAGCAACACTCCTAAAATTGATATATTGATAAAATAGGATCCATTACAAAATCCTAGCTGGCCTTTTTGCAGAAAGTTCCAAGCTGCTCCTAAAATTCATATGTAATTATAGGGGACCCAGAAAAAGCCAAAACAATGTTCAAGGAGAACAAAGTAAGAGGATCCACACTTTCTGATTTCAAAACCTACTTAAAAATGACAATGATCAAGGTATTGTGCTACAAGCCTAAGGACAGACATAGAGATCAAAGAAATAGAACTGACAGTCAAGAAGTATTTTCTTACATTTCTGTTCAGCTGACTTTTGACAAGGGTAAAAAGACAATTCAATGGAAAAAGAGTAGTCTTTCAATACATTGTGCTGGGTCAAGTGGATGTCCACAAGCAAAAAATTAACTTGGAATGCTACTTCATATCATATATAAAATCAAAATTGATCAAAGATCTAAAAGGAAGAGCTAAAACTATAATATAAAACTCTTCCACAAAAGCATTGGGGAAAATCTTTATAACCTTGGATTTGTCATTGAGTTATTAGGTATCACACTAAAAAACACATCAATGAAAGAAAAAATCCATAGATTTAATTTGATTAAAATTTTTAAAATGTGCTTCAAAGAAAACCATAAAGAAAAAAAACAACCTAGAGTGGGGAGAAAATATATGATTTCATGTAATATTGAATATATGGTAAGGAACTTGTATCCAAAATATATAACCCAATAATAAAAGAGACAATGACACAATTTAATAATAGGCAAAAAAAATCTGAGTAGAAGTGTCTTCAGAGAAGATATACGGATGGCTAACAAACATTAAAAATGTTCAACCAGGGAGGGGGGAGGGATTGCACTGGGAGTTATACCTGATGTAAATGACGAGTTGATGGGTGCTGACGAGTTGATGGCTGCAGCACACCAACATGGTACAAGTATACATATGTAACAAACCTGCATGTTATGCACATGTACCCTAGAACTCAAAGTATAATAATAAAAATAAATAAATAAATAAATAAAAATAAAATAAAATAAAATAAAATGTTCAACCAACATCACTCATTATGGAAACACTAAAAATGAAAACCCCAATAAGGTATAACCCCACACTCACTCAAATGGCTAAAATAAAAAAGACAAGTGTTGGAGAGGATGTGGAGAAATTGGAACCTTCATATATCACTGGCAAAATTGTCAAATAGTGCAGCCACTTTGGAAAGTAGTTCAGTAGTTCCTCAAAATGTTAATAATAAACTTGTCATACCACCCTGTAATTCCACTCAAAGGTTTTTACTGAAGAAAATTTATATTAGCCCATTCTCACAATGCTATAAAGAACTACCTCAGGTTGGGTAATTTATAAAGAACAGAGGTTTAATAGACTCACAGTTATGTAGGCTGTCCAAGGAGTCACCACCCAGGAAGCCTCAGGAAGCTTACAACCATGGAGGAAGGTAAAGGGGAAGTCAGCACATCTTACATGGTTAGAGCAGGAGGAATAGAGCAAATGAGGAAGTGTTGCACATTTTTAAACAACCAGATCTCATTAGAATTCAGTTACTGTCAGGAGAACAGCAAGGGAGAAATCTATCCCCATCAGCCAATCACCTCCCACCAGACTCCTCCTCTGACACTGAGGATTACGATTCAACATAAGATCTGGGTGGGCACACAGATCCAAACCACATCATTCCACCCCAGGGCCTCCCAAATCTCATGTCATTCTCATATTTCAAAACACAGTCATATCTTTCCAACAGTATCTCAAAGTCTTAATTCATTCTAGCATTAACTCAAAATCCCAAGTCCAAAATCTCATCTAAGACAAGGCCAGTCCCTTCTGCCTATGAACCTACAATATCGAAATCAAGTTAGTGATTTCCAAGATGCAGTGGTGGTACAGACATGTGGTAAATGCTCCCATTCCAAAAGAGAAAAATTGGCCAAAACAAAGGAGCTACAGGCCCCATGAAATCCAAAACCTAGCAGGGTGGTCATTAAGTCTTAAAGCTCCAAAATAATCTCCTTTGACTCCATGTCTCACATCCAGGACATGCTGATGCAAGAGGTGGTCTCTCAAGGCTCTGTCCCTGTGACTCTGTAGGGTACAGCCCCCTTGGCTGCTTTACTGGGCTGACATTGAGTACCTGTGGCTTTTCCCAGTACATGGTGCAAGCTGTCAGTGGATCTACCATGTCGCGATCTAGAAGATGGTGGCCATCTTCTCATAGTTCCACTAGGTAGTGCCACAGTGGGGAACTCTGTTTGGGGGCTCCAATCCAACATTTCTTTTCTGCACTTCCCTAGCAGAGGTTCTCCATGAAGGCTCCACCCCTGTAGCAGTTTTCTTCCTGGACATCCAGGTATTTCCATACATCCTCTGAAATCTAAGCAGAGGCTCCCAAGTCTGAACTCTGACCCTTTGCCCAACTGCAGGCTTAACACTATGTGGAAGCTGCCGAGACTTGTGGCTTGCACTCTCTGGAGAAGTGGCATCAGATATATTTGAGGCCCTTTTTGTCACAGTTAAAGCTGGAATGGCTGGAATGCAGGACACCATGTCCTGAGGCTGTACAGAGCAGCAGAGCCCTGGACCTGGCCCATGAAACTAGTTTTTCTTCCTGGGCTTCCAGGTCTAAGATGGGAAGGCCTGCTGCAAAGGTCTCTGCAATGCCTTAGAGGCACTTTCCCATTGTCTTGGTTATTCACATTCAGCTTCTCTTTACTTATGTACATTTCTGTAGTTGGCTTGAATTCCTCCAGAGAAAAATGGACTTTTCTTTTCTACCACATGATCAGGCTGGAAATTTTCTAAACTTTTATGCTCTGCTTCCCTTTTAAATGTAAGTTCCAGTTTTAGGTCATTTCTTTGTTTATGCAGATGAGCATAGATTTTTAGAAGCAACCAGGTAAAATCTTAAATGTTTGGCTGCTTAGAAATTTCTTCTGCCAGTACCTTAAATCATCACTCTGAAGTTCAAAGTTCCACAGACCTCTTGGGTAGGGGCAAAATGCCGCTAGTCTCTTTGCTAAAGCACAGTCAGAGTGACCTTTGCTCCAGCTCCCAGTACATTCCTCATCTCCATCTGAGACCACCTCAGTCTGGACTTCCTTGCCCATATCACTATCAGCATTTTGGTTACAACCATTCAATAAGTGTCTAGGAAGTTTCATACTTTTCCTCATCTTCTTGTCTTTTTCTGAGCCTTCCAAATTGTTCCAACCTCTGCCCATTACGCTGCTCCAAAGTTGCTTTCATATTTTCAGGTATCTTTATAGCAATGTGCCATTTCTCTGCTACCAACTTTTTGTATTAGTTCATTGTCACACTGCTACAAAGATATACGTGAGACTGGGTAATTTATGAAGAAAAGAAGTTTAATTTACTCACAGTTCTGTAGGCTGTACAGGCGACATGGCTGAGGAGGTCTCAGGAAACTTACAATCATGACAGAAGGTGAAGGAGAAGCCAGCCTGTTCTAAATGGTGGGAACAGGAAATAGAGATGAAAGAGGGATGTGCTACAAACTTTTAAACAACCAAATCTCCTGAGAACTCACTCACTATCATGAGAACAGCAGGAAGAAAGTTTGCATCTGTGATCCAATTACCTCCCACGAGGCTCCTCCTTCATCACTAAGGATTACAGTTCAACATGAGATTTGGGTAGAGACACAGAGCCAAACCATATCACAACTGAAAACATATGTCCACACAAAAACTTATAAATAAATATTCATAACAACATTATTCATAATGTTCATAGTAGCCAAAAAGTGAAGGAACCCAAATTCCATTATCTGATAAATGGATAAAAAATGTGTGGTCTACAGATACAATGGAATATTATCTGAGAAAAAAGAAAATGAAGTACTGATATATGAAACTATAAACATTATACTAAGTGAAATAAAACAGTAACAAAAGACCACATATTTTGTGATTCCAAGAGTATGAAATGTTCATAATATGCAAATATATACAGACAGAAAACAGATTAGTGATTTCTAGCACTAATTAGTATTAATGATAATGATACTATGTCCTAACAGTACTACAGGAAAGGAAGAATGGGAAGTGACTGCTAATTAGTGTGGGGAATCTTTGGGGATGATAAAACTTTTCTAAAGCTAGGTAGTGATGATGCTAGTACACTTCTATGAATACTAAACATAACTGAACTGTACACTTTAAAATGATGATTTCAACATATGTGAATTACAGGTGACATTTGAATAACATATTATTAGGGTTAGGGGCATTGAACCCCTACACATTTTGAAAATCCTTGTATAACTTTTGACTTCCCCAAAATTAATGACTAATAGTCTACCGTTGACCAGAAGCCTTATCAATAATATAAATAATCAATTAACTCATGTTTTATGTATGTACTATATACTTTATTCTTACAATAAAATAAGCTAGAGAAAAGAAAATGTTATTAAGATAATTATATAAGGAAGAAAAATATGTTTACTATTCATTAGATGGAAGTATATTTTCATAAAGACCATCCTCCTCATCCTACATTGAGTAGACTGAAGAGGAGGAGTCAGTCTTACTGTCTTAGGGGTGGCAGAGGTGAGAGAAAATTCACACATAAGTGGACCTGCACAGTTCAAACCCATGTTGTTCAAGGATCAAATGTATGTCTCAATTAAAAATATTTTTTTCTAGTCCTTTATTTAAACTGACCCTATTTTTGTCTAATTTTATTACTTTTTGGGGGATATTAGGTCATGATGTCTCTATGCAGACACCATTGAAAGATTATTTTTTTTTACTGAAGGAAAATCAGATTGTCTCAAGTCCAGGCTCCCCATCTATGACATAACATTCAAATTATAATAATAAAGGCATCTCACCGTGGTCACTCTCTTATATATCTGGTTTCTTTCTCCCCTTTTGTGCTTCAGTGAAATCAAATTACTCAGTTCTTCTCAAATGTACCCACTATATTTTCATTTGAGTGCATTGATTCACCTTGTTTTCTCATGAGGAAGGGTTTCTTTCCTTCTTATCTTTTCTGTTGAAATTCTATTTTCAAGACCTAGTTGAAAAGTCATCTTCTCAATGTAGCTTTTTTCATTTCACCAAACATAAACAATTGTTTTCAAATCCACACTATTATAAACACTTAGTACCACTCATTACACTCAGCAGATTCTGACCTTATTATCATGAGATACTCAGTAAATTTTGAATTAAATGGCAATATTTCTTACGAACACTTAAGAAGAAACCTAAGCAATTTTTAACCTTCTCACCTCAAAATAGAAAAAATACATATTTAAAAGAACACCGCTAACTTTTCTTCATCATGTTCTCACAGTTCCTAAGTGCTTAGGGAAGAAAGGCAGGTCAATTTTATAGCCACATTGACTGAACAATCATGTTTTTCTTCAGTGATAGCCAAGGCAGAGTTTGAGTGTAATTGTTCAGGGACTGTGTGACTATTGTATTGGGTCAGTCATCTGTCTAAGAAATGAACTGGACAACCTTCAAATGGCAATGACTTCAATTCCTTTGAGATTTGAATTGGCCATAAAACTAACAATAAATTGTCGTGTATGTAGTGATTTCCTGTTGGCAAGTTTCATGTACTTTACAAATATGACTCAACTTAGATGGAAAAGGTCATTATTACTGTTCAAAGATGGAGAAACTCTAACACCAAGCCATTAAATGTATCGAGCAAGGTCAGAGACTGAAAATGAGAATATCTCAGAGGTTCCAAGTTTTGGTCTACCTGCCAAAAGACATAATTCCTTGGTAAAAGTTTATTGCTGTACCCCAGTGTTCTAAGAGCCACAGGCAAGCTCTTTCAAAATGATGTTATGTGCCTAAAGTAAGAAGCTTGAAGTTAATCTATAATATACCGGTATAATATTTTTATAAAAGTTACTCTCTAGTAACCAAAACTTACTGGAGCACTTCTGAGAAACCAAATAAAGCATCATAAAAATAATACACTGAAGTTCAAACCCTACTTAAAAGGAATCCCTCAAACTATCATTCAGTATCCATTTTAGATAGTTCCAACCATCTGATAATCTTAATGTAATAATCCACAGAGAAGTAGTAGAAAAATTTAAAGTGAAAATGTATGCCTTTATCACCAGTTTCTGTCACTTTTGCCTCCAAAATTTATACTTAACACATCTTGTCCTTCTCATTGCTAGAATAATATAATTTCTTATCCCTATACTAATGCAATCCTTTCCTGACTGGTCTCTTTCTTCCCACTGTTACTTCTCTACATTACATTCTCCACAAGGCAGCCAGGCTTATCTTTTTAAAGTATAAAAGCAATTATGTTATTTCCATGCTTACAGCAGTTTGATACTTTTTAATTGCAATTGGAATAATATTTATCTCTTTATGGCAGCCTACAAGGTCTGTATGATATGTGTCATAACTAACTCTGTGTTTTCAGTTCTCATCACCCCATACTGCTTTATCACGCCGCGTTAGTCATCTCTTAAATCTTCAGACTTAGCTAACTTACTTCCTCCTCACCATCTTTCCACTGATCAGTTTCTGTTTCTGTTTTGCTCCCATAACTTTGAATATAGTCAATGAAGTCATTAGAATATTTGAGCTGTAATTATAGAATCCAACTAAATATGGCTCCTACAATAGCGTTAATTATCTCCCATAATAAGTTTATTGGCAGGAGGATGTTTCAGTTTGGTTGGGGATTTAGAAATGTTAGGAATCTGGATCTGCTTTTCTGTAATTCTCTTATTCTTAGTATGAGGTGGCTTCCAAACCTAATATGCTCCTCCAACCATACCCAAAGGTAAAATGGAAGAGTAAGTGGCTGACGTATGGGCGAGCAGTAGTGCCTGCCACACATAGCATTGAAATTTCTGTTGATGTGTCCATCTTTCTCACTCTTTTTGAAACTCTTAAAGACATATTTCTCATGCCTCTAACTATTATATCCTATGTGTTCAATAAATGTTAATCAAACAGATGTAAAACAACACTGCCTTACTGGAAGTGCTGGTGATATCTGTTAGTTTCCTAGGGCTCTCATAACAAAGTACCACAAACTGGGTGACTTAAAACAACTGAAATTTGGTCAAGGGTGGTAGCTCATGTCTGTAATCCCAGCATTTTAGGAGGCAAGGAGTGGGGATTGCTTGATCCCAGGAGTTCGAAACCAGCCTGGGCAACATGGTGAAACCCTATATCATATATATATATAAAAGAGATATATATCTATATATCTATATCTATCTATCTATCTATCTATCTATCTATCTATCTATCTATATATCTATATATCTATAGATATATATAGAGAGAGAGAGAGGGAGAGAAGAGAGAGAGAGAAATTAGCCAGGTGTGATGGTGTGTACTTGTAGTTGCAACTACTCAGGAGATTGAGGTGAAAGGATCATTTGACCCTGGGAGATGGAGGTTGCAGTGAGCCATGATCCTATTACTTTATTCCAGCCTGAACAGAGCAAGACCCTGTCTCAAGAAATAGAACCCCAGAAATTTATTGTTTCATTATTCTGAAGGCTGGAAGTCTGAAATCAATGTGTCAGCAAAGCCATGCTCCCTCTAAAGGTTTCAAGGTAGAATCCCTTCTTGCATCTTATAGGTTCTGATGACTGCTAGCAACATTGGGCATTACCTAGCTTTCAGATGTATCACTCCAATCCATTCATCTATCTTCACATGGACAGATCTGCTGTGGGTCTATATCCCTGTTTCCAAATGTCTCTTTTTATATTATAAGGACACTAGTCATAAAGGATTTAAAGATCACACAAATCCAGTATGACCTTATTCTTATTTGATTATATATGCAAAGAACCTATTTCAAATCAGTCACATTCGCAGGTTTCACATCCACATGAAATTTTTCAGGGGCAACATTCAACCCAGTATATCATCCATGGACCTAGTTATTAAGGCACTTGAGGGTTGGTTAGCTCATAGTTTCTCTGTGCATCTATATATATTTTCATGTTAAATCAAAAAAGGAATCCTTGGATCATATGAAGAGCAATTTTCTTGATTTGATCTGGAATTTCTGTGTGAGTTCAAATAATTTTGCATTTGATCAAAGTCATGATTTGCATATCATATATAAATAATAATCAGAGCAGATTCTATAGGAGCTAAAGACTTGAAAGAAGCTTCAGAATTCCAAAGTGGTATGGTTAAGCACATTGGTTTATTATTAAAGAGACTAGGACTAGTCATTTTTAGTTTACTTATATTAACGCTATTGAACATAATAGCTATCTAAAATTCTGCTGGATGACCATAAATGAAGAGGAAAAAGATAGGGAGAAGAATGAAAATGAAGAAAAGGCATATACATTCAACACAGCCTGAATAAGAATTATGAAGTATTTATAGGCATCTACCAAGTGTTAAGTGATCTCAGAGAAAGTGACCGAAAGGGAATTTTGTTTGGGAAAGAAAAGTGGGGGAGATTACCCCAAGCCAAATAAATGGCATATATAAAGTTTTGGTATGCATTGGAACGAAGGAGGAGCATGTGGGTGCAGAATAGAGAGAAGAATATTGAGAAAGAAAGCATTGTAGCAGATGATGCTTTAAAGTGAGGATGGAGCCACGTTGAGCCATATATGTGAAAAGTAAATCCACGGCCATGATCAAATTTTTTCCCAAAAAATTGAGAATTCCTAATTTTATTTTTTGCTGAGTATCTGGAAAATGGAATGTTTGTACAGATGGTCTCCAACGTTCACAGAGAAACAGTTTTATCATGTATCACAATAATAATTAGGATCTTTGGTTTCCACTCATTTCTCACATACAATCTCATATTGTTTTTGCAAACAGTGTTCTTTCTTCAAAACAACCTGATGATAATCTATTTCTAGTAAAGTATTGAGCAACAATATAATAAATTTGGTAAGGTCAAATTCATTTTGTTCGTTCATTTGTTTTTTGAAATGGAGTCTCACTCTGTTGCCAGGCTGGAGTGCAGTAGCACCATCTCAGCTCACTGCAACCTCCACCTCCCAGGTTCAAGCAATTCTGCTGCCTCAGCTTTCCGAGTAGCTGGGACTACAATACAGGCGCATGCCACCATACCCGGCTATTTTTTTTTTTTTTTTGTATTTTAATAGAGACAGGGTTTCACCATGTTGCACAGGCTGGTCTCAAACTCCTGAGCTCAGGCAATCCACCCAACTCGGCCTCCCAAAGTGTTAGGATTACAGGTGTGAGCCACCACACCCGGCCAATAATGTCAAATTTCAAGACATTTGAGTCCCAATTCCAACCACAACTAGAAAAAATTTACCTGTTTATTTTTTTTTTAATATCATAGTTATTTAACTAAAATCTATCTTCAGTACTTAAATGAAAATAAGTAGACCTGAGGTATTGGTGTCAAAACAAATCAAGCCACCCTTGAGTTAAAACTATGGTATTTACACTCTTTGGGTAACATAAGCATAAAATTTAAAAATACTCTATCATTTTAGAATTCTTCAAATTCTATTTTATGTCACTATGAAACTATATAATTTTGTTTTAATAGAAAGTAAGTATTCTGCATCCCCTAAATGTTTAAAGAAATAAGCTACACAGTGTATGTGCCTACTTTAATGAAAAGGATAAAATGGACAAAGTATTGTATAAGTCTTATTGCAATAATGCTGAGTAAAACTATTAGGTTATAACAAAACATGCTTTTTGCAATCAGAACAAATAATAACATGTCTCATGTAACTTCTGGCAAAGTAAGAAAAGAAAGAAAAATGTGGAGAATCAGTTAAATGATTTATCTTTAGTTTAGAACAACGTATTTTCTCTCCCTTGTGGAAACAAAATATATATTATTAGTTTTGGTTAAAAGCTAGAAAGTGATGAGAGTTAATTATTAAATTTAAATCTCTTCATGTAGTGAAATCGAACACATAAAAGAAGTAAAGCTAGCCAGTTTAAAAGTGAAAATAAAAATGTACAATTCTTACTTTAAAATTATTTTAAGGAAGGATTTGCAATGAACAATTTTCCCATAAGCATACTTATTATTTTCTGCAATTCAAAAGGCCTGACCCTTTCTCCATAATACCCTCTCTGCTTTTAAATTATATTGAGTCTCTCTCCATTATAGCAGTACAGATTGCTATTTGAGTTGCAAGCATGGGAGGCTTAAATGGCTTGCTCCTCATTTACTACAAAAATATGCTTGGAATTTTTCTTCAAGAAAGCAACAATATAAAAAAATAAGTTTGGCATAGAAGAACAATCTATGATCTCTTACCAACACAATACAAAGTAATCATCTTTCTTATAAAGGCTTGAGTTCTTCTTTTAACACACTAAATTACCTAAATGTCATGGGGATTAGAATTTCTCATGCGCCTTGGATAAATTTGATGCAACTGACTCATTGGTGTGTTAATGCAAAAGGAGGCCCTGAGAGCATAATATACTCAAGTGAATAGCAATTCCTTACCAACTCTGGGACAGCTGATTGAAGACTTTAAATAATATACATAGGGTCCAATTTACTCCTATGCACCTGTACACTGTGCATTGTCAATTCTCTTTTGAAAAAGCCATTTTTCATAAATGTGTTCTTGTTTCAATTCAAAACCAATATGTGATTTTGAAAAAAAAAATATAATTGGCTTCTGGGCATATAGATAATCATCACCTACTAGAAGGGACTATTCCATACACATCTTTTAACTTTAAAAAATTGGAAATACATTTTTCTTTTGTGATGAAAAATTAAATAGCACATTATTTCTTCCCAAAAATAAATTTGGAATGAAGCAGCAGAGAAAAATAAAAGAAAAATAACTCACTGAGGCAGAAATAGGGAAAGGTGTTTGTAAAACAAAGACCATAAACATATTAATTGTGTGAATTTCCAACACAGGATAAAAACCTGAAAATATTTTCAATTCAGTATGTCCTAGTAAAAGATAGCATGATTACTTTTTTCGATAGAAAAGCCTAGAATCTTACTTGTCCTTAGTAAACTCTTTTCAAATACCTTGGGCATATATAATTATATATAAACATCTTTATGCTTTAGAAAATTAATCTGCACGTGAAATTGATTTAATAAGTGAATAGTTGGCATGCAAGTCTTCGAGTTCTCCAAAAGCATTTTTTTCTTATACTTCAAAGAAGCTTTAGTGATATTTTCTTGAAATTAACTTTCCCAATGCGGAGTTGGAACTGTGAAGTATGCAAACTCATTACATTATAGCTATTGTTTATACATACCAGCCTCATTCTCATCCAAGATTCTTTTAATTTTCTTTGTTTTCTAAAAGAAAATTGTAGAAAATTTTCCTTCTCCCCCTTTCAGTGTTTAATGAAGTGTCACTTTTCCAGTGTAGCCTTCCTTGGTCACTCTAGTTAACATTTTTTACCTTACCTCCACACTCCCTATCACCCTTACCTGCTTTATCTGTGTTATTAGTACTTATCATTAATATGCCATATATTCTTTATATGTATCTATTTATCTTTCTATCTGAGGTTTTTCTCTCTTTTCCCATTAGAAGGCACATATACTTATCTCTTTTTTACAGTAGAACCTAAAACAATAGCTGGTGGAGTGGACTCACTAAATATTAGTGGAATGAACAGATAGGTCCCCTACTAACTCTGAAAGCACATCTGAGCCCTGGGGCCTCTTGAGTGATTCAAGATACCTTTTTGTGCACTGTTCTACTTAGAAATAGCAAAGTGATATACAAGTGCTTGAATAGTATAGTCACTAAATTTATCATTTCATCGTGCTTCTTATATATAAGGAATTTTTCAATTCTTGGCTTGTATAATTCTCAAAATATTCTTTTAAGGTAATGAACATACATTTTACAAATGAGATAATGAAAAGAGATAAAATAACTTGTGCAAAAGAGTAATGGTGGAGTATGAATTTGATCTTTGACCTTCAAAATTCAAAAGTCAGTGCCACGTAATGACAATATTCTATTTACAGCTACTATATGACTGATCCAGAATTTGAGCCCTTCTTTGGGTTCACAGTCTATGGTTTTTTAATTATACTGTACCACCCACCTAAGAAATTTTTACACCTTGAAACTTGTTATAATATTTGTATTTACTTTGCTGGGGTTCTACAGAGTTCAGGAGTCCTCAAGACCTCCATCACTTCTAATACCAACTACAAGCTTGGAGGTCCCCCAAACTAGTTACTTTCGATATCAACTACAAGTCTGGGCATGCCCAAGACTGCCCTCACCTGCCCTCACTGCTAGCACCAGCTGAAGATTCAGAAGTCTGCCCAACCATCTTGG
Source organism: Chlorocebus sabaeus (assembly GCF_047675955.1). Lineage (NCBI taxonomy): Eukaryota > Metazoa > Chordata > Mammalia > Primates > Cercopithecidae > Chlorocebus > Chlorocebus sabaeus. Next base: position 84,089,594 of record NC_132926.1, read on the forward strand.
GTCTAATAATTCACTACAAGAACTCACAGAACTCATTCAAAGCAATTTTCCTTACAGAAATGGTTTGCTACAATAAAGGAATACAAATTCAATGTATTAGCCAAAAAGGAGGCATACAGGCATACAGAGGAGGGTGTAGGAGTTTCTGACATGGAGTTTCCCATTGTCTTCTCCTAGCAGAGTTGAGTAGAGAGTATTTACTTCTCTAGAGATGATGTGTGACAGTAAACACAGAGTATTGCCAGCCAGAGATGCTTACTGGAGCCTTGGTGTCTAGACTTTATGGTGGGACTCAGTTATCCAAATGTAGTTTGTTGACCACCCGCATGTCTGATCTTAGTCTCCAGCTTCCCCAAGGTCAAATTGATATCACATGATTCAAGGTCCCCTATCATAAATTACATTGTTAGCATAGACTATCTGGCATGTCCCAATGCTCCCAGGTAAACAGACACTTTTATTAAGTAGGCCACACCAAGGCAAGAGTCGAGAGAAAAGGCCAAATCTCTCTTTGGGCAAAGTTGCCTTTGTTGAACAGGCCTAGACTTCTGAAATCACTGTCCCCAAGATCTGACTCACATTCCAGTAGGAAGATTTTCATGTCAAGTCATCATGAGCTGCTAACTGTTATTACCAGGAGGAATATCTACAATTGCATTTTTTATTGTTCATTTGGAGTTTTTATAATATATACATTTGCTATTTTTCTATGGCATTCAGAGGCATGTTTTATAATTCAAATTTTAGAAAATTTTATTTTTTTTAGACCTAACGACGGTCACAAATTTTGGAACAATTGAAAATTGTTCATATATTTTACAAAAATTCCTCATATATTTTACTATATTTATTATCTTGTATGATATGGCTAAAATAATATTCAGTAGTAAAATTAGGCCAAAATGCATTTTACTATCATTAACCTCTAGAGAGTATATATAACCTGCAGAATATGAACCCTGAAATAATTAAATATGAAGTGATATAGTTTGAATATATGTCCCCACCAAATCTCATGTAGAATTGTAGTCCGCAGTGTTGAAGGTGGGACCTGGTAGGAAGTGTTTGTGGCATAGGGGTGAATCATTCATGTTCTTCATGATAGTGAGTGAGTTCTCAGGAGACCTGGCTGTTTAAAAGTGAAACTCAGAGTCCATTAAACCTCTTTTCTTTATAAATTACCCAGTCTCAGACACGTCTTTATTAGAAACATGAGAATAGATTAATACACCCTCCCTTTGTTCCTGCTTTCACCATGTGAATTGCCTGCTCCTACTTTGTGTTCCACCATGAGTAAAATCTCCTTGAGCCCTCCCTAGAAGCCAAGCAGATGCAGGCACCATGCTTCCTATATAGCCTTCAGAACCATGATCCAATTAAACTTCTTTTCTTTATAAATTACCCAATCTCGAGTATTTGTAGTGATGCTAGAATGGCCTAACACAGAAAATTGGTAGTAAGGAATGGGTATTACTATAAAGATACCTGAAAATTTGGAAGACTTTTGGAACTTAGTAATGGGAAGAGGTTGGAGAACTTTGCAGGGCTCAGAAGAAGACATGAAGATGAGGGAAAGTTTGGGACTTCTTAGAGACTGGTTAAATGATTGTGACCAAAATGCTAATAATGATATGGGCAGTAAAGTTCAGGCTGCCAAGGTCTCAGATGGAAACAAGAAACATATTGAGAACTGGAGCAAAGGTAGTGCACATTATGCCTTAGCAAAGAGCTTGGCTGTGTTCTTTTTATGCCCTAGGGATGTGTGGAAGGTTGAACTTCAAAGTGATTACTTAGGTGGCTGGGCACAGTGGCTCATGTCTGTAATCCCAGCACTTTGGGAAGCCAAGGTAGGTGGACCACTTGAAGGCAGGAGTTTGAGATCAGCCGGGGCAACTTCATGAATCCCATCTCTACCAAAAATACAAAAATTAGCCAGGCATAGTGGCATGCACCTGTGGTCCCAGCTACCTGGGAGGCTGATGTGGGAGGATCACTGGAAGGCAGAAGTTGCAGTGAGCTGAGATCATGCCACTGCACTGCAGCCTGGGTGACAGAGTAAGAACCATCTCAAAAAGAAAAAAGTAGTGATGATTTCAGGTATCTCTTTCAAGAAACTTCTGAGAAACAAAGCATTCAGGATGTAGCCTGGCTGCTTCTAACAGCCTATACTCAGATGCAGGAGCAAGAAAATGACTTAAAGTTGGAAGCTATATTTAAATAAGAAGCCGAGTATAAAAATTAGAAAAGGTTGTAGGCTGGGCATGTGGTATAAAAGAAAAGCCCAACTCTGGGGAAGGAATTTAGGCAGGCTACTGAGCAATCAATTGCTAGAGGAATTTGCATAACTAAAAAGGAGTCAAATACTAATAGCCAAGACAATGGGAAAAAGGCCTAGAAGGCATTTTTAAGATCTAAGATGAAGGCTTTCCCATCACAGACTCTGAAGCCTAGGACAAAAGAATGGTTTCAGGGGACAGGGCCCAGCTGCCCTACACTACTGCCCACATTCAGGATGCTTCAGCTCTAGCTTCAGTGCAGAGGACTCCAGATATAGCTTGGGCCACAGCTCTGGAGGCCACAAATCTTGAGACTTGGCAGCTTCCATGGGGTGTGAAACCTGCAGGTGCACAGAATGCAAGAGTTAAGGAGATGGGGCAGAATTTCAGATATTCAAATTTCAGAGGATATATGAAACAGCCTTGGTGTCCAGTCAGGAGCCTGCTACAAGGGTAGAGCCCTCACAGAGAATCTCCACTAGTGCAGTGCAGAGAGGAAATGTGGGGTCAGAGCCGACAGATTCATAGGTAGAAGGAACTTGCCTTGTCTCAGATGACACTTTGAACTTTTGAGTTAATGCTGAAATGAGTCAAGATTTTGGGAGATGATTGGAAAGACATGATTTTATTTTGCAATGTGAGAAGGATATGAGATTCGGGGGGCCAGGGTTGGAATGATTTGAATAGTTTGAATAGATGTCACTGTCAAATCTCATATTGAATTGTAATCCCTATGTTGAAGGTAGGGCATGGTGGGAGGTGCTTGGGTCATGGTGGTAGATATCTCATAGCTTGGTGCTATTCTCGTGATAGTGAGCGAGTTCTCAGGAGATCTGTTCATTTAAAAGTGTATGGCACCTCCCCTCTGTCTTACTCCTGCTTTCACCATGTGAAATGCCTGCTCCTTCTTTGCCTTCCACCATGACCAAAAGCTCCTTGAGTCCTCCCTAGAAGCTGAGAAGAGGCTGGTATGAGGCTTCCTGTACATCCTGCAGAACATGAGTCAAGTAAACCTCTTTTCTTTATACATTACCCAATCTCAAGTACTTCTTTATAGCAATATAAGAAAGGCCTAACACAGAACACCCTTAAAGACTTCACAAGGAGGATTAGTGTTGGTACTACTCAGAAAGTACCCTGGCATCCATACTTCTACTTGCTGTTCGATCAATTTCAAGTCCTATCCTAACCAGAAATGTTCTTAGCTTACCGAAAGCTGAGATGGAAATATCCCACCTTTTTTTTCAGCACAGTGATAGAGAACATCATTATACAATACTGAGCTCTTAGAGAGAAAACTTCAGAGTCCTATACACAGAGAGGAAGCTGATCTCAGCTAAAGTATATTTAAGTGTGGATAACTAGAGGTTTTGCTGAAAGTTAAAATATTTAATAAGCAAAATAAAGATGTGAAAATTTGTCTTGGAATTATTAAAAATAACTTGATAAAAGAAAGCAGCATCATAAACAAGTCAAGAAGAGAATTTGACAGTGGTGTAGCTGAGTAGGTACAGGTGAGATAGAAGAGGAGCAGCTGAGGTGAGATAATATAAGAAAAAAGTGTGTCTCTCTGAACCTATCCTGCCGTATCCAGGGGCTTCTTCACTAAAAAATGAATAAATAAACAAATGACATTTGTTTGAGTAGAAGAGAGACAATTCTTTTGGCCATGCCTAGAGAAAGATTTCACAACTTCTTTTATAATGCATCATCTGGAAGCATACTTTAGCTAACCATAGAGAAATGCTTGTATATATTCGTGTTCTTAGTATGGCTTCCTCATTTACAGTTAATAGGCTAATGGGCCTAGATATTTTATATATATATACATACACACACACACACATACACATATACATATGTGTGTGTATATACACACATAAATATGTATGTATGTACATATTCAGTAGTATATGTATGTATGTAAATATATACATATATGAACATATTTGTATATATTATATACATATATACACATATATAATATGTAGACACATATGTAGATATACATGTACATACATAATATACACACATTTGTGTATATATTATATAAACATATATTAGTGTGTATATATATGTATATACTATTGAATCACCTCAGGTACTGTCAAAGATGAATTTATTCTGACAGGCTAGTTCTTCCAAGATGCTGTGCAGAGAGGGAAAACAATGTGGATCACTTATCGAATGTTAATTGAGGTGATATATGTCTATAACAGAGTTCTTGAAACACAATAAGCAATGCACATGTGGTGCATATTACCGCTACTCAAAATTTAAAATAGAGAATTATGTTTTTCTACCAAAGAATATCTAATAATAGCTAACATTTGTTTAATCAACAAATAGTTTCAAACATGTATTATTGTTGGATTTTTTTTTTTTTTTTTTGGACAGGCAGGGTGGGAAGGGGGTTATTTCACTTCCCTTTTCTGCACAAGTTTTATATATTCAAATATTTTAAAGAGCGCTGCTTTACTGTGATCACTGTTGCACCTACTGCTTTCTATGAATTATCTCAGGTAATTATTCCACAATGCTAAGGTGTGGGCTTGAATCCAGACGAAAAAAATTGAACAGATGTCAACATTAAGTATTGTTAGTGGCAGAATTGAGATAAGAAGAATGGATTCCCTAACTTAAGAGCCCAAGCTTCTAACCAAGGAATCAGTGATTACTTCCTCTTTACAATGCCACTTCAGGCAGAAAAAGAGACCTGTAATAACTTTGGGTTCCATGGCATATCAATTACAGGAAAATACTATGTATATGGAAGCTCCCTGCAAAAGTTTGTAGCCCATTACTGATACACACTAATATTTTCACATTAATTTGTTGAATTAATCAAATCCATAAAGGCATAAAGAGACATACATACATTTTCCATGACTAAATAATTTTCTGAACAAGCGAAATCCTTATTCATGTGTTAACAGGTATAAACCAAAATCTGTTTGACGTGGATAATTTGTAAAGACTTTTTTAGTATTGTTTCTCCATGAAGGCATGGTTTTATGAACCTAGATGTTGCTTTCTGTAAACTCCTCAGTGTAAAAAAGCAATCCAGAAGACCAGATCACAACTTTGAAGCATAAGAATGACAAATTCATTGTTAAATGAATGAGTAATCAGTCTCTTCTTGTTCTGGGCTAAATTGTGCCCTCTCCAAGTTTCTATACTGAAGCCCTAACTGCAGTACCTCAGAATGTGAATGTGGAGATAGGCCCTTTAAAGAGATGATTAAGTTAGAATTAGGTCTATAGGGTGAGTTCTAATATAAACTCACTGCTGTCTTTATAAGAAAAGCAAAATCAGACGCGCAAAGAGACATCAGGGAGATGTACGCATAGAGAAAAGTCCATGTGAGGACACAGCCAGGAAGTGGCCAAACTGCAAGTCAAGGAGAGAGGCTTCAGAAACAAACAACCCTGCTGACACCATGCTCATAGACTTCCAGCTTCTAGAATTCTAAAATAAATTTCTGTTGTTTAAGCCTGCAAGTCTCTGGTATTTTGTTGCGGGGGTCCTAGCAGATGAATATACTTCTTTGCTGTCATTAACCAAAATTAAAATTCCGTATATCTGTACATTTAAAAAAACGGATTGATTAATTAGGAAAAGGTAAAGTGAGGGAGGACATGGTGGAAAAGCCATTGCACTAATTCCATACCATATATGTCAAAAGAATCATTTCCTAGCTAATTGTTTCTCTTTTTTCAACTGGCTTTATTAATCTTTAAAATTGAATCCAGGGAATGTTATTTTGTTTAAAAAATACAAATCTTATACAAACAAAATTTGATAAATCCAGGCTCTGTGAGTGACCAAGTAGGCGAGATATCTCTGCACAATTTTATTAAAATCTCTCAACCGAGTCCTTTAAGGTCATCAGAAACACAACTCTAACAGTTAACTCGATTTTGATTTTTTAACTCTGGTAAAAGCAAAACTTCAGCTGAATTAAATTTAAGGGAGTTGAATTGAGCAATAAACAATTCACAAATCAGGCAGACCCCAGAATCACAGCAGATTCAGAGAGACTCCAGGGGTCCCTTGTGCTCAGAACAAGTTTATAGAAAAGAAAAGTAAAGTGATGTACAGAAATTGGAAGTGAAGTACAAAAACATCTGGATTGACTACAGCTCGGCATTTGCTTTATTTGAACACAGTTTGAGCATTCAACAGTGTATGACTGGTTGAAGTATGGCTCTTGGGATTCGCCCAGACTCAGTCACTGTTACAGGCACATACTCCTAAATTGAATTTTCAATTTTATCTACCTATTATGTTAGGTTGCAGTTCATCCACAAGAACTCAAATATAGAAGTATGGAGTCCTTCTCAGGCCATATTTAATTTGCTTTAACAACTCCTACTGTAAATACAGAAGAGCATGGCACATTAGGACCACCACTATGGAAAACAGTATGGAGATTCCTTAAAAAACTGAAAGTAGAACTGCCATTTAATCCAGCAATCCTACTACTAGGTAGAGCTACCCAAAGTAACTGAGGAATGGAAAACCAAATATATGTTATCACTTACAAGTGGGAACTCAACTATGAGATGCAAAGGCGTAAGAATAATTAATGTCAAAGACTTTGGGGACCCAGGGGAGAATGTTGGGGGCATGAGGGATTTAAAAACTACATGTTGGATATGGTGTACACTGCTCAGGTGCACTAAAATCTCAGAAATCACCACGAAAGAACTTATCCACATAACCAAAAACCAACTGCATTCCCAAAAGCATGGAAATAAAAATTTTTAAAAATCAGCTGATGTAATTTTGACATAAATTATCACGTTCTCCTGGCAAGTTTTTTTAAGGCTTCTTTTCATAAATTTGTCAAATGAAAATGTAATCTGATTAGAAGAAACCCTTCTAACTGCAACTAAAATAAGTAAAACATTGTTGCTGCTGTAATAAGGTAAGCCAAAGGGTGATGTGAAAAAACATGTACTCATAATACCTTACGTAGAGAATTAGATATGTATTAGAATTAGATAATGAGAATTAAAATGCTCATTAAACTTATATGTTTGGAAGAATTTTCAGGATTTCTGGGAATGAAGGAGTATTCCAGTGAGTAACAAACAGTCGCCTAAAATATGGTGATGAAACCAACATCAGTAATTGAGGCATAATAAATCTTAAATCATCAAGGCTTATTGAACCAGCCTGAGGGTACACCTGGGAAAAACTCAAGTCACAGGCAGATGTGACTGTTTTGTCCAAAGAGTTTCTCCAGAGGTTTAGTATTTGTACATTTTATTTTAAAAGAGGGGAGGAGGGCAGCAGTGAAAGGAATAAAAACATATGTGTGAGACTTTAGCTGGTGTTTGGTAAATCTACGTTTTGCATAAGATAAAGTGAACATTTGAAGGAAAGGAAATTGAGGAAGTGGACATCTCAGGGAGGGATGAAGGAAGAATGAATCTAGTTTTGTCTTTGTTCTATACCTCATAAGACTCTTGAAAGAGCTGGTTTCTGTTTAGCCCTGAGGGAAGAAAGCCTAATGACAGGCAGCAAGGGACTGGGGATATAATGCATGTCTGATCCCCCATCCCACCATGGTCACGAACTCAGCTTCCAAGGTTTCCATGAGGTTCCCCTTGACAAAGAGAGGCTTGTTTCCATCATCTGGTGGCTTAGAATTTTATTTTTGTTTCTCAGTGGGAAATTTGAAAAGACAAAAAATTTTATTATGTCAAATTTTCTTTCTGAGTGACTTTGAATTCAACAATGTCAAAGCAAAGTCTCTTTTCAAATCTTTCTCTATTTTTCAACCTACCTAGGAATTTTATTAGTAAGACTAATTAGATGAATGTCTCTGTTTTAATATGCAAGTTTCTCTTTTTTCATTATGTTAAAAGCTGAATAACATTTGGATTTTAGTGCATCAGAATTAAAAATAAATGTTAAATAGGGATTTTAGTCAGTTTTCAAGCAGATTAGACAATGAATATTACTCATCTAGAAATGCAACAAAGTAAAATACTAGAATTAGGCTTTCTGAAAAAGGATATTTTCAGATAACAGACAGCAGTTACAGGATATACACATGAAGGGTCAAAGCAAGTGGAAATTGAGAACCAGGTACAAAAGGTATCTAAGAAAACTTTGTGATCACAACATAGAAGAATTAGTTCAAAAGTTCAACTGTGTGGCAAACACCATTACACGAGCAGAGGTTCCAAAATACAGGCCACACAAGGAACACCACTTACAAAAACCAGAGCAGAGCAGTTAAGAATATAGAGGTGAGGTAGCAAGAAAGATGCAGTTGCCTGAGGGCTGAGAGATAATATTGCAGAACATTTCTCTATCAATTAGCTAGTGTCTTTTTTAGGTAAATGACAAACGTAGTTTCAGAATTTCCATAAATCAGTATATGGAGCGGTCAGGTAAATCTTGAGCACAACGACTATGTCATATGTTCTATTTAATCCCCAGGGTGTATTTAGCAAGGTGCCTATCACATAGGTAGTGCTCAATAAATGCTTGTTAAATAAGTGACACCAACCATGAACTTCTTGATGTCATAGTCTGTGCTATTCACAGCCCCAAGCACTGTGCTTGTCACAGCTCAGTGAATATTTGTTGAAGGGATGACAGTGGTGGCAGTCTTCAAATATTGTCATGAAAGATTAATTTTGCAAGGTTTTCAGGGTGTCAAGTTGCCCTAGCCTGCTCTGAAATTATTCAAAAGGTTTGTAAATCCCACCCATTCTTATAGTGAGTTTTCAGTTCTTAATCTCCTATTGAAAAGCTGCTTGTCAAAAACATATTTATCTTTAACGGGCTTTTTAACACTTGGGCTTATTAGCCATGCTGTTTATCAAATAAGAAAATTAAATTTTACATTAACTATTTTCTACCAGTACATTTTATTTTCTAATCCACCTGTAATTGCCTTATACTTAGAATTTTTTGGATTCTAAAAGTTGTATTGATTGCAAATATTTCTTGGATTAGAGAGTAACGCCACTCAGAGCTATATTCAAGCACCTTAGACCAAAGTCCAATTTAAAAGCATTTCTACAAAGCTGAGGTTATGAGTCTTGGGCTCAATTTTCACTTCAACCAGCTAGTTTCACACTCCACCCTTCAACTCAGGCATCTTTTTAGCAGCTATGTATTGTTTATCATCAACGACTTAAGGTGTAAAGTGTGAATGTCAGTAGTGAACATCCATTTTCAGTAAGGAAAAAAATCAAATTGAATGTCCCACTGATATTAGAGCAATAGCTTCATTTAAGTAAATGAAGTACTGCACAATGTCTTAAAAGCACATTTATTCTGTTTGCACTGAGCTTATCAGTTTATTGATAGACCTTGTACAATATGAAATACAGGAGGACTCAGCAGATGGGCAAAATAATTAATGAAAAATGTTTTCTTTTACATAAGTAAATAATGCTATAAATCTTCACAGTAAATTGGAAGCACTTTCTCTTTTATATGAAGAAATGAGTAAACCATGGAAAAGTCATTTTATAAAACTGTTTTCTTTGGTGCTGTTTGTTTTACATTCCATAAAACAGTGCATTTTGCTAGCTAAAGAATTACTAACACTTCCTTATTTTTCAAAGATTCTAATATTCTCCTAAGTACATATTCAACTCACGGGTATGATTATATCCTGCCCAAAGTCTCTAATTAAGATGCTCAACATTATTCCAGTTCCATTATCCTTTAATTCTATATATCATTCTGATTCTTTTCCCTGTGTCAGGAACTATGAGCAGATCTGACAGTGAGATGGCAAAGGCAGGCTGGCTGTACGTAAGTAAGTCAGCTTGTCTATGCTGACAGCATCCTTTGCCAACCTGCACAAGCATGGTTTGGTGAGCGTTGGACAATCGCTTGTCAGGCATTACTTTCAGTGTGCAATGAGGCAGAGATGAGCCACTTTGTAATATAAAAACAAATGATTAACTGGCAAATAAGCCCAGAAAATGAAATAAACCAAACCTGACAATACAGTGTAAGTGGATCAGGTAGGAAAGATAGCATGGCATGTCATATTATTGATTTTAATTAGCAGATAGAGTGGACTGAAAAGAAACAAAAGGAACTTTCTTCATAAACAAAAAGTTTTGCTACAATGATTGGTTAAGATTCGCTCCCATTTTGTAAGGCCAACATCTAGGGCACATAATCTATGTTGTCTTTCTTCTTTCTCTCTTTCTTCCCCCTCCAACTTTTCTTTCCCTTGTACTTTTTCAAATATAGCTAATTGGAGGATGAAGTAGTGGGCACGGTCACAGGGGGCGTAGAAGAAGAAGACTGTGCTATGTATCTGGGTGTTGTGGGTTGGTCTTATTCTGTCTCCCTGCCCCTCACAAAATTCATGTATTGATGCATTATTCTTGAATAGTTCAGAATGTGATGGTATTTGGAGATAAGGTCTTTAAAGAGGTAATCAAGTTAAAATGAGGATTATTAGGGTGGTCTCTTTTTCAATATGACTACTGTCCTTATAAGAAGAATAAATTTGGAAACAAATACACAGAGAAGACATGAGAAGACACAGAGAGAATACGGCCATTGGCAAGCCAAAGGGAAAGTTCTGGAACAGATTCTTCCTCAAGGCCCTCAGGAACCAATCCTGCTGACATCTTGATCTTGGATTGTTAGCCTCCAGAACTGTGAGAAAATACATTTCTGTTAGTTAAGCCACCAAGTCTGTGACACCTTTTTTATGGCAGCCCTAGCAAACTCATATACTGTTTTTTTTACAGCATTATTTATCCATCGTCAGTGAGCGTTGGACAATCGCTTGTCAGGCAATACTTTATAAAAAACTCTATAGTTTTTTCAAGTGAGATTATCTCCAACTGAGAGTCAAAGTATGTACTTCCAATGCAAAAAGGACTTTACGCTCTGCTGCCTATATTGAACTGCTGAAGGCATTTTACAAATGAGGCCTGTGTTAAATTTCTGAATATTAGTTATACCGTCATCCTGGTTGAATATCCCTTTGGAAAAAAAATCTGGTCATTTATACTTGCCAGTAACAAAAATGGAGAAGGATCCACATAGACAACAAAATCTAAACAATTCTTCTGCCTCTAGGAAAGTAACCAAACCAGGAGTGGTTACTCTGGCAGGTTAAAGATGGTTGCAAATTCTTGACCATCCCTACCACCCAGAGATGGAGATTGCTTGTGTACTTACCAAATCCGGCTGAGCAAATAAAATATGATGGAAGTGACCTTATGCTATTTCCAGCCCAGTCTTTTGGAGGACTGGAGGCTTCCACTTCCTCCTTCTTGAATGGCAGTCACCATGTAAGAAATCCAACTCCCCTGAGACTGCCATGTGGTGGGAAGCCCACCCTAGCTTCACAGGGTGACAGAAGGGCACATGGACAAGCCTGAGTTGCCACATATGTGAGAGAAATCTTTGTGGTTCTTCCTGCCATCACAGTCATTATCCAAGGTCAGGGGAGTGACAGATTGTAGCCAACAGCACAAACTGAGGTCACACATATGGCCCTGCCTTTGTCAGTTCAGGCTACTATAATGAAAGACCTTATACTGGGTGGATTATAAAACAAACATTAATTTCTCACAATTCTGGAGACTGAAAAGTCCAAGACTAAACTCCTGATAGATTCAGTGTCTGGTGAGGGCCCACTTCTCAGTTCATACTAATTACCTCCCAAGGGCCCTGCCTCCAAATTCCATCACAATGGGAATATGATTTCAACATATAAATTTTGAAGAGACACAAACATTCAGTCCATAACAGGCCGCAAGTAAACATTTTAGTCGATCCACAACTGTATGACTCACCCCAACTGACCCCACTTGACTCTATGAGGCAGAGGTGAGCTACTCTCCATGTTTCTGACCCTCAGACTTAGGGGGAAGTACTTTGGTACGCAGAAAAAGGTGATTGAAACAACTGAAGCTATTGAGGCTTTATAAAGATGTATTTAGAAGCAATTTTTATGCCATGTATCTTGAATATAAATAGTTTTGTATCAGAGAAAAAGAAAGCATCTGTGAAACCAGATACATGTTGACAGATTAGGAGCCCTCAAGTAAATGCAAATTTTTATTTGATTCAGTTTCACTCTTGGGGTTCTACAGTGTTAAACAGAACTTTCTATAGCATTATAGTCCTGTCACTAACTTGGGAACCTCTCTGTAGGGGAAGTTCGTTATGGCTCCCTTTGGTCATGACCACAGTCCTTTGGACCTGGTGGGCAGCTTGGAGATTAGCTAGCTCAATTTTTTATTTTACCCAGCATAAAGGAAGCCTCAGAGAAATTAAGTGACTTGCCCAGTGTCATAGGACCTATAGTGGACCTGGGCAGAGCACAGAATCTGCAATACAATTTTAATGAAATTTCTAAAGTATTAAAGATGATCCTTTTAGTAATTCCCATGTTTTAAAAATTCTACAAAATTCAACTTTAGGATCCACCAAGATCTTCATCTTTGTCCAGCATCTTACTGCCACTATATGTGTGCATACATACACATACACATATATTTCAATATATACTTGCTCCTAGTTTAACTTTTGTGTGTACAGATATAAACATATGAATTGTTCTAATAATATGAACATGTTTTCTGTGCGCAATGTATCAGTGTCATGAAGTAGGGTACAAACCTTGGAGAATTTCTGGAAAGAGTTCAATACAATGGAGATTGGTAAGCTATTAATATAATAAAGGCCACTTGTATCAGGCATTACTGAATGGGAAAGACCTGCCCCATCAGTTTAAACCCAGTCTTCAGAGGCTGCCAGCCATGTGCAACCAGAGATGATATATTCCCCTGTGTAGCTGGAGCTCTGCCGATACTGTGATGGGAGTCAGTCGGGACCTCTGTGCAGACAGACTGAAATTACTTCCACATTACAGTGAACACAAAAGAACAAAACTTTATTAAACACAGATTTAGCTCATTATTGTATAAATCTCTCACTGAAAACGAAGCTAATCCTTTGTCCCTGAATATTGAACACAGCACTGATATTACAGTGAAGATAGAGATAATACCCTCCTCTATGTCTTGGCTCACGTCTGTCATATCAGTGAGGAAAACATGTAATTGCTGTGGCTAGTGCCTGTGAATAAGAGGGACCGCCCACTAGATCTGGAGTCAGATTCCTCTATCTGGTTAGCTACACCATCTTTCCTGAAAAATCTTTCCAGACTAATCTTCACTCAAAAGGCCTTCAGTGCAAGTTAATCTGGGGTTTCAAGTTGCAAAGGTCTTGGATGACAAACGTTATGTTTGTGTTCTTCAGTAATTATATTTGACTGAAAACACATTTGCAACTGGCTCTGCACTCAGATTAGGAACTCCCCAAGGCCAGTGTCAACACCTCAGTAAGGCCCCTCAATTCACACAGGATTGGAGAGTAGCTTAGATCTGTGCACATCTGCCTTTTTCCCAATAAATGCATTTGTTCGTGGATATAACAGAATCTTCTCTATTTTTGATGTTATGTGCTTAAACTTTTGTTAAGTACTATTTTTCCCTTTTAGAGAGTTGAGCTGTCCAGTAAAACTTAGGACCTGGGTCTATTCCCAGACAAAGTTGAAAATGGAAAAAGTATAATTCTCATAATTAGTAATTGCCTTCATCCCTTAAATATAAAAACAAAATTTTTGATTGATAGTTTGTATAAGTGGTGGAGAGAAAGGAAAATTAATAACAATCAAGAGACAGAGAAAGAGAACAACAACAAAAAGGAAACAAGATAGAATTAACGAATAAGGGCTAGAAAACCAAGATGTTCTTAAACTCTAACTATGCTTGTTTTCCTGTTGTCAGCTGCTTTATTACTGCCAAACATTTTCTCCATCTGATTTTTTTCCATAAAATATAATTGGTAACACAACACAATAGGACTGGACAGATGAGGCTGATTTTATTCCCTTATCTAAATTCATACTCAATGTTCTAACAGCTGGGCTCATACAAGTTAATCAAACAAATAATGGCTCCAAATTTTTATTTATTTTTTTTTTCAGATTTGAGATGGAAGGCAGCTTGCTAGAAACCAATCATGGATATTGAAATCACATGTCAGAGTGGGCGAAAATTCCAAACGTTTTTACTCATGTTGCCTCTTTACCTATAAACCAATACAGATATAAAAGTAAATTCTCCTTATCAGGCTATTGCCATTTCCACAGAAGAATTTTCATTTTATGTTGAATTATGTCCTCTATTTTTTGATACTTATTTAGGAAGAAGCTGACTTGAGTTAAAACTGCTGGTATTTCTACATTTTCCAGTCTCAAGGTTACTGTGCTTTTAGACAAATGAGATCAAGTAAAGTGAGAGGAGAAAGGCCTCAGTCTGTATGTTCAGTGACACTGCACATGGAGTAGCTGTACTCATTCATTCAGTTATCAGTTTCTTCCTGTTCATCTAGTTAGCTTGGGGCAGATACCTGTGCCATTTTCCCATGTATATATTACCTTTCCCAACTACCTATCTTCCTCTTCTCAGCTACTGTCAGTTCATAAACATCTTATCAGTTTTGAAGGACTATTTTAAAAATAACCTTTTCATTTAATTATGAAAGACTTTTTTTAATCATCTGGATTCTTATAATACACAATAAAAATCATTTTTAAATTTTTAAAAAAATTTTTAAATGTTGCAAATGATATACCAAAACAATTCAAATAAAATAAAAATGTCAAAAAGAATATCAAATCCAGAAGCTAAAAATCAATAAATTAAAATGTAAAAAGACATAGAAGTTCTCTCTGGAAAGTATATCATGTATCACAAAGTTGCACTTCATTTTTTCTATTGATTTTGTAAAAATTACTGAGAAACGTGAACAATTCAACATACAACTATGCAAAAGTATGAAAAACTAGTTAACAAAAAAGGAATTTGTGTAATGAACAAAATACAAATATTACTTTACCTATGAAAAAAGACCTAACTCAAATTGACCTATTGTTTTCATTTGCCGTATTAATCAAAATCCAAAAGTGGATAGTATCTACTCTTTCCTGCACCGTTAAGCAATATGTTGGGGTGGTTAACACCATACAGCTGAACTGTTTGTGTTCATAGTGTAGCTTCATTATTTATCAGCCACATGACTTTGGCTAAGTGATTTAGCCACTCTACTGTGTTTCAGATCCTTCTGTTTAAAATATGGAACTGGGCGTGGTGGTTCACGTCTGTAATCCCACCACTCTGGGAGGCCGAGACGGGAGGATCACCTGAGGTCAAGAGTTCAAGACCAGCCTGGGCAACATGGTGAAACCCCGTCTCTACTAAAGATACAAAGAAATTAGCTTGGTGTGGTGGCACATGCCTGTAATCCTAGCTACTTGGGAGGCTGAGGCAGGAGAATCCCTTGAACCTGGTGGGCGGAGGTTGCAGTGAGCTGAGATCACACCATTGCACTGCAGCCTAGGCAACAGAATGAGACTCTGTCTCACAATAAATAAATAGATACAAATTTAAAACATAAAAATAAAAATAAAATAAATATAGGTAGTGATATAGTGTCTAATGCAGAGTGAGGATTACATGAGTTAATAAATGTCAAATGTCAAGTATAGTAAGTTGTAAGTGTTTAGCAGTGACCACTCTGGAAAGTTAGCTAATGCTGTCCACTTTGGGGGACAAATTTTATACAGCGTATGTACAAAAATATTAGCCATGTTCATAAACATTTTAAATGACAACACTCCCTCACCTAAGAACTAAACTTCTGAAAACTTACCACGTAGATTTGATAGAAAAACAAAAAATGAGATCAGAAAAGATAGATTGCAGCTTTCTCATTGCACAATATAAATCCAGTATTATAGCAAATTAATGAGAAGAAATATTTTGTTTAAATAAGTTGAGACTTTTATGTAATGGAAAACTATGCAGACTGAAGCTTTCAAAAAATGTGATAGAACCATTTACAAGATATGAAAAGAGTTCCCAAAGTGTCATTAAGAATAGATGTATAAGACATGTGCATGATCTCTTTTGTGTAAATAGAAGGATACATATTACACATCACGGTATGTGCCTATTTTAATTTGGAAGAATAAACAGCAAATTAATCCTAGTTAGCTTTGCAGACAAGTACTAAGAAGGTGACAAAGATTTTCTTTTCATAATTTTATACTTTTCCTAAGTTTTTGAATTCTCCAATCAGTAAAAGTTCACACTTCAACTTAAAATCAACAGAGTTTATCTGGTAGGTGAGATTATAGTCTGCTTTTATTTATCATTTTCAATATTAAAATATATTTGAAGGCAAAAAGAAATCTACCTAAACAACTTAAAAATTCTAAAAATGTGTTACGTGACAGTACCACATTTATTATTCTCTTTTAGAAACATTATTCAGTCTTTTCAGTTTAAATTTTTATAAACTAAGAATATTATGTAATGTTATATGCAAAAAAGCAGTATATAAAGTTACATGTAGACTGATTACAACTAAATGGAATATTCATGTTAAAAAATAAATACTTGTTTAAAAATCATCTTAAGAAATATATAAATATATGAAGAAGATATATGCAGAGTAAAAATTTATTACATTGGAATAGTATTTTTAAAATAATTATTGCCACACAAATATGAAAAATTGTAGTTATATGTTCATATAATTTTATTGGTATGTCTAAATTTAAGCCAATTCCTAATTAGAAAATCAATTAGTAAGAAGAATGAGGCTATTTTGATAACAAAATTTGAAATCAGACATTATTTGATGACAGATAAGATCTCATATCAACCTCAGCATTTATGAAATGTATATAAAACACTGGTGCTTTAAACCGAACTTTGATTTAACTTTCATGGAATTGTTGTGTTCTATAAAACCGACTTTAACAATATTTAGTTTGTACTCTTCAGATGGGCTTTTGGTCAATATCGCAGTCAGGATATTTGCATGTTCACTTCTTCCACTGGCTCATATGCTCCTTGAAGAGAGCAGAACAGAATAAATGCAAACATGAACTTTGGAGCCATAGCCAGGTTTGTATCCTGGTTCCTTCCTTTTCTGGAAGGGGTGTGACCATGACCGGATTGTTAACCTCTCTTAGCCTCTCAGCCTCATGTGTGAATGGAGGGACATTAAGCCTTTCTCACAAGATTTTCTAAATATTAAATGAAATGATATGTTAGTAGAAAAGCAATTATTTCAAAATAAAGTACTTAACCCCAAAATCTCAAAACCTTTTTCCCTTTAAATATGTTGACATTGTCCCAAAGTCTTTTTAAATTATTAAACATGGTAGGTATTTAATTCATATTCTCCACATGATAGAATTAAGGGATTCTGTAGAGCTTATATCTCTTTTATATTCAAGAAGCATAAAGTGGAGTTATCTTGGATCAATGGCAAACAGTAAACTAATTTTTTAAAACGAAACACCTATTCCAAAAATTGCTTGGCAATTTGATAAGCTGGCTGAAGAAGAGATGGATTGGATGAGAAAAAAGGAAACTTTCTGCAAATTTGAAGAGAAATCCAGATGCTCTAGCCAGTGAAACTGTTGTCAATGATTTTGCCATTCATACCCCACCCCTTTAATGCATACCATAAAATGACAAAATGGTGAATTTTGTTTTCTTGAAAGCAATTAACTGTAAGTCCTGCATTGATGTTTATATTAGATTCCCCAGACGCTAACAGAGGTAATGCTGGAGTGGGGAAGGTAAAGAATGTGTAGACATGCTAAGCGTCAGTAGTGATAGCCACATTTTCAGTAATGATCGTCTCAGTTCCTGCATTCACTGAAGCCAAAGCAAAGGAGTATGTGGGATGGAAATCACTGGACACAGTCGAAGCCTCTTTATTGATTGTTTTCTCAAAAGATTCTCAGCTTTTGGTAATTTTTATAACAATAAAAGAAGTTAAAGAGCGTTAATGAACACAACCAAAAATGCAGTTCATTGCATTGTCTTAAGCACAGAAACTAGAGCCTAGAGACTTCACTAAATAGATTTTCTCAACTAAAAACACCACATGCATAGATATTTTTTAAATAAAGATTAGTATCCTTCCTTCCTTCCTTCCTTTTTCTTTCTTTGTTTCTCTTCTTTCTTTCTTTTTAAGAAAGGTTTCTCAGAGCATGGGTGTAGACTTTTATTGTGTTTAATCTCCATATTCAGAACTAATATGCTTGTATTGCTATTTTGGATTTACATCTATACTCTGTCACCCATGCTGGAGTGGCACAATCATAGCTCACTGCAGTCTTGAATTTCTGGGCTCAACTGATGCTCCTGCTTCAGCCTCTGGAGTAGTTGGCACTATAGGTGCACACTGTCACACCCAGCTAATTTTTTTTAATTTTTGTAGAGACAGGGTCTCACTTTGTTGCCCAGGCCTAATTTCTATTTTCCAAGCCAAAAAAAAAAATTTTTATTCTCACTAAAATATCAACTTAAATGTTCTGAAATTATAATTCTGAGTGATTATCTTTCATTAAAATATACAAAATGTGAGACTAAGAAGCAGGAGGCCAAATTACTGTATTAAAGATTACTCTCTTAATGTTTTTATGATTGAATGTTTAGGCATAGAAGCTGTCTCTTAACTTATCAAAATAGATATTATAGTGATCATTCTGTTTGGAGCTTCATTTATTCTCTTCTCTAGTAGATTGCTATGCATAAATTATTTTATCATTAAATTGCAGAATTTAAATGTTTGAAGGTAACCTGAAGATCATCTATTGAAGGACTCAATTTCAGAAGGAAGAAACTGAGCTCCAAAGTAGGTAACGTTTTAGAACTGTCGGTGGTGTGGCAGGACAAACACCAGGATCACCTCTCTCTTACTTTTATATTATATCTTTCCTCAATGCATTATTTTATTTAATTCTTTGAGACAGTCCTTTCAACTCTTTAAAAAGCCCGACTATAGGCCAGGCATGGTAGCTCACGCCTATAATCCCAGCACTTTGGGAAGCCGAGGCAAGTGGATCATCTGAGGTCAGGAGTTCGAGATCAGCCTGGCCAGCATGGCAAAACTCTGTCTTTACTAAAAATACAAAAATCAGTTAGGCATGGTGGCACATGCCTGTAGTCCCATCTACTCAGGAGGCTGAAGTGGGAGGATCGCTTGAACCCAAGAGGTGGAGGTTGCAGTGAGCTGAGATCACACCACTGCACTCCAGTCTGGGTGACAGAGCAAGACTCCATTAAAAAAAAAAAAAAAAAAAAAAACACCTGATTATAGTTTAGAAAACAGGTTTATGTGATTCCAACAGAAAGCCCTCTATGGCTATGGATGCTGAGTAAATTAAAGCCTGCCATTAACTTTACCCTTGTTGAAGTTTGAGAACATAAGGCGACATTTTTGATGAGAGAAGCTCGGTTTGGATCAACCTCACTACATGTAGATGTCTAAGCTAGCCTTCACTTTCAGGCTTAGAAGAATTCCTCCATAAATTTGGACAGAGCCACACTGTCAGCTAGCTTTCACCTCAGGTCCTCAAACACATGTTTTAGGCAGAAAACTCTTAAAGAGGTTTTTTAAAAAGAGGAATTTTTAGTCAATATTTTGGGATTTGTTTTCACAGCATTGAGAGTTAGAAAGATACTATGCAGCCATAAAAAAGGATGAGTCCGTGTCCTTTGTAGGGACATGGATGCAGCTGGAAACCATCATTCTCAGCAAACTATTGCAAGAACAGAAAACCAAACACTGCATATTCTCACTCATAGGTGGGAATTGAATAATGAGATCACTTGGACCCAGGAAGGGGAACATCACACATCGGGTCCCATTGTGGGGTGGTGGGAGCGGGGAGGGATAGCATTAGGAGATATACCTAATGTAAATGAGGCATTAACGAGTGCAGCACACCAACATGGCACATGTATACATATGTAACAAACCTGCACGTTGTGCACATGTACCCTTGAACTTAAAGTATAATAATAATAATAATAATAAAAGAAAGAATCAAAGAAAATCTTTCTATCTTTTCAGGCTGTTGAAAAAAAATTAGAGAGTGAATTATTGCTTCTTACCTCCCGAATGTCTCTAACCCTTCAGGTTGCTCCATTTATATCACCACGTGATCTCATGGATGAGTCAGACTTGGGCTGTAAGCAAAAATTGAAAAAGACAAAACAGTCAAAAAAGCACTGCCTAACCAAATTACAACAGTAAGTATTTCTCAATGTAAGTATCAAATAGAAAAGAAAAACTACAAAAAAAAAAAAGGTCACAGAGCTATAGAATACCAGTATCCTGACTGAAGAAAATTTGGATGTAAGCCTGATTGCATTCACACAATATAAATACATCTTTGGAGATTTAAACTTTGGAAAACAAATTTTTAACAAAATACATTTAACACTGTTAAACCAGGCCATCCATATAGCTATCAAAATTTAATTAATGCAAGAAAAGCTTTAAAGTAATAACAAATATTTAAATATATTTCTCTAGAATTCTTTGATGCAATTTCTACACTAATAGCTCCCTCTTATACAGTACAAAACAAAATTGTTCTCTAAAAAAAGTCATTAGGTAGCCTAATTTGTCTCAGAGACACTTGTGGTATCTGAGAGTTCATTGTTGACTTTTTCTTAGAAATTTCTTTTTAAACTAGGGTTAGGGTATTATAGAGTATTAAGAAAAATGTACTCATAATGTAAGACTATGTGCTCGGTATTCCTAAGACACAAGTAGTAGGTAGGCACTGTCCAAATGTTTAGGATTCTAGATGTTGCCCCTTGCTTTCATTAGATTACAGTCTAGCAGGAAGCCTGACATGTAAATAATGAATTCAGTGAAGTCTCATGTCAGAAGTATGCCCAATGGACAATTATGTCTAAAATTAGAGAACAGTTGAATATATCTGTCTTTTAATTTCTCTCAGTTCAATTTTCCTCAACTATAAAATAAGATTAGATTCCATCAATGCTCGACTCTAACCTCAACTCTAATATCTGCTGGTTTTATGAGTAAGTATTTCCAGTTTTACATAAAATTAGTCCAAATAAAATATAGCTCTTTATACATTAGACATGTCCCTGTGTGGACCAATTTTTCATCAGAATAGTTCAGAAACCTAATATTATCTTCTTGAAAGGGAATGCTTCCTCCATCTATGACTATATAACTTAATTTATTACATATCAGGGCTAATACAGACAAGGTCACAGGTATGTTCTCCACCTTTAAGCCAGTCAGTTTCATTTGGTTCACAGTTATAAACCTTTTGTTATCAGCCAACTGACTTACATATGCATGCCCATAGTGTTATAAAAATGACCTTTCAGGGAAATGAAGATGGATTAATGTCACTCTCTTCCCATTTTCAGCAAAAGCACTGTAAGTCATGTCTCTGCTTCCAGACAAGTGGAAAGTTCTCCCTGTTGTTGATGTTTTTGTTTGTTCTATTATACATGAAAATGGTACAGAAGAAAAAACTTTGGTGTACATAATTGTCATGATTCTGTTTAGTCTAGAAATTATTTGAGAAACAAGTCATTATGTTAGTCAGTGAAATTCTGTTTCTCCTATGAGTGTACTTTAGAGCAGGCAAATATGTTCTCTAAAATTGATAAGTCCAAAATAGCAATATAAGCATATTACTTCAGAATATGGTGGTTAAACATCATAAAAATCTAGACAGTTGAAATTGGTTTAATCTGTGGGGAGTAACTGGAGCTAAATTAAGGTAGAACAATGAAGTTTTGCATTTAAATATGAGACTTCAGTATTATTTTATTTTAATTGTGTGTTATAATATAATACAAATTACATTATGACATTGTATGTGCAAATCCACATACACTATCAAGTAAAGAAGTAGAATTTGACCAATAAAGATAGAAAATAAGAAAATACTTGGTCTTGCATAAAAGTAACAGAAGTCAATCCTTCCTAAATTAGAAAAAAAAAGGGGTGCTGTGTGAGGGAATTTAACCTAAACCCCAATAGAAATTGTTTAAAGGCAGGCACTTAAAATATAAATAAGCAGATGAGAATAGCCCACTATAAACCAGCTTGAGCTATACGAAGGGGAGAAAAACACTTTTATTGATTGTAATGTAATAGGCTATCTCATAATACTGAGAATAATATAAAATCAAGTTTAAGGGACTAAATGATGAGGGAACTCTTAGAAATCTCTACAGCAGAAATTTGTGGATCTTCATTTTACAACAAGCTTGTCTATCCCACGTCCCTTGGCCTGCACGTGGCCCAGGATGGCTTTAAATGCGGACCATCACACATTACTAAACTTTCTTATAACATTATGAGATTTTTTTGTGTATGACTTTCTTTTTTTAGCTCATCAGCTATCATTAATGTTCGTGTATTTTATGTGTGGCCCAACACAATTCTTCTTCCAATGTGTCCTAGGGAAGCCAAAAGATTGGACACTGCTGCTCTGCAGCCTCGCCTTTACTTTGGTTTAGGTACAAACAAGAGTTGTTGTGAAAGACAACCAGAGAAAGAATGAGAGAACACAGAATGAACGATGGCCCAAACTTTTACTCAAACCTGCTTAGGACCCAGATTGAAGCAAAGCAATTCAAAAAGATAGACTGAAAAAAATGAGAAAATTTTTAATGCTATCTAATATTAGATAATATCAACAAATAATTTCTTATTTATTTATTTGTTTATTTTTTATTATACTTTAAGTTCTAGGGTACATGTACACAACGTGCAAGTTTGTTACATATGTATACATGTGCCACGCTGGTGTGCTGCACCCATTAACTAGTCATTTACATTAGGTATATCTCCTAATGCTATCCCTCTCCCTACCCCCACCCCACAACAGGGACTAAATGTCCAGTGTGTGATGTTCCCCTTCCTGTGTCCAAGTGTCTCATTGTTCAATTCCCACCTATCAGTGAGAACATGCAGTGTTTTGTTTTCTGTTCTTGCAATAGTTTGCTGAGAATGATGGTTTCCAGCTGCATCCATGTCCCTAAAAAGGACATGAACTCATCCTTTTTAATGACTGCATAGTATTCCATGGTGTATATGTTTCACATTTTCTTAATCCAGTCTGTCACTGATGGACATTTGGGTTGGTTCCAAGTAGTTGCTATTGTGAATAGTGCTGCAATAAACATATGTGTGCGTGTGTCTTTATAGCAGCATGATTTACAATCCTTTGGGTAAATATCCAGTAATGGGATGGCTGGGTCAAATGGTATTTCTAGTTCTAGATCCTTGAGGGATTGCCACACTATCTTCCACAATGGTTGAACTAGTTTATAGTACCACCAACAGTATAAAAGTGTTCCTATTTCTCCACATCCTCTCCAGCACCTGTTGTTTCCTGACTTTTTAATGATCGCCATTCTAACGGGTGTCAGATTGTATCTCATTGAGGTTTTGATTTGCATTTCCCTGATGGCTAGTGATGATGAGCATTTTTTCATGTGTCTGTTGGCTGCATAAATGTCTTCTTTTGAGAAGTGTGTGTTCATATCCTTTGCCCACTTTTTGATGGGGTTGTTTGTTTTTTTTCTTGTAAATTTGTTTGAGTTCTTTGTAGGTTCTGGATAATAGCCCTTTGTCAGATGAGTAGATTGCAAAAATTTTCTCCCATTCTGTGGGTTGTCTATTCACTCTCACAGTAGTTTCTTTTGCTGTGCAGAAGCTCTTTAGTTTAATTAGATCCCATTTGTCAATTTTGGCTTTTGTTGCCATTGCTTTTGGTGTTTTAGACATGAAGTCCTTGCCCATGCCTATGTCTTGAATGGTATTGCCTAGGTTTTCTTCTAGGGTTTTTAGGGTTTTAGGTCTAACATTTAAGTCTCTAATCCATCTTGAATTAATTTTTGCATAAGATGTAAGGAAGGGATCCAGTTTCAGCTTTCTACTTATGGCTAGCCAGTTTTCCCAGCACCATTTATTAAATAGGGAATCCTTTCCTCATTTCTTGTTTTTCTCAGGTTTGTCAAAGATCAGATGGCTGTAGATATGTGGTATTATTTCTGAGGGTTCTGTTCTGTTCCATTGGTCCATATCTCTGTTTTGGTACCAGTACCATGCTGTTTTGGTTACTGTAACCTTGCAGTATAGTTTGAAGTCAGGTAGCGTGTTGCCTCCAGCTGTGTTCTTTTGACTTAGGACTGTCTTGGCAATGCGGACTATTTTATGATTCCATATGAACTTTAAAGTAGTTTTTTCCAATTCTGTGAAGAAAGTCATTGTTAGCTTAATGGGATCGCATTGAATCTATAAATTACCTTGGGCAGTATGGCCATTTTCACGATATTGATTCTTCCTATCTGTGAGTATGGAATGTTCTTCCATTTGTTTGTGTCCTCTTTTATTTCATTGAACAGTGGTTTGTAGTTCTCCTTGAAGAGGTCCTTCACATCCCTTGTAAGTTGGATTCCTAGGTACTTTATTCTCTTTGAAGTAATTGTGAATGGGAGTTCACTCATGATTTGGCTCTCTGTTTGTCTGTTACTGGTGTATAAGAATGCTAGTGACTTTTGCACATTGATTTTGTATCCTGAGACTTTGCTGAAGTTGCTTATCAGCTTAAGGAGATTTGGGCCTGAGACGATGGGGTTTTCTAAATATACAATCATGTCATCTGCAGACAGGGATAATTTGACTTCCTCTTTTCCTGATTGAATACCCTTTATTTCTTTCTCCTGCCTGATTGCCCTGGCCAGAACTTCCAACACTATGTTGAATAAGAGTGGTGAGAGAGGGCATCCTCTCTGTCTTGTGCCAGTTTTCAAGGGGAATACTTCCAGTTTTTGCCCATTCAGTATGATATTGGCTGTGGGTTTGTCATAAATAGCTCTTATTGTTTTGAGATATCTTCCCTCAATATTGAATTTATTGAGAGTTTTTATCATGAAGGGCTGTTGAATTTTGTCAAAGACCTTTTCTGCATCGATTGAGATAATCATGTGGTTTTTGTCTTTGGTTCTGTTTATATGCTGAATTACATTGATTGATTTGTGTATGTTGAACCAGCCTTGCATCCCAGGGATGAAGTCCACTTGATCATAGTGGATAAGCTTTTTGATGTGCTGCTGGATTCGGTTTGCCAGTATTTTATTGAGGATTTTTGCATCGATGTTCATCAGGGATATTGGTCTAAAATTCTCTTTTTTTGTTGTGTCTCTGCCAGGCTTTGGTATCAGGATGATGTTGACTTCATAAAATGAGTTAGGGAGGATTCCCTCTTTTTCTATTGATTGGAATAGTTTCAGAAGGAATGGTACCATCTCCTCTTTGTACCTCTGGTAGAATTTGGCTGTGAATCTGTCTGTTTCTGGACTTTTTTTTTGTTGGTAGGCTATTAATTATTGCCTCAATTCCAGAGCCTGTTACTGATTTATTCAGGGATTCAACTTCTTCCTGGTTTAGTCTTGGGAGAGTGTATGTGTCCAGGAATTTATGCATTTCTTCTAGGTTTTCTAGTTTATTTGCTTAGAGGTGTTTATAGTATTCTCTGTTGATAGTTTGCATTTCTGTGGGGTCAGTGGTGATATCCCC
Source organism: Chlorocebus sabaeus (assembly GCF_047675955.1). Lineage (NCBI taxonomy): Eukaryota > Metazoa > Chordata > Mammalia > Primates > Cercopithecidae > Chlorocebus > Chlorocebus sabaeus. The sequence continues at coordinate 84,115,345 of NC_132926.1, forward strand.
TTTATCAATTTTTATTGCGTCTATTTGATTCTTCTCTCTCTTCTTATTAGTCTTGTTAGCGGTCTATCAATTTTGTTGATCTTTTCAAAAAACCAGCTCCTGGATTCATTGATTTTTTGAAGAGTTTTTTGTGTCTCTATCCCCTTCAGTTCTACTCTGATCTTAATTATTTCTTGCCTTCTGCTAGCTTTTGAATGTGTTTGCTTTTGCTTCTCTAGTTCTTTTAATTGTGATATTAGGGTGTCGATTTTAGATCTTTCCTGCTTTCTCTTGTGGGCATTTAGTGCTATAAATTTCCGTCTACACACTGCTTTAAATGTGTCCCAAAGATTCTGGTATGTTGTATCTTTTTTCTCATTGGTTTCAAAGAACATCTTTCTTTCTGCCTTCATTTCGTTATGTACCCAGGAGTCTTTCAGGAGCAAGTTGTTCAGTTTCCATGTAGTTGAGGCGGTTGAGTTTCTTAATCCTGAGTTCTAGTTTGATTGCACTGTGGTCTGAGAGACAGTTTGTTGTGATTTCTGTTCTTTTACATTTGCTGAGGAGTGCTTTCCTTCCAACTATGTAGTCAATTTTGGAATAAGTGTGAGGTGGTGCTGAGAAGAATGCATATTCTGTTGATTTGGGGTGGAGAGTTCTGTAGATGTCTATTAGATCTGCTTGGTGCAGCGATGAGTTCAATTCCTGGATATCCTTGTTAACTTTCTGTCTCATTGATCTGTCTAATGTTGACAGTGGGGTGTTGAAGTCTCCCATTATTATTGTGTGGGAGACTAAGTCTCTTTGTAAGTCTCTAAGGATTTGCTTTATAAATCTAGGTGCTCCTGTATTGGGTGCATATATATTCAGGATAGTTAGCTCTTCTTGTTGAATTGATCCCTTTACCATAATGTAGTGGCCTTCTTTGTCTCTTGTGATCTTTGTTGGTTTAAAGTCTGTTTTATCAGAGACTAGGATTGTAACCCCTGCCTTTTTTTGTTTTCCATTTGCTTGGTGGATCTTCCTCCATCCCTTTATTTTGAGCTTATGTGAGTCTCTACACTGATGGGTCCCCTGGATACAGCAAATTGATGGGTCTTGACTCTTATCCAATTTGCCAGCCTGTGTCTTTTAATTTGAGCATTTAAACCATTTACATTTAAGGTTAATATTGTTATGTGTGAACTTGATCCTGCCATGATGATGTTAACTGGTTATTTTGCTCATTAGTTGATGCAGATTCTTCCTAGCATCGATGGTCTTTACATTTTGTCATGTTTTTGTAGTGAATGGTACCGGTTGTTCCATGTTTAGTGCTTCCTTCAGGATCTCTTGTAGGGCAGGCCTGGTTGTGACAAAATTTCTCAGCATTTCCTTGTCTGTAAAGGATTTTATTTCTCCTTCACTTATGAAACTTAGTTTGGCTGGATATGAAATTTTGGGTTGAAAATTCTTTTCTTTAAGAATGCTGAATATTGGCCCCTACTCTCTTCTGGCTTGGAGAGTTTCTGGTGAGAGATCTGCTGTTAGTCTGATGGGCTTCCCTTTGTGGGTAACCCGACCTTTCTCTCTGGCTGCCTTTAACATTTTTTCCTTCATTTCAACTTTGGTGAATCTGACAATTATGTGTCTTGGAGTTGCTCTTTTCGAGGAGTATCTTTGTGGCATTCTCTGTATTTCCTGAAGTTGAATGTTGGCCTGCCTTGCTAGGTTGTGGAAGTTCTCCTGCAAATATCCTGCAGAGTGTTTTCCACCTTGGTTCCATTCTCCTCGTCACTTTCAGGTACACCAATCAGACGTAGATTTGGTCTTTTCACCTAGTCCTATATTTCTTGGAGGATTTATTCATTTATTTTTACTCTTTTTTCTCTAAACTTCTCTTCTTGCTTCATTTCATTCATTTAATCTTCAATCACTGATACCCTTTCTTCCAGTTGATCGAGTTGGTTACTGAAGCTTGTGCATTTGTCACATGGTTCTCGTGCCATGGTTTTCATCTCTATCAGGTCGCTTAAGGACTTCTCTGCATTGGTTATTCTAGTTAGTCATTCATCAAATCTTTTTTCAAGGCTTTTAGTTTCTTTGCACTGTGTTCGTAATTCCTCCTTTAGTTCAGAGAAGTTTGATTGTCTGAAGTCTTCTCTCAACTCGTCAAAGTCTGTCTCTCTCCAGTTTTGTTCCATTGCTGGCGAGGAGCTGTGTGCCTTTGGAGGGGGAGAGTCGCTCTGATTTTTAGAATTTCCAGCTTTTCTGTACTGCTTTTTCCCCATCTTTGTGGTTTTATCTACCTTTGGTCTTTGATGATGGTGACGTACAGATGGAGTTTTGGTGTGGATGTCCTTTCTGTTTGTTATTTTTCCCTCTAATAGTCAGGACCTTCAGCTGCAGGTCTGTTGGAGTTTGCTCGAGGTCCACTCCAGACCCTGTTTGCCTGGGTATCAGCAGCGGAGGCTGCGGAAGACTGAATACTGCTAAACAGCAAATGTTGCTGTCTGATCATTCTTCTGGAAGCTTTGTCTCAGCGGTGTACCCAGCTGTGTGAGGTGTGAGGTGTCAGTCTGCCCCTAGTGGGGGATGTCTCCCAGTTAGGCTACTCGGGAGTCAGGGACCCCCTTCCGCAGACAGTCTGTTCATTCTCAGGTCTCAAACTCTGTGCTGGGAAAACCACTACTCTTTTCAAAGCTGTCAGACAGGGACATTCACATCTGCAGAGGTTTCTGCTGCCTTTTCTTTGGTTATGCCCTGTCCCCAGAGGTGGAGTCTACAGAGGCAGGCAGGCCTCCTTGAGCTGCAATGGGCTCCACCCAGTTTGAGTTTCCCGGCCGCTTGGTTTACGTACTTAAGCCTCAACAATAGCAGGCAATCTTCCTCCAGCCTCGCTGCCACCTTGCAGTTAGATCTCAGACTGCTGTGCTAGCAATGAGGGAGGCTCTGTGGGTGTGGGACCCTCCAAGTCAGGCACAGGATATAATCTCCTGGTGTGCCATTTGCTAAGACCCTTGGTAAAGCACAGTATTAGGGTGGGAGTGACCTGATTTTCCAGGTGTTGTGTGTCACGCTTTCCCTTGGCTAGAAAAGGGAATTCCCTTCCCCTTGCATTTCCCGGGTGAGGTGATGCCTTGCTCTGCTTGGGCTCTCGCTCCTTGGGCTGAACCCACTGTCCTGCACCCACCGTCCAACACACCTCAGTGAGATGAACCTGGTACCTCAGTTGAAAATGCAGAAATCACTCGTCTTCTGTGTGGCTCACGCTCGGAACTGGAGGCTGGAGCTGTTCCTATTTGGTCATCTTGGTGCAGATCAACAAATAATTTCTTTAATTTTACAAGACGTTAATAATGTCATAGGGGTTATGGTAGAAAATTTTTTTTTTTTTTTTTTGAGATACATACTGAATTATATATGGATATGTCATGATATCTGGTATGTGCTTTAAAATACTCTAGCCTAAATGGAGAAACTAAAAAATCATAATAATAGAGAAGAAAAAATAAACTTTTAAAACATGGAAAAATTATGATGGTTGAATGTAGGTGAGTTGTATATAAGGATTATACTATTTTTGTCTATGTTTGCATATTTTAAATTATTTATAATACAGCATTTTTAAAATCTCACTGAAAATGAGCCCAGATACTAAATCAATAATTCAGAAAGATTGAATGCTAATAAATATCTCACCAAAATCACAAATAAATAGCCTTCATAAAACTGGCTCTAAAGCAAAAGGAGTAAGAAATATGATCGGAATTGGTGAATATGAAAAATTATTTTTAAAAACTTTTGGAAATAAAATTAAATCACAAAATCAGTAAGCAGGATAAATTCTAGGCTGTAGACTATATAACACAAAGAAGTAAAATAAATTATAAGAGAGTATGAAAGAATTAATTTTGTAGGAATTCCAGAGAAATTAAAATTTCAAGAGCAGTTAAGAGACAAGAATAAAATGGGAGGATTTTAAAATTAGAACCAAAAAAAAAAAGGTCCAACAGAATAAAATGGACAAAATAGCACAAAAACAGTGTTTGAGAATACGAACTTAAGAACGATTATAGAAAAGCTAGAGTGAGGACTCACATTGAAACATGACTCAGAATCAAATGATATAAATAAAATGACATATAGTGAGAAGCTGCAACCATCAAAGAGAAAGAGAAAGAAAAATCCTTAAAGTTAGCATATTGCAAAGGTATATTCCTGATTGTATCAGTTAATCATTATTGAATGCATTTTTTTATTTTTGTTGTTTTTTTCTAAAATAGTGACTCTATCAAATAAGGCTTTAAAAAATCATTTATTTCAGTAGGAATGAGATATATAGAAGTAGGCAGTACAGCTCTAAATAGAGTGGGTTCACAATGCCATGAATTATCTAGCCTCCTTAAGTATGATTTTAAAAAGAAAACAATAAAAGGTATTTTGAGAAAATATGCAGTACCATTAATAAATTACATAATTATGTAGAAGTGTGAGAGGCATTGGAACCAGAGCGTGTGACTCTATTTTTAATAGGGGCTGGGTAAAATGAGGCTGAGACTTGCTGGGCTACATTCCCAGCAGGTTAGGTATTCTTAGTCATAGGATGAGTTAAGAGGCCTGCACAAGATACAAGTCCCAAAAACCCTGCTGATAAAACAGGATGCCATAAAGATACCAACCCAAAACCTGCAAAACCAAGATGGCAATGAAAGTGATCTCTGGTCATTCTCACTTCTCATTCCATGCTAGTTATAATGCATTAGTCTGCTAAAAGAGACTCCCACCAGCACCATGAAAGTTTACAAATGCCATGGCAACATCCAGAAGTTACCCTATATGGTCTAAAATTGGGAGGAACACTCAGTTCCATTTCTCACCTCTTTCCAGAAAAACTTATGAATAACCTACCCCTTGTTTAGCATTTAATCAAGAAATAACCAAAACAATAGCCAACCAGCAGCACTCAGAGTTACTATGTCTATGGAGTAGCCATTATTTTATTCCTTTACATTAATAAACTTGCTTTCACTTTACTCTGTGGACTTGCACAAAATTCTTTCTTGTGTGAGATCCAAGAACCCACTCATGGGTTCTGGATCAGGACTCCTCTCCAGTAACAGAAGCGAGTATCACGTTTGGAAAATAATAGTACTAAAAATGCAGTAGTAATTATTCAGTAGGTGCCTACTGGAGTATCTGACATATTTTTAGCTGTTCAATACATTGGAAAAATTGTTATAATGTTCTTCTCCAAATATTTAAAAAGATCATAAATAAACTACATTATTTATAAAATTTGGCAAATAATTTTCTTAAAAGAAATCATTAAGAAGTGTTGCTTGGCCAGGCGAGGTGGCTCATGCCTGTAATCCCAGCACTTTGGGAGGCCGAGATAAGTGGATCACTTGAGGTCAGGAGTTTGAGATCAGCCTGGCCAACATGGTGAAACCCAAGTTCCACTAAAAATACAATAAAAATTAGTTGAGCATGGTTGTGTGCACCTTTAGTATCAGCTATTCAGGAGACTGAGGCAGAAGAATTGTTTGAACTCAGGAGGCAGAGGTTGCAGTGAGACGAGATCATGCCACTGCACTCCAAACTGGGGGACAGAGTGAGACTTCATCTCAAAAAAAAAAAAAGGAGCTGCTCAAAGCCATTTATTTGCTATCAGATAGATATTAAAGGGGAAGGTTTTGATTGTGGTAGAGTCTTCTTAACTAAGGCCCAAATGCCATTTTTTTCATCTTACATCATTCCAGTAACCAGCATGGCTTTCTGCTAATACAATATAATGTATCATAGCTACACACTGTGGTACGGACAATAAGTCTACATTTATTTCAGAGGAATTTAAAGATAAGCATCATTCTTGTTTTTTTAAATTTTTTTCATTATTCCTTAACTTTAAGCAAGCATTGAATAGAAAGAATGCTGCAAACCCTAAGATTGTAAAAGAACATTGACAAGCAAAGCTTGTCAAAGTTGGTTTTCTTCACTGAATCAGTTTCGTTGTGCATTTTTTTCTTTTGATTTCTAAAATTTAAAACTGGAGTTATCTGAGTGTTAGCAGTGAGGAATCACTGTGGGCCTGTGGCAACTTGATTCTTACCTCCTCAGAGGAAAGCGTTTGACTGAGAGACTGAGACAAGTTTAAGAGCAGGAGTGAAAGTTTATTGAAAAGTTTTAGAGCAGGAATGAAAGGAAGTAAAGTATACTTGGAAGAAGGCCAAGCGGGCAACTTGAGAGATCCAAAGGCACTGTTCAGCCCTTGATTTCGGGTTTTATACATTGGCATGGTTCTGGGGTTTCTGTTTTTCTTCCCTTGATTTTTTTCTTGAGGCAGGCTGTCTGCATATGCAGTGACATGCCAGCACTTGGGAGGGACCACATGGACAGTGTGTTTACTGAAGTTGTGTGCATGCTCATTTGAGGCATTTGTCCCTTACCAGTTGAGCATTGCTAGAGGAAGGTCATATACTGGTTAAATTCCCCCATTTTGCCTCTCAGTGTGCATGCTTGAACCCTCTTGCCCAACTCCTGAGATCTTATCAGGAAGCTGCTGATCACCAGCTTCAGGTGTTTTCTGTCTATTGGGAGACTGCCTTTCCTTGGTGCTGGCTGTGACCAAATACTACTTTTAAGAGACGATATAACAACTCCCTGACCATTACCTGATGGTCAGCAGATATTCTGGGAGGATGGGTGACATCGCCTGCCCTGCTCATATCTGCTTAGTTACCTACTGTAATAAGAGGTTCTTTTGTTATCGTTGCTGCTGTTGTTCTGATTACTACTATTGATTTACATTATAAAAGGTTCTTGTGCCACTTTAGACATTATTTTGTAACCTAACACAAACCTTAATCAATAATTGAAACATTTAACTAAGCCATATCTCTAACTCCATTTTTTAACTTTTTACTAGATTTTTAAAATTTATGTTTGCAAAATCTATTATGATAATAATGTCAGAGCTCCTTGTTCATATTTGATTATATGAGATAAAAGTTTGAATATTTCATGCTTTACATAATCTCTTATGCTGACAGGTTCATGCTCTTATGCTGCCAGTTTGCAGGGCAAATAAATAGTAATCCAATCAGAGGTTTTAAACAGATGCTTCCAATCTCAGACTATCTGATTTATATATATATGAAAATTACTATGTTTTAATGATACTACAGTGTACTAATATAATACATTAGTCTTTTTTTCTTGGCATATTGCTTTCCAGAGTTCATATGATAGAGAAATTTTTACCTATTTATTATGGAAAATAAAAATGAGAGTGATAAACTGAATATGCTTCAGTTTTAAGTTTACCTTACAAAATACTAGCAATATTTTCTTAGAAGCTATAATTTAGTTCTAACATAGGAAATAATCCATACATTAAAACTAAAACATAAAATATTTAATCTTTTCATATTTTTGACATTAGAACAGTAACTGTAACAAAAATATAGCCTATTAAGAAAACAGTATATGACTTTCAGTTTCAGCTCTAACATATGACTTGGAAGTCGTCACTCCTGTTCTTAAACAGGAACAAATTGGATAAACTGAAAATCAATGAGTTTTCTTGAACCTATCAAAGAACTGAGATTTCAGTGTGGCTTCTTCAAACATCTAGAGAGACAGAAGCATCCAGAGAGTTATAACAGAAGCCACTTCTAAAGCCATAAACTGGTAAGAAAACAGAAATAGCAATTGTGATAAATTTCTGCAGACTAAGTGTGGACAAGAATGAGAGTGAGAAACTCTTGGGGTTGTAGTTGGAAAGGCTCCCCCATACTTCTGTGGGCTTTACTTCTAGTAACTTCACTGATTTCTTATAGAATTAAAATCCTCTCATGGCTTTGGTTAGGTGAGGGGATAATAAAGTAGTTAAAAAATGTACCAACAGCTTCTCCATGACAAAGTACTACTCTTTGGAGAAAAATACTTTGCCAGAGCCTTATCTCAGCTGGGAAAGGGAAGTCATCAGGTTTAAGTCTCCCTGTACTTTCCTGCTCTATCTAGGGAAAAAAAGCCACTATAATCAACAGACATTAGGGCTTCAAGGAAAAAGATTAAGAAGGTTGCAGCCAGCCAAGAAAGTAAGAAACAGGAGAAGATAAAGCGATACTACTGCAGAAACACTTATGAAGTTCACAGCTTCAAGACGCAAGGTTCACATAAAGACTGAGGTTTAATCAGAATACTACAAAACATTCTCCTATTTCTTGCCTTACCATAGCACTAACAAAGTTCCACTATTATAATAGCTGATTATAGCTGAAAGAGCTTCTAGCACAAGCTCTACTTTGAGAATACAACTTAGGGAAACCTAAGTCAAGATGCAGGAGAAAAACAAGAACGCTAAGTAATTTGAAGTATCTGACACCTATAGCTACAACACACATTTAACGATTCAACCAACAGCCAGATTGACAACTGCTATTTAACTCAGTTTTTATTACTTGATACAGTATGCCCTGCTCTCAGTAAAAAATTATAATTCATGCCAAAGGTAAGAAAAATCACAGTTTAAAGACACAGAGCAATAATCAGAACCAGAATAATATGACACAGATATTAAAATTACTAGACAAGGAATTTTCAATAACTGTCATTAACATAGTGAGTGCCCTAAATAAAATAGTAGACATCATGTAAGAATAAATGGGTAGTGTAAGCACAAAAAATGATACTCTAAGAAAGAATCAAAAGAAAATTATAAATTATTAGGGGTCCTTTGTGGCTCCGTTCACATTTTAGGATTTTCTTTTATATTTGTGTGAAGAATGTCATTGGTATTTTGATAGAAATTTCATTGAATCTACAGATTTATTTGGGTAGTATGGCTATTTTAACAAGGTTAATTCTCTCAATATATGCATGAGATATCTTTTCATATTTGTTATTAGTATTATCTTCAATTTCTGTATCAGTATCTTATAGTTTTTATTGTAAACATTATTCATTTTTTTGGTTAAATTTATTCTCAGGTTTTTTTTTTGTAGCTATAGTAAATGAGATTGCTTTCTTGATATCTTTTTCAAATAGTTTATTACTAGCATGCAGAAATGCTACTGACTTTTGTAGCATTTTATATCCTGCAATTCTACTGAATTCTTTTATTTGTTCTTTTTCAGTGGAATTTTTAAGGTTTTCTACATATAAGATAATGTTAGCTGCAAATAAGGACGGTTTGATTTTCTCATTTCCAATGTAGAGGCCCTTTATTTATTTATCTTGCTTAATTGCTCTGGCTAGGACTTTGAGTACTGCGTTAAATAAAAGTAGTTCAAGTGGGTGTCCTTGTCTTGTTTCACATCTTAGAGAAAAACATTCAACGTTTTTCTGTTCAATATGAAGTTAGTTGTGGGTTTGTCATAATGGTCTTTATTCTGTTGAGGTATGTTTCTTCTACACCTAGAGTTTTGAAAGTTTTTATCACCGAGTCATGTTGAATTTTATCAAATGCTTTTTCTGCATCTATTGAATGATCGTATGATTTTTTGCTTGATTATGTTAATGTGATGTGTCACTTTTATTGATGTGTGTACAGTGAACCATCCTTGCATGCCTGGGATGAATCTCATTTGATCACAGTGAATAATTTGTTTAATACACTGGTGAATTTGGTTTGCTTATAGTGTTTTGAATGTGTCAGCTCCCAGAAAGAGCTTGCTGGCCATGAGAAATCAATCCCACAGCTAAAGTTGATTTTGCTCTGTCTCTTCTCTATGTGAGCAAAGCATTATTCTATTCAGCGCTTGACTGCATTGTGTTTGTCTTGGCAACTCTGATACCAAGATGTAGTAGGTAGAAGTATGCAGACTTCTATTTGAGGTACTTCTATTGAGAGGTACTCAGCGTGTGGGCACGCACACACAAACACACACAAAGATGTGCTTATATTAAAATAACAAAAGAGGCAAATGAAAGAACTTCCAATAGTCAAAGCTGGATCAATTTGAACAGCAAAATAAATGAGGTAATATTTATACAAAATATACTAATATACAAAATAGATATATATGATTCATACTGATATAAGTATCATTCAATGAATAAATAAAGGAGATGAGACAAAACTCCCATGTAGAAGAATTTTTGAATAATTTATGGAGACACATTGTCCTCAACTCCTTAAGTGTGGGCTGTGCATAATGCCTTCTTTTCAAATAAGTATAGAAATGAGAGGGGAAAGAGTAATTTTTCATTGGAGAAACCTGACAAACACTACCACAGCCAGGTGATCAACATTAACATCAACAATGGTGAATCATGTGGATAGTATGTAACTTTTATATGATGTGATAATAATGGCACTTTACCTCTGTGGTCTTTTTCCCCAATACCCATAACCCCAGTCTATTCATGAAAATAATATTAAACAAATTGCAATTGAGGGACATTCTACAAAATACCTGATCAGTACTTCTCACGTTGCTAAGGTCATCAAAAACTAGGAAAGTCTAAGAAACTGTCATAGTCAAGAATATCCCAATTATAATGTTCGATATTCTGAATCGAGTCTTGAAACATAAAAAGTAACCATATGTAAAAACAAAGAAAAATATGAATAAAGTATCAATAATGGTTATTTACTTGTGAGAAATGTATCATACTAATGTAAGATATTAATAATAGGGAACACTATGTGTCTGGTATGTGGGAACTCTCTGAATTATCTTTGCAACTTTCTGTGTATCTAAAACTACTCCAAAATAAAAACTTGACTTTAAAAATACTATATATACAAAATACATTGAGAATGTGCTTAAATTATGTAATGTATTTGACAAAGTAAAGAAAATTTTTCCTGAAGTTAAAATTTCTGAAATATAAAATATATTTAAATGTAGAAATATAGTAATTGACTTCATTAACTTGTAACTTATTCTAATTGAATAGTATTATGTCTGTAGAAACCAGCTGTAGCAGATAGAATATTTTTTTAATTTTCAGTTTTAGTACTCAGATAATATTGACCAGTTTTTCTTGAATTATGGTATCAAAAATGTTTGATATGAGTTGCAATGGGAGTAATTATTTCATCCCTTTTTTGTGTGTTTCTCGACATAAAATACAGTGTTGCTTCTTTCTGACATTAATTATAGTTTTATTTCTTTGTGCCTCAAGTAGAGTTGCCTTCCCTTAACTTGCTTAAATGCCCTACAGAAGAGAAGACAGACAAAAATGTATCCAATACAAGCATTGATGATTGTGATAAAATAAAATTTATTTAAGTAAGCCTTTCTGGGAATGAGTCACTTTGAAAAGATCTATATTATTTGCTTCATCTAGGTATTTGTTTAACCAAATAATTGAATACACAAACCTTTTTTTCAAGACTTAGAGTAAACTTGAAATTTTAAAATTAAACAATAACTAATTATAAATATCTATTATATTAATCATTAGGAAAATATTACTGCTGTAAAATAATACATTAATTTATAAAAGCACTTTACCCTTTATTGCAAGATTTTGCTTTAAATTTTACCTAAGAGAAAATGCTTAAAATAAACATATATGGATCTCTGAAAAAATTTTCATGAGAGTGTCTACCTACTTTCAGTGTAACATAAAGACAAGAGCAATTCTCATATTACTGTATTACTGTAGATTAATTCATGAAACCTTGCATAATGTCACAGAGCCTGTAAGCATTAGAGCTGAGACGTGAAACCAGGCAGTCTGGCTCCAGAGTCTGTGCTTTCAACCACTCTACTCTCTCCAGGACACAAACTGATTGTTGTTAAGTCTTGTCTTGTTAATTAAGAGAGATGACAAACGAAAGACAGGAAGAAACATAAAGCTCATATTTTAGGGGTCCTTCTGGGTGTGTCCTGGGGTTGATAATGTATGATTAAGGCATCCAAATGTTCTTCCCTTGGAAATCCATTCTCAGTGTTTCTTGAAGTGATTCTTAGGGTTTGAGGGGAAGTAGGGGGTATTCCATTAAGGCTAAAATAATCAGGACATTTCAGAGCCTGACTGAAAAATGGCAAAATTGTATTGATTATAAAGAATCAGAATGAGTTGTCAGCATGAGACACGTGATACATGTAACAAAGAGTGCACATGCTGTCATCCTCACTTGGGTTACGGCAGGAAGTAGTGACAACCTTGCCAACATGAGGTGTACTTCTTACTCTTTTGTTATCAAGTATCAGGGGAAAATCTCTGGATAGCAACATCATTCGTCAGCCAAAGTTTTCTAAGTGTGAGGGAAAATCTCAGGCCTAAATTAACATGTAAGCTCCCTCTAGTCTGACCCTCTTTTATTCCCTTGATGCTATAGGTTAAATGTTTGTGTCCCCTCAAAAAATCCACATGTTGGAATCCAAACCTCAAGCTGATGGTGTTAGAAAGTGGGACCTGTTGGCAGTATTTGAGTTATGAGGGTGGAACCATCATAATTGGGATTAGTGTCTTCATAGAAAAAGAGAGACCACAGAAAGCTAGCTCACCTCTTCCAATGTGTGAGGACACAGATAAAAGAATGAGAAAGGGCACCTTCACAAGAAATTGAATCTGCTTACACTTTGATCTTGAGTTCACAGATTCCAGAACTGTGAGACTGAGACAACAATTTTTTGTTGGTTATAAGGTACCCAGTTGATGGTATTTTGTTATAGCAGCCTGAATAGACTAAGATATTTCATGTTTATGGCAACTCCTCAGTCCTTTTTGGTCTCTTGAATTTCTTCAATTTCTATACTGTTCAAAAGGCATTTTAATCACTTTGACTTCATTTCTTTTTCTCCAGTTAAAATGGAGTTTTCATTCCTATACACCAATAACAGACAACAGAAAGCCAAATCATGAGTGAACTCCCATTCACAATTGTCACAAAGGGAATAAAATACCTAGGAATGCAACTGACAAGGGATGTGAAGGACCTCTTCAAGGAGAACTACAAACCACTGCTCAAGGAAATAAGAGAGGATACAAAAAAATGGAAAAACATTTCATGTTCATGGACAGGATGAATCAATATCGTGGAAATGGACATACTGCCCAAAGTAATTTATAGATTCAATGTTATCCCCATCAAGCTACTATTGACTTTCTTCAGGGAATTAGAAAAAGCTACTTTAAATTTCATATGGAACCAAAAAAGAGCCCACATAGTCAAAAGAATCCTAAGCAAAAAGAACAGAGCTGGAGGTATCATGCTACCTGACTTCAAACTATACAACAAGGATATAGTAACCAAAACTGCATGGTACTGGTACCAAAACAGATATAGACCAATGGAACAGAACAGAGCCCTCAGAAATAATACCACACATCTACAACCATCTGATCTTTGACAAACCTGATAAAAACAAGCAATGGGGAATGGATTCCCTATTTAATAAATGATGTTGGGAAAACTGGCTAGCCATATGCAGAAAACTGACCTCTTCCTTACACCTTATACAAAAATTAACTCAATATGGATGAAAGACTTAAAAAAAGACCTAAAACCATAAAAACCCTAGAAGAAAATCTAGGCAATACCATTCAGGATATAGGCATGGGAAAAGACTTCATGACGAAAACACCAAAAGCAATGGCAACAAAAGCCAAAATTGACAAATGGGATCTATTTAAACTAAAGAGCTTCTGCACAGCGAAAGAAACGTCTTCAGAGTGAACAGGCAACCAAAAAATGGGAGAAAATTTTTGCAATCTATCCATCTGACAAAGGGCTAATGTCAAGAATCTACAAAGAAACAAACTTAAAAGAAACAAAACAACCCCATCAAAAAGTGTATGAAGGATATGAATAGACACTTCTCAAAAGAAGACATTTATGCAGCCAACAAACATATAAAAAAAAGGCTCTGGTCATTAGAGAAATGCAAATCAAAACCACAATTAGATACCATCTCACGCCAGATAGAATGGCGATCATTAAAAAGTCAGGAAACAACAGATCCTGGACAGGATGTGGAGAAATAGAAATGCTTTTACCCTGTTGGTGGGAGTGTAAATTAGTTACAGCTTTGTGGAAGACAGCGTGGTGATTCCTCAATGATCTAGAACCAGAAATACCATTTAACCCAGCAATCCCATTATTGGATATATACCCAAAGGATTACAAATCATTCTTCTATAAGGACACATGCACACATATGCTTATTGCGGCACTGTTCACAATAGCAAAGACTTGTAACCAACCCAAATGCCCATCAATGATAGACTGGATAAAGTAAAGGTGGCACATATACATCATGGAATACTATGCAGCCATAAAAAAGGATGAGTTCGTGTCCTTTGCAGTGACATGAAGCTGGAAACCATCATTTTCAGCAAACTAACACAAGAACAGAAAGCCAAACACCACATGTTCTCACTCATAAGTGGGAGTTGAACAATGAGAACATAAGGATACAGAGAGGAGAACATAAGGATACAGAGAGGAGAACATCACACACCAGGGCCTGTCTGGGGGTGGGGGGCTAGGGAATGGATAGCATTAGGAGAAATATCTAATGTAGATGACGGGTTGATGGGTAAAGCAAACCACCATGGCACGTGTATACCTATGTAACAAACCTACATGTTCTGCACATGTATCCCAGAACTTAAAATTTTTAAAAAAAATTTTTTTAATCGAGTTTTGTTTTTTGTTTGTTTGTTTTGGTTGTGTGTGCTTGTTTTGAGACAGAGTCTTGCCCTGTTACCCAGGCTGGAGTGCAGTAGCGTGATCTCAGTTTACTTCAATCTCTGCCTCCCGGGTTCAAGCAATTCTCCTGCCTCAGCACACACTAGTAACTGGGTTTACAGGCATCTGTCACCACACCTGGCTAATTTTTGTATTTTTAGTAGAGACAATGTTTCACCATGTTGGCCAGGGTGGTCTTGAACTCCTGACCTAGGTGATCCATCCGCCTCAGCTTCCCAAAGTGCTGGGATTACAGGAGTGAGCCATGCGCCCAGCCAAGAATGATTCTTTGTATTTTCCACAGAGCCTAGCCTAGTGATTGGCACATAGCAGATCTTAATTTAAAAAGCCTGTATAGCAAGGTAATGAAGCAAATTCTGAATGACAATTTTGCTATTCAAACAATTGCACACAAATAGCTCTTAAATGAATTGCTATTATAAAAACATATAGAAAGTAAAACCAGTAGTTGTTCGATTTTCATCAAAATGCTTTTTCTATATTTCTGTAAAAAACTCAAATATTTTCTCTGAGTTGAGTTCTTATTTTGGTGTTAAGATTACTCTAGATGAATAAATATTGAATTAGATGAAGTATAACATCAGAATAGCTGCATTAAGAGCATAGCTTGTATCAGTTTTATAATTCATCTTCCCAGAACCCTGAGGAAGGGCTAAATAACCAATTCCGTTAGTCCTGGCAGTCATAGCCAAAGTACAATACTATCTGTCCCTGACAAGGAGCACATTATCAAACTAGGTACTAAACAAAACAAAAGGCACTGGCTCCTGGACTTTCAACAAATCTATTGTTAATCTTGTTAAGATTTTAATAATTTCCCCATGCCAAACTGGCCTGGTTAATTACCTTTGATTTTGCTGTCAGTTCCATTTCTAACAAATGTTAGTCCCATTTGCCATTTGATTATTGTTGCTTTGATGGAAAATATTTAAGTTCCCTTGGGAAGATTACGTTGGCAGGAAAGATAAAAGCATTGAAAAAATAATGATTAGTACTAGAAATCCGTTAATATTGAGAATATTGAGTCAAAATGAATCAAAATAACAGCAATTAAAAATTTTAGTAAAACATAATCAGCTTTTTACATGAGCTTTGGAAAGCAGTGACTGTTTCTGAGAGTAAATATACAACCAGGCAACAGGAGGAAACACAATGATACATGCTTCAGTTGAAGCAAGGTTTTAAACCCTTCAAAATAGAGGCGATGTCAGAGACTTGTCTGTCTAAAACTGCCCTTGGTTCAACCCTCCTCCTGGGATCCACTAAATGCTTGCTCAGTGCTACAAAGTGAATAATTCATACCCTGGGCTTCCCCTCACAGTCAACATGGAAGTGGAAAGGTCTTTGAAAGTTCACTGGTTAGTGAATAATGACACTACTTACAAGTGCACCAGTGAATAAAATACATGTGAGACACCAGCAAGTGATGTACTAACTCAGGACTGTCCAATAGAAATACAACGCAAGCCACATATAGAATTTTAAATTTTCTAGTAGACACATTAAAAATTACAAAGAAACAGATGACATTAATTTTAAGAATAAAATATTTAATCCAACGTATGCAAAAGATTATTTCAACATGTAATCAATTTGAAAACTATTGATTACTGATTCAATTTCCTTATTCTTTATTAATCAGTTTAGATTTTTCTATTTCATTATAATTCAGTCTTGGTACATTATAGTTTCTAGGAATGTATCCATTTATTCTAACTTATCTAATTTGTGAAACATAATTGTTGATATTACTTTCATATGATCCTTTTTATATCTGCAGTATCAATTGTAAGGTACATAGCAGATCTTAATAAAAGCCTGTATAGCGAGGTAATGAAGCAAATTGTGAATGACAATTTTGCTATTCAAAGCATTGTACACAAATAGCTCTTAAATGAATTGCTATTATAAAAACATATAGAAAGTAACACCAGTAGTTGTTTGATTTTCTTAAAAATACTTTTTCTGGCTGATATTTTCTCTCTTTTATTTATAATTTTATTCATTTGAGTTCTCTCTTGTTTTTACTTGATTAGTCTAGGTAAAGGTTGTCCATTTTGCCTATCTTTTGCATAAAACCTACCCAATTTGGTTTATATTTTCTATTATTTTTCTATTCTATTATTTATTTCTGCTGCAGTCTTTAGTATGTCTTTCCCTCAGCTAATCAGGGGCTTGGTTTATTCTTTTTCTAGTTCCTGAAGGTGCAATATTAAGGTTTTTCTTTCTTTTTTATTTTTACTTATTTTAAATTCAGGGGAACATTTGCAGGTTTGTTATATAAACACTTGTCTAGGGTGTTTGTCATGCACAAATTCTTTTGTCACATGGGTATTCGGCATTTGTAGCCATAAATTTCCCTCTCAGGACTGCTTTTGCTACATCCTACAATGTTTTATGTGTTGTACTTTTATTTTTTAAAATATTTTTTGTTTTTCTTTTGATTTCTCCTTTAACACATAGGTTGTTCAAGACTGTACTATTTCCACATTTTTGTGAATTTTCTAATTTTCCTCTTATATTGATTTCTAATTTTACACCACTGTTGTTGGAAATAATACTTGACATGATTTCAAAGTTTTTAATTTGTTGAAATGTATTTTGTAGCTTAATATGTGATTGATTATGTAGAAATGTTCTGCGCATGCTTGAGAAGATGGTATATTTTGTTGTTGTCAAGGATAAAGTTCTGTATATATGTTAGGTCCATTTGGTCTATAGTGTTGTCCAAATCCATGGTTTACCTTTTGGTGTTTTCACTCTTTATTATATACCTATTGTTGAGAGAGGGTATTAACATCCCTTACTACTATTGTTTTGCTGTTTATTTATCCTTCCAGTTCTGATAGTATTTGCTTTATATATTTAGGTGCTCTGATGTTCGGTGTATAACTATATACAATTGTTATATTTGCTAGGTAAATTTACCACTCTTCATCATGTAAGGATCCTCTTTGTCTCTTGTTACTATTTCTCACCTAAAGTGTATCTTATCTGATATAAATATAGCCATCTATGCTCTCTTTTGGTTACTATTTTCATGGAATATCTTTTTCCATTCTATAGTTTTAACTTACATGTGTTCTTAAGTCTAAAAAAATCTCTTGTAGCAGCATATCAGTGGATCTTGCTTTTTAATCCATTCAAATACACTATGTCTTTTGATTGGATAATTTAATCCATTAACATTTAAAGTAAATATTGAGAGATAAGGACTATTGCCATTTTTAGAATTGTTTTCTGAATATTTTATACTTTAATGGTTCCTTTATTCCTTTTACTATCTTTCTTTGTGATTTGATGATTCTTTTAAATTTTTATTTTATTTTTGGTGGTATGCTTTTATTCCTTTTTCTTAATCTTTTGTGTATCTACTACAGATATTTACTTGTGGTCACAATAAGGGTTACATAATCATCTTACCATTTGAACATTCTATTTTAAACTGGTAACAACTTAACTTTGATTGAATGCAAAACATCTATACTTTTACTTCCTCTCTCATATTTTATATTATTAATGTTGCAGTTTACATCTTTTTATTATTTTGTTTTTCCATTAAAATTATTTTAGTTATTCTTAATATGTATGTTTTTAACTTTTATATAAGAAATGAAAGCGGCACCACCACTATAATATTACAGAATTTTGAATTTGACTATATGTTTACCTGTACAGTGAGTTTTATACCTTCATAGGATTTTATGTTGTTAATTAGAGTCATTTCACTTGATCTGAAGAACTCCCTTTGGCATTTCTTGTATGACAGGCCTAGTGATAATGAACTCCCATCACCTTTTGAGTTTTTACATTTATTTCATTATTGAAGGACAGCTTAGCCAGATATAATATTCTGGTTGCCAGTTTTTTCTTTCACTGTCTTAAATATATTATCCAACTCTCTCCTAGCCTCCAAGGTTTCTGTTGAGAAATACATTGGTAGTCTAATTGAAATACATTGGTACTTTGGGCAGGGCTTGGTGGCTCCCGTCTGTAGTCTCAGCACTTTGGAGGCTGAGGTGGGTGGATCAGGAGGTGAGGAGTTGGAGACCAGCTTGGCCGACATCATGAAGTCCCGTCTCTACTAAAAATACAAAAAAAATTAGCCAGGCATGGTGCTGGGCACCTGTAATCCCAGTTACTTTTGAGGCTGAGGCAGGATAATCACTTGAACCCAGGAAGTAGAGGTTGCAGTGAGCCGAGATCATGCCACTGCACTGCAGCCCGGGTGACAGTGTGAGACTCTGTCTCAAAAAAATAAAAAAATAATAAATACACTGGTACTCTGGTGGTCTTTTGCATATCTTTTTTGATGCTTTCAAGATTTTCTTTGTCCCTGACTTTGTTAATTTAATTATAGTATTTCTTGGTGTAGGCCTTTTCAGATTCAAGCTATGTTGGGACATTTTGTCCTCATAAATCTGCATATCCATTTTCCTCCTCAAATTTGAAACACTTTTAGACATTATTTCTTTAAACTATATTTTCGTGCCATTTTCTTTCTTCTCCTTTTGGGATTTCATATGCAGATATTGTTTCACTTGAGCATTTCCCATAAGTCCCAGACCTTCCCCACTTTTTTAGTTCTTTTATTCTCTTTGCTCTCTTGACAGATAATTTCAAATGACCTGTCTTCCAGGTTGCTGATTATTTCTTCTTGATAAAGTCTGAAACTGTCCTTTGAGTTTCTTAGTCCAGGCGTTGTATTTTTATTCTCTAGGTTTCTGTTTCAGGTTTTTTTTTAATTATTTCTATTTCTTTGTTGAACTACTCATTTTGTAGATACATTACTTTCCTAATTTCATGTAGTTATCTATTATGCTCGCTTGTAGTTCACTGAACTTCTTTAAAATAATTAGTCTGAATCATTTGTCAGTCAGTTTGTAGATTTCCATTTCTTCGGATTCCATTATTGGAGCTTTATTAGTTTACTTTGGTGATGTCATATTTCCCTGACTCTCTATTATCCTTGTATCTTTGTGTTGTTATCTACACATTTGAGGAAATGGCCATTTCTTCCAGCCTTTACAGGTTTGCTTTGGCGGGGAAAGACTTTTGCCAGTTAGTCCAGCCTAAAGTTCTGAATATGTTAGCTAGTAGTATCTGTAGGTAGGCAAAATTACTATCAGAGTATCTAGTTGGGCATAGTCACTGTGCTATGAAATCAGGAGTAAAGTCTGAAATCCATAGTTGGGTGGTCTGCTAGCAGTGCTTCAGATTTAGGCTGTGCTCTTGTGGCCAGCTGGGGTCACTACTGGGCTTCCAGTTTAGGAGGGGCTATAAGTTGTGCCCTGCAGTTGTAGGGGGCTATAGCCTGGGCTCCTGAATCAAGCAGAACAACTCTATATTTGAGTGGAATCACTGGCTGTGCTTTGTGCCTGGGCTGTGCTCTGTAATTAGGCAGGGCCTTAATTTAGGCTCCACAGGGAGGAGACTGGGCTTTGCAGCAAGGCAGGGCTTTGCTCCATGGCCAGGAAGGTTGCTTACCAGGTGTATTAGTTCATTTTCATACTGCTATAAAGAACTGCCTGAGACTGTGTAATTTATAAAGGGAAGAGGTTTAATTGACTCACAGTTCACAGTTCAGCATGGCTGGGGAGTCCTCAGGAAACTTACAATCAAGGTAGAAGGTGAAGGTGAAGCAAGTCACCTTCTTCACAGGGCAGCAGGGAGGAGAAGTGGCAAGTGAAAGGGGAAGAGCCCCTTATAAAACCATCGGATCTTGTGAGAATTCACTCACTATCACGAGAACAGCACAGGAGAAACCAGCCCCATAATTCAATTACTTCCACCTGGTCTCTCCCTTGACATGTGGAGATTATGGGGATTACAATTCAAGATGAGATTTGGGTGGGGACACAGCCAAACCATATCACCAGGCTTTCTTATTAGGTGCATCTGCAGGCTATGCTCCTCGATTGAACAGGGCTTCTGGCTTGGCTTCCTGCCAATCCTGAACCACACTCTGGGCTCTGAAAATGGGCAGAATTTCTCCTTGGGTTCCTTGGTCAGGCAGGACTACAGTCTATTTTCTGCAGTTGTATAGGGTTGCTGAATGGGCTACCTGCTCAAGAAAAGCCAGTAGCAATGCTCCAAGGTTGGGTTGGACCATTGACTACGGACCCCAGCTGGGGAGTACTGAGTCACTGAATCAACTCTGAGGGTAGGCAGAGCTATTGTTTGCATTCTGGCTACATCACATTGCCTGCAGGGATACAATGCCTCTGCCAAGATCCTTGTGCTGACTGCTGTAAACCCAGCCCCTTTCTTTGTTCCTACGTGACTGCAAGTATTCTAGTTCCCCCAGTGCTCTCTGTGAAGGATAGAAGTGGCCTTTCCAGAAGGTATGTCAATATGCTTGGGAAACTGTATATTATTTTTGGGCTTTCCTTTCCCCACTGGACAAACTCTAGGCCTAAGGAAATCTCTCAGTGTGGGCTGTGCCAGCCTGGGGCAGGGAAAACACAGTGAAGGGGGAAGTATTCCTCTCACTTTTCTAATGTGGCTTTATGGGGCTTTTTGCAGTTTTAATGATGCCTCACCCTCAGATTCTGGGATTTTCACAAAGGCATTATTGTCAGTGACTAGTTTCTGGTTGGTGTTTCTATAAGGAGAATTAGAGGTAGGACCTTCTATCCCACCATCTTGCTGATGTCACTCTCTAACGGTTACCTCCTAAAAAGTGGTTATGCTCATGAAGCATTTGATAAAATAATAATCCAAGGAGATTTTCTAGAATATTTTTATCATATGCTTCTACTTTTTAAAATTAGTCTATATGAGGCCTTAAATTACACCCAATTTTTAAATATGGGAAATTGAGAACAATTAGCATAGAAATATTGGCAAAAATATACCATGTGAGTGTAAAGTAAGACACAGTGTGCTAACCAACTCTTGCTCACAGGCAAATGGAAGTAATTATAAGCCACTTAATCAAGACCTAAATCCAACTTTAAGCTGGGGAGAACAGAGACTCAGAACCAGGGATACAGCATGAAATATTATTACTAGAGTTGGCTTATGAGCAAGGATAATGCCTTAACTATAATATTCATGAGTTTTAAAGGGCCATCTGGTGGAATTAATTAATCCATAGCTTCCATCTGACAACAATTAAAAATCACAAGCTAAGGAGATAGAAGCTGAAATTCAACTATTATAAAGAGGAACAAAAGAAAGGGGAAAAATGGCAGTTAACTGGAGAGAAGCTCAGTTTTAAAAGTCTCATTCTTCCTGAAGAATTTAAAATTTCAGAGCTTGAGTAGGTTTTTTAACACAGAGACCAAAAATTGGCTCCAAGCAATCAAGGAAGGCAGGAACCAAAGTTGAAGATGGTTCTTTCTTTTCCTTCCTTCCTTCCTTCCTTCCTTCCTTCCTTCCTTCCTTCCTTCCTTCCTTCCTTCCTTTCTCTTTCTTTCTCTTTCTTTCTTTTCTCTTCTTTCTTTCTTTCTTTCTTTCTTTCTTTCTTTCTTTCTTTCTTTCTTTCTTTCTTTTCTTTCTCTTTCTTTCTTTTCTTTCTCTTTCTTTCTTTTCTTTCTTTCTTTCTTTCTTTCTTTCTTTCTTTCTTTCTTTCTTTCTTTCTTTCTTTTTCTTTCTTTCTTTCTTCTTTCTCTCTTTCCTTCTTTCTTTTCTTTCTTTCTTCTTTCTTTTTCTCCTTCCTTCCTTCCTTTCTCCCTCCCTCCCTCCCTCCCTCCCTCCCTCCCTCCCTTCCTTCCTTGCTTCCTTCTCTCTTTCTCTATTTTTTTTTTGAGACAGAGTTTTGCTCTTGTTGCCCAGGCTGGAGTGCAATGACATGATCTTGGCTCACTGCAACCTCCATCTCCTGGGTTCCAGTGATTCTCCTGCCTCAGCCTCCCAAGTAGCTGGGATTACAGGCATGCGCCACCACAACTGGCTAATTTTGTATTGCTAGCAGAGATGGAGTTTTGCCATTTTAGTCAGGCTGGTCTCACTCTCCTGACCTCAGGTGATTCACCCACCCTGGCCTCCCAAAGTGCTGGGATTACAGGTGTGAGCCATCATACCCAGCCAATGAAGGTGTTTTCTCAAGCTACAGATCTGACTGGTTCAATAATTTGTTGTACTGGGAATAAGAACACCCCATGCATTTGGGAAATTAGAAATATAATGTCTAAGATGAATAAAATAGTTCCAATTAGTAAAATGACACCTCTATTGAGAAAATAGAGAAAGAGAGCAGGAGAATAGACAAGAGAGAGAGGTCCCATTACTGAGATTTTGCATTTCATTTAGTATTTTTAGTTTCTCAACAATCTGAAAAGTTATATACTTTGCTTGTTTTAATGACAAGGAAACAGAAGCTTAGAAAAGGTAGTGAATTTCTCAAAGGTAGATAGCAAATCTGCCTAATGGTAGACTCTGTGCAACGTTGTGAATGTATTACATAGTAAAACCACAAAGTCTTGCTCTAGCAGAGTGAAAAGAAATCTTTATCGTTTATAGAGATTGGCATGTGGCAGAACTGTTAAGAATTTGAGAAATGAAATAAATAAATATCAAAGCTTCTGACATTTATTAATGCTGAAGGGTGAGCACCTAAAATAAATAATTGTTTGCTTAACAGAGCAGCTTCATTAGTTTGGGGTAGTATAAAATCAGATCCTGAGCTTAGAGTTGGTGAAGTGAAGAAGTGCATAACTCTGCATAAGAAAGAAATGGGGGCCAGTTGTGGTGGCTCATGTCTGTAATCCCAGCACTTTGTGATGCCGAGATGGGTGGATCACCTGAGGTCAGGAGTTCAAGACCAGTCTGGCCAACATGGTGAAACCCCATCTGTACTAAAATTATAAACATTAGCCAGGTGTTATGGCACACACTTGTAATCCTAGCTGCTCAGGAAGCTGAGGCAGGAGGATCCCTTGAACCCGGGGAGGTGGAGGTTGCAGTGAGCCGAGATAGCATCATTGCACTCCAGCCTGGGCGACAAGAGCAAAACTCCATCTCAAAAAATAAATAAATAAAATAAAATAATAAAAAGGGGGTTTTAGCACTTGGAGGAGGGATTCCTGGAGAGAAAGATATTTAACAACTCAAGAAAATGTAAGTAAGAGTTACGGCTTAAGAGTAGAAATTTCGAGAAGTTTTGGATTGCATTTTAGGGTGGTAATGTTTAATATTCCACTGCATATTATTGCTTGTAATCCTCATCTGTTACTCTCAAACCTACCTTTAGGAAAAGTTCGTTAAAAAAAACTTTGTATCAGTAAAACTTTATGAGAATAAAAGAGCCTGAAGAACATTCTGACTGATTTGAAGAAACACGTGAAACAATTA
The DNA here is from genome assembly GCF_047675955.1 of Chlorocebus sabaeus. Lineage (NCBI taxonomy): Eukaryota > Metazoa > Chordata > Mammalia > Primates > Cercopithecidae > Chlorocebus > Chlorocebus sabaeus. The sequence goes on from NC_132926.1 coordinate 84,139,277, forward strand.
GCATCTTAAGGGGCAGAAGTAATAACAGGTAGGAAGCAAGTCAGACTAGACTGACCCGGTAGAGATGACACCCTAGGAAACACTAAAATACTAGATGAGACTTTCTACAGCATGAGACTGGGAGATACCAGGCAACATCTTAGAACACTGAAGCAAAGAGCAACCTCAGAAGGCTGAAGGATACAGAGATATTTGAGCTACACAAGAAAAGGTGCTGCCACCCTAAGGTAATTGTCTAAGTGTTGGAAATGAATTTTTGAAAGATAGGATCAATATTACCTAGTTCTGGGCAATAGCCCAGTTAATGAGGGGCTGATGCTGTTTCTGATGGTGCCTCATTTGCCAGTCTGCAGAACTGAGATTATGAGCCTTTATGGCAAACCTCACCATCTCAAACATTTAAATTTTTCCAGTCATAAATTCATAGTATTCTAAGAATGTTTCACAATATATCATTTCAAAAATAGATGCAAAAGTGATAACATAGATGTAAATTTGTATCACTTCTTTTGTCAGAAAAAAATGAATTCTTAAAAATACTGTCTATGAATATTTCTGAGTAATGCTCATGGAAGCCCTGAGGTAAATGAATTTTGATTTAGAAACCAAAAACTCTTCTGTAATATGCTTTTTCAAAATCTGTGACTGTTAACTACATAGGAGAAATTATATTAAAAATGAAAAGGTTTTTTAACAAGCTAGTGAGTGGCTTTTTTTTTTTTTTTAACTGATGAAGTCTGTCTTTTGGGAACACTGCAGGGCAAACAAACTTCTGATTGATTAATGACTGATGCAATAAAATTAATACACTCCTGTAAGTTACATGAAGCACAAGTCCAAGGAACAGATGGCTGAATATATCTGTGGAGCCACACTGCCAAACTGCAGATAAAGACTCAATGAAACTATTAAAATAAATTTATATATGTCAAACATCTGCTGTATTATAGCTAGTACAATAAGTAACAGAACAGCAATGGAATCAATTTTGTCCCCAAAATAATTGTTACATTATTTAAATTTTGACATTGGACAGATGTTTAAAGGTGGTCTCTTGATTAACATATATAAATATATAGGATTATTCCTTTTGCAAAAACTTAAATAAATTAAAAGAATCAGAACAAAAGGTGGTAGCTAATTTTTCTCATCTGTGTATTTCTTAGATACTCAGTGCTATATTTTATACATATTACTCACAAAGCAATAACAGTTTTGTCTTCTTACCACATTAAAAACATTTCATCTTTTGCAGAACTGACTTTACCACTCTTTATGCTGTTGACTTGCAGGCATCAGTGTCTATTCGTGGATATCAAGTTCAGTCCATATGGTCAAAGATAGGTGACAGATTGTTTTAAAATTCTAAATGAATTCAAGAGAGATTTGTTGTCAAAGGGAAGATAAAAATTTACTGTAATTGTATGTTTCCACAGTGCTGTTACTTTTCACAATCTCTTTAAAAACTCCTATTAATTTATGTGAATTTTAAAGTATACTAAAAGAATATCTCACTAAATATGTTGATGAGTACAATTGAAATACATTATGGAATTTTATCTAAATGTATTACCATTTTCTATAATAATGTGAATTTGGTTAGGAAGAAGCAATTAGAGTATATTCAGAATATTTACAACATAGTTCATTATTTTTTTTTTTTTACATTAGGTGATTAGTTATGCCTCATGACACCTATTGTATCTATTTTATCAAATTTTGAGAGGCGGATACCAAGTTGCCTAGCTACAGCCTTCAATTAATATATTTTCTATGATAGTTCAACCTAATTAGCATGATGCTAAGAGATTATCAAAAGCTTTTCTATTTTGCTAATGACTAAAATTTAGCTAACTCTTTTCCACACTACTAGTATATTGAAAATGGCAAAATAATCTATACATTGTCCTATTAATGAGATACAATCACAAGCAACTGATTTCCAAAAGTGTTAAATTCTTTTTAATATTATTCCAACATATCTACAATTTACTAGAGTTAATTTTATAATATAATATTTTGGAATACAATTTTGATAGAGTTCTAATTTAATAATTAAAAAAATTTACAATGTATAGGCAATTTTTTAAAAAGTTGTGTTTCTACTTTTCATACTGTTCTACAGAAAGAATGATAACTTTCTAAAACAGCCTAAGAGTATAGGCAACAATATTCAGTGTGAAAAATATGAAAGATATATTTTGATGACAAATCAACATCTCTCATTGTATTTGTGAGCCATGTTTCAATACTACAAATGTCATACAAATACCATGAGACCACACTATATAACACATACATCAATAAATAAAGGAAATGTGGAGATTGATTTGATTTTTATTTTTAGTTTAATCTCCTCAAAAATATTTTCCTCTGAAATATGAGATAAAAATAAATAAATCCAAAACTTTATCTTTTGACTGTTACTATAAACCTATATTTTTTAAAAAGGGAGAAAAATTAGTAAGTTAATTTCTATGTAAAATAAATATTTCAATACTGTAAAAATTAAAACAGAGTAACTTTAAATTGGTATATTCTGTTATTTTTCAGGATACCATTTTTTTCTGGATTTTAAAAGAAAGAATAAATTGTGAATTACTTTAGAGTTATATCATATTATTGTACACCTTTTTAATGCAAATAAAGTATCTTTGTATAGTGTAACGAATATTAAAAGGCAATCATTTTAATTAAATTCTATATTCCTTTAAATTTCTAAATAAATATGGATTTTCTATATAATGAGAAACAAAATTTCAAAATATATTTTCTTTCTTTCTTTTTTTTTTTTTTTTTTGAGACGGAGTCTCGCTCTGCCGCCCAGGCTGGAGTGCAGTGGCCGGATCTCAGCTCACTGCAAGCTCCGCCTCCCGGGTTCACGCCATTCTCCTGCCTCAGCCTCTCGAGTAGCTGGGACTACAGGCGCCCGCCACCTCGCCCGGCTAGTTTTTTGTATTTTTTAGTAGAGACGGGGTTTCACCGTGTTAGCCAGGATGGTCTCGATCTCCTGACCTCCTGATCCGCCCGTCTCGGCCTCCCAAAGTGCTGGGATTACAGGCTTGGGCCACCGCGCCCGGCCCAAAATATATTTTCTTAGATTTTTCAATCTTATTAAAATACTTACTGTTACAAATTCACAAATAATACCATAAAATAGCTTGCAATTTTAAAATATTCATTACCCTGTTAATGATCTGGAGCACATTGACTAGATTTAAAGATTATACATTGAAATAATGCTATTCTTCAATAGGGTAAAGGCACATTTTTGATGATTTAACCACATAAAAAAAGGAAACCAAGGAATTCAGAATTATAAATAACATTTTAGTGTTCTTTGCTCTGTATCTTTCTGTTTGTCTGATTAAACCTTTGTATAGCTAACCAACCATCTGAATAAACAAAATATGTATGACTAATGTCAATATGACAGTCATGAATAAAACAAAGCACCAGTAAATATATTCACTAAGCTATTATGAAGCTCATATAAGATAATGTACATGAAAGCACTTAGCAAACTGCGAAGCAGTACATAAACGTAAGGTGTTATTATCATTATCATTATTATGTGCTCTGACTGTACATGAGAAGAATAGCAGTCAAATCTATTGTAAAATTGCATTCTTAGAAGACAATGAACTTAATATTCTAAAGCTGATTCACAGGTGCACTTTTGTATTGAAACACTAGACAGAATGAGCAATCTGAAAAAAAAAAATTCTGATAAAACTCACAGACATCCCAGAAACTCTCTCTTATTGAAAAGAACATGTGTCTTTATTTTGTTACAGTATAATGGGAGTTTTACATGTCTTTTTCAATGCTTTTATAAAGCTAAAAAAGAATCCAAGACAGGGAACCAGAAATCTGAAATCTGGCCCCAATTTTACTCTAGTTTACTACATGATTACAAGGAGACTTAATCTCTCAGACTTCAGTTTTTACATTAAAAATATGTCTAAAATGCCTTTCTTAGAAGGTTTGATAAAATAAAACACTTGAACACCATCCACTGATCTGCTGTGTAATATGTTTTAAGTGTAAACATTTAAAATAATCTTTAAAAATTTCCCCCTCCTTACCAGCCTGTTATGAACCGTATTACCCACATATTAGCATGTATTCACCAAATATTTTGGGCACATTGTCTCCCACTTGCTCACACATGGCATCCCACCCTACAACATTTCTCCAAACTATTTCTGGAATTCTTTCTGGGCATCTTGTTTGGCAGCAGTGGAAATGCATAGATCTGACCACTCATGAGTTTTCAATAACCAGACATTTTTCTGTGTTCCTCTGGTCAGGACACTCACCCGTACCTCACAGCATATTTTTCCGTGCTCCGTTTTCTTAAGCAATTGAATCAACCACTTCCCATCTAACTTTTAGTAGATGACATTTTGTCTGACTTTGCAAAGAACATAGAGACAGAAGAAGGGTGAGTAAAGTTAAGAATATTGCATGCTACATTTTAAAATAGCTACAAGAGAGGATTTTGTTCTTACCACAAAGAAATGAGTGTTTGCAATTTTAAAAATGCTTAATACCTGGTTTTGATCATTACACAATATATGTATGTATCAAAACATCTCACTTTGCTCCAAAATATTTACATATTTACATATTACATAAAAAGAAAAAGGAAATTAATACTACTTTCTTTTTCTTGTACTGTCCTTTTCTCCTTCTCCTGGCTTAGAATGAAGTATTTGTTGCTGTTATGTGAGTGCAATCTTTCTGCCTGTGCTTTAGAGCAATGTTCCTCAAATTATCTCTAAAGAACCAAAATTTTAAAATTCTCAATCAGTATGAGCTGACATTTTTGTTAGATTCAACTAATACAAAATGACTGTGTAAAATTAGTATAAACGTTTCTGATGGCTTATTTTCAATTTCTGTGCCTCACCTCACAAATCAGTAACAAACAGTTGATGAACCAAGACCAGTTCTTGGACCTGACTTGAGTAGCATTTATTAGTGTGCAGCACCTCCCATCTTTTTAGGGACATTGAAGTATGAAATATCCCCTCTCCTGCATCCTTCTCCTCCTCTGTTGGCTTCCTTATTCACATTTAAGCATGCTCTTGTTTCTTCTCCCTTCAAGCTACCATTCTATAGCTCAGCTGTACTTTTCATCTAACAGTTTTAAAGAGTGATCTGCAGTAACCACAGGGCTGCCCTCTTCTCAGCCTCACTCCTAAGCTTACTGCCCTCTGGCTTCCATGTCAGTTGTGCCACTGGAACTACTCTTGCCAAACAAATAATCAGGATTTTTTTTTTTTTTTCCCCTGAGACATCTGGCAATGGCTGAGGCCATTTTGTCACAACCGAGGAATACTACTGGCATTTAGTGGGTAGAGGCCAAGGAAGCTGCTAAACATCCCACAATGGACAGAACAGTTCCTCAAAATCAAGAATTACTGAGTCCAAAATGTGCTGAGGTTGAGAAACTGATTTAAAAGCAAGTGCTACATTTCAATCCTAATATATTTTGACATCTTCCAGGATTTGACACTGTCAAATAATCTCTAATTCCAGATTCAGAAGCAGCATCCAACTGGCTGAGTTCAAGTCATTCACCTGGGCTCTAGCTGATGGGCAACTAAGAGAAAGAATATCTGCTCCTCTTTGCTCCTGTGTTTTCTTTCCATCTAGAGATTCCCCTCTAATTTGTATTCAGATGATAGATAAACGAAATGATGAAGGTTGACTATAGTGTCCCAAACCAAATATGCATTTCCTCAAACCGTCCATGCTTAACTCACTGAAATGGCCCAAAATCAGAGTTGCCATACCAAACCTGACTCTTTTATTTTTTTTCTCTTCTTCCTCCCTACCATCTAATTACCAAGTCATGCTCACTCCTCTTGCTATTATCTCAAATCTACTCATTCCTCTTCATCTCAATCTCCAATTTCATTGTCAGTAGGAAGGCTGAAGAAACAAACTTCAAAAATGGGCAGAAACCAAGGGTCTCTGAATATGGAATGAGTGACCCAAAGAAGCAGGAGACGAGTTAGAAGTCATTCTATCACTGACAGTGGCAGCAGTGACTCCCGGCATCTTGTGGCAGTGATGCTGGGTTATCCAGTCTCAGTGAGACTCTTTGTGTTACATGAGTATTTATGGAACATCATTTTGCTCCTATACTCTCATTAAAGCAAACTGTATCCCGATTTCTTGCTCTTAACCTCCTCTCAAAACATTGTCAAAATTGCATTCGCAGTTGTCTGTCTAAAATACAAATCTAACCAATTCATCCCTCTGCATTAAAACAATGCAATGGCTTCTAATTCCCCTATGGATAAAGACAACCTCCTTATTAAGGTTTGTCGAGCTTTGTGATCCAGCACCTGACGGCTTCTCTGTTCTCATCTTTGATTCTTTAGATTCCACATATGTGTGAGATCATACAGTATTTATCTTTCTGTGCCTGGTTATTTCACATAGCATAATGCCTTCCAGGTTCATCCACGTTAATGCAAATGATAGGAATTCCTTATTTTCAAAGGTTTGACAGTATTCCATTTTTATACATTCATCTGTTGACAGACACTTAGATGGGTTCCATATCTTGGCTACTGTGAATAATGCTGCAGTGAACGTGGAAGCACACATATCTTGAGATAGTGATGTCATTTGCTTTGGGTATGTACCCAGGAGTGGGATTGCTGGATCATATAGTGGTTCTTTTTAAAATTTTTTGAAGAACTTAATACTACTTTCCATAATGACTGTACTAATTAATAGTCTCACAAACAGTGTATAAGGTTTCCCTTTTCTCCACATCCTTGCCAACACTACTTGCTCTTTTTATGTTATCAAAGAATACACAGTCCTTCTCTCTTTATACTATTACATTATATTGTATGTACACATTTTATTTATCTATATTTTCTCCCTTTATGGAGAGATAAACCCTTTGAGAGCACACATTTAATCTGTTATATTCATTGCTTTATCTAGTGTCCCTAGTTTATCACTGGGCACATGGGAGGTGCTGAATAACTAGGTTTTGCGCCAATAATGCCTGGATTCTGTTTCCTCCCAGTGCTGCTCCTTCTTTCCTGCCAAGGTCTATGTTTCCTTGTGCCTTGTCATGGTCTCCTTGCTTACCATGGATTCCCCAAGAATAACACTACCTTTCCCAGGGCATGCTTTGCCCATTTTTACCCAATGCAAAGCATGAAGGTTAGGAGTCAAAAGACTTTGCTACATTCCCTCAATTCTTCACTGAAACTGAGTCACACTGGCTCTTATGGAAATGGTGAAAATGCCTCTCTTCCTAGTATAATCAAACAAGTCCCTGAATCCAGGCTTGGACTACATGCTGTTCCTTCTATTTCTGTCTGTCTTCCACTCCCACCTTTTATTTTGCCTCAAACAATATCTTCAGAAAACATTCTTCTCACATGTCTATCCGATGCCCTCCATATAAATTATCTATGCAAATGAACACCAGCTTACAGCTAAGACCGAACCAGAACTATCTCTAAGAAAGAATATACAAAATTATATTCTTGCTCATATTCTTTGATTGTTATAAAATGTCCTCAACGGGAAGAATCAGAAATATACCCTCAGTTGAGTAAAAGTTAAAATGTAGGTATAGCAGATACAAGAAATATTATTTTTCACATGTTTTGCACACACTAAACTTCCATTTCCATTTATAAGAATCACTTAAATTGGAAGAATGGACCATCAGTTGACTATAGGGGTCAAATGTAAAATTGTAATAGATGTGTTGGCTCTTGGAAATAATCAATGAAAGAACTTTTTGATAAAAATAAATAGCAAAGTTTCTAATAGTGTATACAATAAATAAAGCATTTTTATGATACTCTAAAGTATCCCTTCTATGTCACTCACTCCAGAATGTTCACTAATTCTGTATTCTTAAAGCAGAAGTAAAAAGCCGAGATGGGAGCCAGAATTTGTGATTGTTATTTACCATGTAACTTCATTATTTAATATATAATATGAAGAACTCTAACTTTTCTATTATAAAAAGATATTTATAGAATTTCAGTCCTAAGTTTTCAGGAAAAAGAAATGATAGCTTTCAATATTTAATTGTTGTTATTTACAAATATCGCTCCCACTCATGGGTACTAGGAGGGAAAGTATTTCCATAAGAGATGTAAATTATCTGTAAATATCTTTACCCATAATGGCATATCAAATCATGAGAGACTAGTAAATCATTTGTCAAGGCACATACAATAGTCATATTGAGGAAAAACTCTTCGATGTTCATACTTCATGCAAATTTATTCTCACACTCTAGTGAGATCTTTTATTTGTTCTTCTGCTTGCATGTGTTGCAGGATTGCTGTTTACCATCTACTTCTTTGTCTGTGTATAATTTTCACATTGTTCTAATTGTCCTGGAATTTACTGAACTATTAAATTTATAGTTTTGACTCATCTGTACAACTTGGGAAATTTTTTGAGGCAGAAGCTAATTCTCCGTGGATATGTTCCTTCTTCATTTTGTGTACTACTCTTAGTTTCTCTTAATCTTTTTCCTGCTGAACTATATCTTCCCTGATTACCATGCTATCTCAAAAGCAGAGGAGTATGTTTCAGATGTTTTTATGTAAATAGAGAGACTAGCATTCTTATCTATTAAAATTATTTTTGTGTTTATAAACCAAAATTTTTTTCCTCCCTCTCTCCCTTTCTTCCTTCCTTGCTTTCTCCCTCTCACTCTCTCTTCTTCCCTTCTTCTTTCTTGTGTGCGTGTGTGTGTGCGTTGTGTGTCTTTCTTGTCTCTCTCTGTTTCTTTATTTTCAGTGTGGGAATTTGTTTTCTGATTGCATTGCAAATATGCACTTGCTCACTATATTAATTATTTTGTATGCCTGTGATTAAATCCAGCTCTACTGTTTATTTGTGATTTGCTGGCCTTTTCATTCATATGTGTGTGTGTGTATATATATATATATACACACACACACTCAATATGTTATATATATATATATACACTCATTCATTCATATATATATAAATAAAATCACGTATGGTCCTTTGAACTAGGTCTCAAAAACTACAGATACATGATTATATGCATATATATAATATATATTTTATATATCCATGATGTATGCTGTCCTTTTCATTCATATATATTATATATACATATTCATATATTATATATACATAAGTATATGCATATAATATATATAGACAAATGTATGTATGTACATATATAAAATCATGTATGGTCTTTTGGACTAGACTTTAAAAACTACAGATATCTGATTGCATTCTCCCAGTTAGCAGATGTCGATATGACATCTATAGCTATCGAATAAATGTTATTTTGTAAACCAGGTTATTAGTTGAGAGTTGGAACTTTCTTTCTTTGTTTTTCAATTTTCTCCCTATCTAATCTTTACAAATATATTCTTTTATTTGTTTTAAAGTCTCAATTTCAATGTAACAATTCAGGGTACAAACTATAAGAAAGTTTTTTATGGTTGAAGTGTTTTTCATGTTACATAATTAGCATCTCCATCCCTTAATTTATTCTTACAAATGATTGCTATGGTGTACCTATGTATTTGGAAGAATTCAAGTTGCTTTGTATGATCCCCCAAGCACTCCAGTACTTGCATTTTTACCAGCATGGGTCTTCTTTTGTCATGCTTGCCTTATATTGATAATTTGGCATGACTTTTTACTTGTTTTGACATTGGCAAACTTTTACATGTATTTATTTTAAGCTATAGTTTCCTTGTAGGCTCAAGACAAAAACCCTAAGCACCGTATTTGATTTCTCTTTTTCTTTCACTCCACTCTTTACAATCCCTCAGAACTGTCTACTCAACCTTCAAAATACACTCCATGTCTTAAACTTACCTTTTACCTCCTCTAACTGCTCCCCAGACCAATTCACTATCATATCACATTTGAATCACTACAGCAATTCAGTACAGGTCTCTCTGTTTTCATTCTTGTTCTCCTGTGCCTATTCTCAACCCAGCAACCAGACAGATCTTGATAAACCTTCACTCCTGCGCTAAAACCTACGAAGGGCTTCTAACAACACCTATAATAATACAGGAAGTCGTTATGAGGAGCAGAAGGCCCTATGCAATAGGACTTCTGGCTACCACCTTATCTTCAGCTTCCAGAATTTCCCTCTCACATTCTGCTCTGACTACACTAGCCATTTTGCTTATCCACAAACATGCCAAGTTCCTGCCTGCCTCAGAGCCTTTCCCATAATGTCTCCTTGGTCCGAAATGCTCCATCACCAGGTCCTCATATGGCTCCTCTTTGTATCATTCAGGCCACTATGATCATACGTAAGTTCTGTATCATACCCCACATCCTTCTTCCATCCCCTTATCTTGCCTTATTTCTCTTGTAGTTTTTATCATTTCCTGGAAATATATTGTTGGCTTATTTTTGAATTATGTATTGTCTGTTTTCTTCTTTAGAATGTAAGTTTCTTTTTTTTTGTATTTTTTTTTTTTTTTTAGTAGAGACGGGGTTTCACCGTGTTAACCAGGATGGTGTCGATCTCCTGACCTCGTGATCCGCCCGTCTCGGCCTCCCAAAGTGCTGGGATTACAGGCTTGACCACCGCGCCCGGCTAGAATGTAAGTTTCATTAGGGAAAAGACTTTTTCTGTCCCTCTCTGTGTCTCAAGCACCCAACAGTAACTGATATATAGTATACAAGGAACGGATGTGAAATAAGTATCATGTGAAATAGGCATTCTTATTATTCTTATTTTACAGCTATAGAATCCAAGGCTCAGAAAGGTAAAGCAACTTGTCTGGTGTTAGTTTGCTAGTAAGTGTCACAGGCCAGGTTAGAATCCGAGCACTCTGCAGTGTGGTTTGTTATTCAGAATGATAAATATATCCCCTTCCAGCCACTTAACCATTCTGCAGGCGCTGGTCATGATGTGCAGTTTATTCCCATCTGTAATGTTAAAAAATAAATAACTTAATCCTAACCCCTATGGCAGCCCATTCACTGGACACTGTGCATGATAAACACAGCCTTCTTTCTTGGTCTCAATATTGTACTGAACATTTTTCATGTCCTTGTCATCAAAGAATTACAGACTGTGTTCTAGATGTGATTAACTCATTAATCTTCACAAAACCTACTAAGCAAGGTTAGTAAAATTAATTATTCTTATTTTACACCCAAAGAATGGTGACCCACAAAAATTATTAGGTGTGCTCAAGGTTATATGGTAAGTTTAGGCCAAGAACTCACAGAGTTATTTCCACATGTTTATTAGAGAAGATTTTAGTCTATGAGATGGCATAACATTTAAACTAATAGCAGCAATTTTATTTGCAAAAGCACGCTATGAGTTGTTATTAACAATCAAACATAAGATTAAGTCATACTTTCCCTTTGATTAATCCCATGAAAGAGATGTGGAGTGGGAGCTGATATTTTCTATAGCCTCTTCTAAATCTATGTTTCCCAGATTTACTCTGAGTATTTGAAATGTGGGGCTAGTTGAATGGTGTTTTCATTTTTATTCCTGAATGTAATTTCAGTAAAATCCCAAAAGGATATTGACGTGAATTGCTATTAAAGTACAATGATATTGGTGAGGCAATGCAGTGCAGGATTTGCAATTACCCAGTCCCGGGTTGATATCCTAGCTCTGTTATGCCTTACCTTTGTCCCTAGGTTAGTATTTAAATCTCTTAGTCTGTTTCTTCATCTGGTAAGAGTGAATAGTAGTAATACTGATCAGAGAATACTTTGGAGTGTTCGTGACATAGTACACTTTCAGGACCTGGCACTCAGTCAGCTTCCAGTAATAAATGGCACTTACTATTACGTTTATATTATATTTTATTTATGTTATTATTAGAAGAAAGGAGCTGTGATTATTTCATATAAACAGAACAAAAATTAACATTTTACTATGTGTGAATAATGTTTTGAAAAGCAACCACACTGGGAAAATGTGTGCAGAAATGTTCGGCTTCCTCCGGAGCAAGCGTCTTTTAATCACTTTATAAATAAGCATCTATTTGCTTCCACTTGTATGTTTTGTATAGGACATGTATCTTTTAACGCAGCCAGCAGGACTTACTACTAGAACAATATTCACCATTAACTTCAGGTAACCATGGTAATGTCAAGGTATTAAACCCATTTTTATTGATATTATTTTTTAAAAAGTTTAAGTGATTATTTTCATCTATTCGGAACTCCTGAGAGTTTGCACTTTGGGTATCAGAGTTGGTGTTGAGAATAGTTTGGTTGCTGAACAGAAACTAGCTTAAAGCAGATTTGGGGTAAGGATCTAAGAACATCTAAAAAGTCTCCATTGCCGTAGGTCATGTGAGATCTCACTGGAACTGATGCATTGTTAGGCAGCTACTCTCTCTCACATCTCATGGAATCTCATGCCTGCTCATGTGTTCATGACTATGCATATGTTTGTGTTTGTGGATTCCATTTGCCTCTGTGAACCCAGCTTCCTCAGCAAAAGATTCATTTTATTTTTTCAACTTTTATTTTAGGTTCAGTGGGTACATGTGCATGTTTGCTACCTGAGCATATTGCATAATGCTGAAGTCGCATGATACCACAACTCAGATACTGAGCATAGTACCCTATAGTTAGTTTACCAACCCTTGCTTCCCTCTCTCCCTCTCCCTTCTATTGGTCCTCCATTTCTATTTTTACCATCTTTATGTCCATGAGTATCCAATGTTAAGCTCCCACTTATAAGTGAGAACAAGTGGTATTTGGTTGTCTGTGCTTGTGTTCACTTGCTAGAATAATGGCCTCCAGCTGCATCCATGTTGCTGCAAAGGACACGATTTTGTTCTTTTTTATGGCTGCATAATATTCTATGATGTTTATTCACAATAGAAAAGATATAGAATCAATCTAGGTGCCCATCAACAGTGGATTGAATAAAGCACTTATTTTTTGCTTCCCCTTTACTTTTCAAGTGACTCTGTGTTGCCAGGTCATCTAATCTGGCCTGACTTCACTATGATCTCTCAGTCTCAGTACCTAACCCCATTGAACTGATTCAGTACCTGGAGGTTACTTTCAAATTTCTTGGAGACTGCTGTGGACTTCTGTGTCCCCCCAGAAATCCATATACTGAAGTCCTAATGCCCAATGTGATGGTATTAGGAGGTGGGGACTTTGGGAGTTAATTAGACTTAGATGACATCATGGGGGTGGCACCCCATACTGAGATTAGTGCCCTTATTGATTGATTGAGAGACTAGAGCTATTTCTCTCCATGTGAGGATACAGCAAGAACCAGAAGGAAGGCTTTCACCAAGGAACCAACTATACTGGCAACCTTATCTTGGGCTTTTAGCCTCCAAAACCATGAGAAATGACTGTTTGCTGTTTAAGTCACTCAGTCTATGCTATTCCATTATAGTAGTTCAAACTGAGGCAGATATATAATCCGATTGACCCAGAAATGCTCAGCTTCTCTCTGCTAGTGTAATTATCCACATCAGTAATGAGGTATCATCTCTAAAATGGTGTAGCAGGGAGGAGATGATGAGCATCTCTACTAATGATATATAAGATAACAACTTCACAAATGAAATTGACTTGGTGATTTGGCTATTTTTCACCTATATTTTTACAGGACCATTGTTTACTTCTTTCATGAATATCTGGTTTCTCCAGTATCTGCAATTTGAAAAAAGATCATCTGATGAATGGATATCAATCCTGCAACTATACACTGGCAAATTTTATGTGTCACATTCTGCATAGGACTCTATGCAGAAAAAGGGATTTTAAAAATACTGCTAGTTATCTATTTTATGCAGTAGAAACTGGATGAAATGTAAATAAGTGATTTATAAGTCAGATATTTTTATGCAAATGGATCACTGATTTTGCTTAATCATTGAAAAAGCCTTGGATTGCTCAAATGACTGATGAAAAATACAGTATCTCAAGATAAAATTATTTTGAATTGAGGATAGGCCCTGAGTCCAATGACTGGTGTCTTCATAACAGAAAGGAATAGGAAGTTTGAGACACTGAGTCACACAGGGGGAAATACCATATAAAGACCGAGGCAGAAATTGGAGTTCTATAGCCACAAACCAAGGAACACCATCAGATGCAAAGAAAGATTCCCTTTTAGAGTCTTTGAAGCAAGTGTGGCCCTGACGACACCTTGAATTTGGACTTCTGGCCTCCAAAACATTTACTCATGTAACACCCAAGACACCTCTCTCACAGAACTGTGAGAGAATAAATTTCTTGTGAAGTCACCAATTTTGTGATAATTTGTTGTGGCTATTAGAATTATCCCACATTGTGGTCAGAAAACAATCAGCAAGATAAATACACCTAAAGTTAAATAAAGTAATGTATAATTTTAATTACACATACATGTATATGTGTAAAAAGTTATATAAAGATATGCACATGTAATATGTGATGATTGATTTAATAAATAAAAGTAATAACAAAATGATCCCCAAATGTTTAGGCTATTGGCATTATGTATATCAGTATTTCACAAACCCAACTGTGCAGTTATTTGTGGAGCTTTTTAACAATACAAGTTCTTTGGGCTCCAGCCCAGAGCTATTAAATAAGATTTTCTAAGGATTGAGTTTAGGCATAGATACTTTAAATCTCCACAAGTAAGAAATAAAAAAACCATGCCAAACCTACTGTGACAATGTTCTGAAAGTGCTGAGCAGCATTTATACATATCTTATAAAATGCATATTATTTTCCAGAAACAAAAGATTAATGAAAGCAGCTCATAACATTAAGTTTTCAAAGAAAACATTCAGAGAATGGGCACTCTTTTAAAGACTTGATTTATATTTTTAAAAAAATGCTTTCACTGGTACGTTTCTGAAGCAAGGTTACCAAAAACATCTAACTATTACTTGTAAAATAACTGACTTGCAATTACAAATTACAGGTCAGGCTGTACTCTCCAAAAAAAAAAAAAAAAAAGTCATATTTTGTTTAACACTTGCTAGATTCAAAATCATCCAGATTGCCTACTTCTATTTCTGTCTCAATTAGAAGTGTCATCCCCCAAGTAGTTTCTTATCTTTTCAAATATCCGTAGCCAAGTAGAAGGCAGACAAGTAAAAAGAAAAATAAAACAAAACAAAAAAAAAACTCAATTTTAAAGATGGAAGAGAGATATGTAAAATTCTAACCCCTGTATGGTTAAAAGTAACTTTTCCAGATCATTTTTAAAAATCCCCCGAAAGACAGGAGAATTGCTTGAGCACAGGAAGAGGCAGTTTCAGTGAGCCAAGATCGTACCATTGCACTCCAACCTGGGCAACAAATGCGAGACTCTGTCTCAAAAAAAAAAGAATAAAAGAAAAAAATAAATAAAAATCATTTATTTTTGTTGAATAGGACCACTAATTGTAAGAACACATAAAAAGAAAAAAAAAAAGAATAAAGCAAAGAATAATCGTGGACAGACAACTGAAGTCTGTTAACTTGGAGCACATAGCCAAATAGTTGCATACTAGATAGGGAGGATTTGGATATGAATTCTAAGATAATTCTACCAAAATTCATGATGTTTTCAAATTTTAATTAAGGAAATGAAATTTCAGCTCAAATATGTGGACATTGGAGTAGAATTACTAACATTCTTCAGGAATTTATTATGACTCGACTTGTTTTTTCCTCTGATATATCCATATTTGCTCATGTAACACCTAAGACAATATGGACGGAAATGAAGAGTAACCTAAATTCTCAGTCTGTGAAGTATACTAGACTGATAATCAGCAAGATTAAATTGAGTGTTCTGAGCTGGATACTACTTAACTATACCCAAGTAATCTTTGCATCATGACTACTATATATAAAATAACAGAAAAACTATTACCAAACATTTTTATTTGTTAATAATTGTCTTCAATTTATGTTAACTTTTATTTTCCTTTTGGTTTTCTATGTCTTCTACAGCTTTCCATTTTACCAGGCTCACCCTAACTTGTTTTGTATTTAAGATCAGATAACATTTTTCTTAAAACTCTAAGTATATGATTCAAATTGGATGAAAATTCTTCAGAGAGATAAATAAAATTAAACAACAGGACAAAATCAAATGCACTTTCCCCACCTCTCCTTCATCTTAAAGATATGTTTGTGAGGGCACTCTGATGCAATCAATTTCTCATTGAATCCAGTGATCTCTGGAACTATTAAAAAACAGTTAGAAAAAAGATATCTAAAAGATAAACAAAAATAAATTAATAAATTACATAAAATAAAAAATTTAGATACTAGTAGATATTTAAAAGGCAGAAAACTAGAGAGGAAAGATGATGGTACTGATAAACGAAGGTGAAGTTAGTTAACACTTGCTGAAGTCATGGACAATTTTTGGGGAAGTTAATAATTTTAAAGTATATTTCCAAGGCTCCATTTGGACCTAGCATCTATTCTGTCTGTTAATATCACTGATACTATTACTATCACCCTTTCATTGGTAGTATAAAGATCTTCCGTTTTATGTTTAAGTAATGTTAATTCCATACCTGGATAATTGTAAGCACTATTTAATGCAATCGTATTTCAGGAGAAAAAAAAATTGATTTTTAAAAAAATCCCTCCAGCTCACTGCCCTTAACTAATCAGAAAGGTTAGATTAACTAGTTACCAATAATTGAAGTACAAAATACACCGCTTTACAATTTGTGTAAGAGATATTGATGAGATGTTTTAAATTAATTTTCCTTTTCACCTCTGAAGCACCTATCATCCATCTCCTCCATGACATGACAACCTTAAACAACAAAAATATGACCCAAGGAAGAATAGGGTGTGAAAATGCCTACCGTGGCTCCTCCATAAATTCAGTAGAGAAAATAAACCTTGGAAAATGCACTTGCAGGTAAATGTTAGATATCATCAATACTAAATAATAAAATAAATATTTACTTATCTAATGAAAAAGTGTGAGTTTCATGGTTGAAATATTTCATTTTTATTTTATTTTATTTTTTGAGACGGAGTCTCACTCTGTCGCCCAGGCTGGAGTGCAGTGACTCGATCTCGGCTCACTGCAAGCTCCGCCTCCTGGGTTCACGCCATTCTCCTGCCTCAGTCTCTCAAATAGCTGGGACTACAGTCACCCTCTACCATGCCTGGCTAATTTTTTTTGTATTTTTAGTAGAGACGGGGTTTCACCGTGTTAGCCAGGATGGTCTCGATCTCCCGACCTCGTGATGCGCCCACCTCGGCCTCCCAAAGTGCTGGGATTACAGGCGTGAGCCACCAAGTCTGGCCCAAAAAGATTTAATTTTATATATAATTTTACTTCAGGGTTTTTCAAAGGAATGCACCATATAGCAATGTCAACTTTAGGCAATTTATGCATAGAAAATAAATTTTCTGAGTGATCTTGGAAAATCTTTTACTTTTTATAAAAGACATGTCAGTCCAAAATAAAAACACAAAAATTCAAATATTACCATTTAAATAAATTACATATTTAATTATTTTATTTTATTTTATTTTATTTTATTTTATTTTATTTTATTTTATTTTATTTTTTGAGACGCAGTCTCCCTCTGTCGCCCAGGCTGGAGTGCAGTGGTGCAATCTAGGCTCACTGAAAGCTCCGCCTCCTGGGTTCATGCCATTCTCCTGCATCAGCCTCCTGAGCAGCTGGTACTACAGGCGCCCGCCACTGTGCCCGGCTAACTTTGTTTTTGTAATTTTGGTAGACACGGGGTTTCACCGTGTAAGCCAGGATGGTCTCGATCACCTGACCTCGTGATCCACCCACCTCGGCCTCCCAAAGTGTTGGGATTACAGGCGTGAGCCACGGCGTCTGATCCCACATACTTTTTCTAATTTTTCTGCCAATCCTGTGCATTTGTATTCATTCTCATACATAGTTGTAACATCATTCTTTGAAGAATGTTTGTAATTGATTACATAGTCTTTACAATTCAACTAAGTTGGCATAACATTATTTATATTACCACATCTCAATGTTTGGGCATTTACTCTTATGACAACTTTTTGAACAAGGTTGGCCTTACCAATAATTGCCTTGCCAATAATTTTATATTCCAGGGAGAAAAAATAGTAAGTTTAATGTATTCCTGTGAAAATAATAAAATCATGATTAGTAGAGAACAATGCATTGACATAATGGGATTCCTGAGCATATCTAACTATGGACGCTGTTTTGTGCTACACTCTTTAAAAAGTTCTGAATTATCTTCTGTCTTAAATTACATATGTCTTGTTCTAACAGCGGAAATTGTCAACACTTAACTAGATTTAAACAAGCACAATCTTTTATATAAACCAGACTGTATTTCAAACACTGAGAGGCATTTATGCCTAGAGAGTATTTGCAAAATCACATCAGGATTTAAGTCCTCAGTTACAATATTATAAAAGGTGACAGTATTGATCCTTTTATTTCATGAGGTTATTTTTCTCTGTCTGTATTTCTTTCATTGTCTCATTCAATAAGCATGTGCTGAGTTTCTAATGTGCATCAGGCACTGAGCTAAACCCACTGTGTGTGTGTGTGGATCATTCACTGTCTTCTGTTTCCTTCCTTCTATAAAATGGTTTAAGTATGTGTGTTTCTGTTTCTCTGCTTCCAACTTATCTCAGAATCTTCCATCAACTTTACATGCTTTTCTATCCACCCATTTTCTATTTTCCTTCCTTGCTTTTTATTCATCTGACATTCTTTTTTATCTAGCCATTCCTTAATTCAAAGATGTGTTTGGTCTTTGTATTTAGTGAATAGTTTTGTAGTTTCCATTCTTAATTTTCAAGAATGATGTTGGATATTTCACACAGGTCATTTTTTAAGGTAAATTGAACATATACATTTATTTAATGCAATTAATCATATAATGGCAATCTAAAATAACTATTATACAAGATAAATAATATCTAATAACAAGTAAAATTTACTGAATTTTTAATTAATAACATAGTCTATAATGTGAATTTTATTATAAACCAAAAGTCTGTACAATATTGGACTACATAATTATACCATCTTATTTTTTGTTTAAATAATCTATTTTAAAAGATAGGCTTTACCAAAATATGTGTATATTATTTTGTATTCAAATGACATTTCAATATTTCTAATTGAGATTGTAAAATTTCTTTAAAGCAGTCTATTTCCTATCCTGCTTAGTGCAGAGATATACCCTTCCTCTTTTTTTCCACATATAACAACATTAATATTAGAAAGAAAATAGATAGTAGCACAAAGTAAATGCTATAAACATAACTTGGGGAGCATAGAAGAGGTCTAGGTCTTCTCTAAAAAGACGAGCATTTCACAGCTTAAAAGAAAGGAAGAGAAAAAAGCTGCAGGTGATGGAAGCCAGAGGTTAGTAAGAAAAAAATAAATAAACAAGGTGCCGTCTCCAATCTAGTCCACTCCATCCACTGACTTTGCCAGAGTCTCAGGATCTGAGACAGAATCCACAGCATCAGCTACCACTGACCACGCATTGATAGAGGCAAAGAGCCATTTCAGACTTGATTCAGGTGTCCCATGGTAAAAACTTCTCACTTTGCTGACTCTCCCTCAGGAGTGTCTCCTGTCTCTGTCCAAAGCTTATCTCGGCCCCATCCAAATTATTCTGGACTACTTTTCAATAGCCCAAGATACTAATAATCCTCTTAAATGGAAGGTGGGGCCCTAGACACTGAGGAAGGTAGCAAGACTATGGAAGGGGAGCCTCCGTGTGCCTTAAGAGGACAGAACGAACTTAATTTCCTCAGAGCTAGGACAAAGATGGAGGAGGGGCACTCCGTATAGAGTTGTAAGTGGCATAAAAGACACAAACAAGAAACCAGGTTCTCATTTCTACTTCGAGGCACTTAAATCTAGTCCTCTGGATTTTTTCTTTCCTTGTCTCTCTTTTCCCTCCTTCTCCTTAGTTGGAAGCACGCTGGCAGAGTAATCAAAATCAATGTTGTTGTTTTTTTCCCCCAAGTATTTCAAGGTTTCTACACAGGTAATCGATATAGAAAATACTGCAAACTTCAACTGTAGATTTCTCAAGGATAAATTTCTGACAGATGTCAATCAAGTGGTGGGGATGTGAATTCAGTACAGCAAAAATTTCCAAGAGTGCTAGATAAAAATGGCGTTTTGTAGCAATTAGCATCTCTCACTGAAAGAGCTAAAGTACTCACTAGAAGCTAATTACCATCTCATGTTCAAATCCCCACTGGTGTGAAGATGAAAATGATTTCATGATTGGGCAACTGATTGTTTTGTTTTGTCTTGGGAAATAAAAAAGTGTGTTACTTTCTGAGATCTAACACAGAACACCTGTTTCCTACCATGCAGAGACTGGTAAAAAGTGCCTTGTGTAAGAACTTGGTACTTTTATTTCATAATCTAAAATTTATATTGACAAATAAAAGAATAAATGTTTTATATTTAATGTTATTATTCTGCCAATCTTGAAAAATTTGAAGCTTTATGAAGAAATAGGCATATATGAACTGGAACATTTTTATTCCATAATTTTAATTTTTTATTCAAGAAATACAAAAAAAATGTAATTATAGATATTAGCATATTTCTCTACCTAAATGCTCAGACACTTCTTTGTATCACATACAAATACATCCACACCAATACATACATAGTTATCTATTCAATTTTTTTTTTAATTCCATTATACTACATGCCTAAAACTAGTCTAGGCACTGGGAATACTGTGAACAACCCAAACAAAATTCCTGATAACACAAATTTTATGTATTTTTAAGTAAATACTCATGAAGCTTTGTACATTACTCTATTAAACAAACAATAAACTTTAAGAATGACAATAAAGAAAGATGTTTCCTCTGTTGATATAAATTTTCTTTAAATTGGTATATTTATAGCAATTGTTATACTATAACAATTATAGTTGTGCTCATATTTAATGGTATACATAATCATGGTCCTAATGGGATTTAAGCATATATAGGAGGTAGCTTACTCAAAAGGCTGAGATGAATATTTACTTTGTACGTAAAAGTAATACCTAGTGTTCTCGTCATTCACTATTTAAACTTCAAATTTTCAGTGACCCCATATATTTGCATACTCTTTAAGTTTCATTATAATGTATACACCACACACAAAAGCATGCACGCACACACACACATACACACAGATTTCCTGATCTTATTTCTTACCAGTGTAGTTTGAGTGTAGGAAGGCTCCTATTATTTCCTTTAATATATACCTCTTTATAAATTTATTAGAGAGTTTTGGCAGCACCTACTAATCCTGAGCTCTGTTTCCCTCGTTGTTGAAATGCATCAAACCACAGATCACTGAGCTATGACTGGCTTTCTCTTTTTAAATTTTTATTTCAATATTTTTGGGGGTACGTGTGGTTTTTGGTTACATGGATATGTCATTTTTGTTAACTTTTAAGTTCAAGGGTAAAAGTGCAAATTTGTTACCGAGGTAAATGTGTGTCATGGGGTTTGTTGTACAGATTATTTCATCACCCATATATTAAGCCTGGTACCCATTAATTGTTATACCTGATCTTCTCCCTCCTCCCACTTTCTGTCCTTTCAAAAGGCTCCAGTGGGTGTTGTTCTCTTCTATGTGTCTATGTGTTCTCATCATTTAGCTCCCACTTTTAAGTGACAGCAAGAAGTATTTGGTTTTCTGTTTCCACATTACTTTGCTAAAGATAATGGCCTCTAGCTCCATGCATGACCCTGCAAAGGGCATGATCTCATTCTTTTTTATGGCGAAATAATATTCCATGGTGTATATGTACCACATTTTCTTTATCCAGTCTACTATTGATGGACATTCAAGTTGATTCCATGTCCTTGCTATTGTGAGTAGTGCAGCAATGGACATATGCCTACATGTGTCTTTATAATAAATTATATTCCTCTGGGTATATATGCAGCAATGGGATTGCTGGGTCAAATGGTATTTCTGTCTTTAGGACTTTGAGGAATCGCCACACTGTCTTCCACAATGGTTCAACTAATTTACACTTCCACCAACAGTATAGAAGCATTCCTTTTCCTCCACAACCTCACCAGCATCTGTTGTTTTTTGACTTTTTAACAGTAGCCATTCTGACTGATGTGAGATGGTATCTCATTGTAGTTTTGATTTGCATTTTTCTAATGATCAGTGATGTTGAGCTTTTTTTCATATGATTGTTGGTCGCATATATGTCTTCTTTTGAAAAGTGCCTGTTCATATCCTTTGCTCACTTTGTAATTAGACTGTTTTTTTCTTGAAAATTTGTTTAAGTTCCTTATAGATGCTGGATATTAGACCTTTGTCAGATGCACAGTTTGCAAAAAATGTTCTTCCATTTTGTAGGTTGTCTGTTTACTCTGTTGATAGTTTCTTTTGCTGTGTAGAAGCTCTTTAGTGTAATTAGATTCTAATTGTCAATTTTTGTTTTTGTTGCAATTGCTTTTGGTGTCTTTTCATGAAATCTTTGCGCCTGCCTATGTTTTGAATGGCATTGGCTAGGTTGTCTTCTAGGATTTTTATAGTTTTTGGTTTTACATGTAAGTCTTTAATCCATCTTGAGTTAATTTCTGTGTAAAGTGTAGGAAAGGATCCAGTTTCAATCTTCTGCATATGGCTAGCCAGTTCTCCCAGCCACATTTGTTGAATAGGGAATCCTTTCCCCATTGCTTGTTTTTGTCAGCTTTGTTGATGATCAGGTAATTGTAGGTGTGTTGTTTTATTTCTGAGTTCTCTATTCTGTTGCATTGGTCTGTGTGTCTGTTCTAGTACTAGTACCATGCTGTTTTGGTAACTGTAGCCCTGTAATATAGTTTGAAGTCAGGTAGTGTGATGCCTACAGCTGTATTAATTTTGCTTAGGATTACCTTGGCTATTTGGGCTCTATTTGGGTTCCACATGAATTTTAAAATATTTTTTTCAGTTCTGTAAATAACGTCAATGATAGTGTAATGGGAATAGCATTGAAGCTATAAATTGCTTTGGGCAATATGGTCATTTTACCAATATTGATTATTCCTATCCATCAGCATGACATGTCTTTCCATTAGTTTGTGTTATCTCCAAATTTTTAGGTAGCGGTTTGTAGTTCTCTTTGTAGAGATTTTTTACCTCCCCAGTTGGCTGTAATCCTAGGTATTTTATTCTTTCTGTAGCAATTATAAATGGGAGTTCATTCGTAACTTGGCTTTGGCTAGACTGTTGGTGGTGTGTAGAAATGTTAGTGATTTTTGCACATTGATTTTGTATGCTGAGACTTCACTGAAGTTGTTTATCAGCTTAAGAAACTTTTGGGCTAAGATGATGGGGTTTTCTAGATATAGGATCATATCATCTGCAAACAGGTATAGTATGATTTCCTCTCTTTCTATGTGAATGACTTTTATTTCTTTATCTTGCTGGATTTCCCTGGCTAGGACTTCCAGTATTATGTTGAGAAAAGGGGATGAGAGAGGGCATCCTTGTCTTATGCTGGTTTTCAAGGGAAATACTTCCAGCTTTTGCCTATTCAGTATGATGTTGGCTGTGGGTTTGCCATAGGTGGGTCTTACTATTTTGAGGTATGTTCCTTCAGTACCTAGTTTATTGAGAATTTTTTTTTAACATGAAGTAATGTTGAATTTTATTGAAAGCCTTTTCTGTGTCTCTCGGCAGAATATGTGGTTTTTGTCTTTAGTCTGTTTATGTATTAATCACATTTATTGAGTTGTGCATGTTGAACCAACCTTGCATCCCAGGGATGAAGCCTACTTGATCATGGTGGATTAGTTTTTTGGTGTGCTTCTGAATTTAGTTTGTCAGTATTTTGTTAAGGATTTTTGCATGGATGTTCATCAAGGACATTGGTCTAAAGTTTTCTTTTTTGTTTGTGTCTCTGCCAGGTTTTGGTATCAGGATGATGCTGGCCTCATAAAATGAATTAGGGAGGAGTCCTTACTTTTCAATTTTTTAGAATAATTTCAGTAGGAATGGTACTAGCTCTTCTTTGTACATCTGGTAGAATTCAGCTGTGAATCTGTCTGGTCCTTGGCTTTTTTTTTTTTTTTTTTTTGGTCAGTAAGTTATTTATTATGGCCTCAATTTCAGAACTTAATATTGGTCTATTAAGGGATTCGGTTTCTTCCTGATTTAGTCTTGGGATGGTGTACGTATTTAGGAATTTATCTATTTCTTCTAGATTTTCTAGATTATGGGCATAGAGTTGCTCATAATATTCTCTGGTGGTTATTTGTATTTTTGTGGGGTCACAGGTAATATCCTCCTTATCATTTCTGATTGTGTATATTTGAATATTCTCTCTTTTCTTTATTTCTCTAGCTTGTGTTCCATCCATTTTATTAATTTTTTCCAAAAAATCAGCTCCTGGATTCGTTGATCTTTTGAATGGTTTCTCGTGTCTCTATATCCTTCAGTTCAGCTCTGATTTTGGTTATTTCTTGTCTTCTGCTAGCTTTGAATTTGTTTGCTTTTGGTTCTCTAGTTCTTTTAGTTGTGATGTTAGGTTGTTAGCTTGAGATCTTTCTAATTTTTTATTTGGGCATTTAGAGCTATACATTTCCTTCTTATCACTGCCTTAGCTGTGTCCCAGAAACTTTGGTATCTTGTATCTTTCTTTTTATTAGTTTCAAAGAACTTCTTGATTTCTGCCTTAATTTCATTATGTACCAAAAAGTCATTCAGGAGCAGGTTTTTCAATTTCCATGTAATTGTATCATTTTGAGTGAATTTCTTTTCTTGAGTTCTAATTTGATTGCTCTATGTTCTGAGAGACTGTTTGTTATTATTTCAGTTCTTTCACATTTGCTGAGAAGTGTTTTACTTCTGACTATATGATTGATTTTACAGTAAATTCCACGTGGCTATAAGAAGAATGTATATTCTGTTGTTTTGTGGTGGAGAGTTCTGTAGATGTCCATTAGGTCCATTTGATCCAGTGCTGAGTTCAGGTCCTAAATATCTTTGTTAATTTTTTATCTCAATGGTCTAATATTGTCAGTGTGGTATTAAAGTCTCCCACTATTATTGTGTGGGAGTCTAAGTCTCTTTCAAGTCTCTAAGAACTTGCTTTATGAATATGAGTGCTCCTGTGTTGGATGCATGTATATTTAGGATAATGAGATCTTCTCGTTGAATTGAACACTTTACCATTATGTAATTCCCTTCTTTGTCTTTTTTTTTTTTTTTTTTTTTTTAATCTTTGTTGGTTTAAAGTCTGTATTTTTCAGAAACTAGGATTGCAACCCTTGTGTTTTTCTGTTTTCCATCTGCTCAGTAGATTTTCCTCCATTTCTTTATTTTGAGCCTATGTGTGTCACTGCATGTGAGATGGGTCTCTCGAAGACATATACCAGTGTGTCTCGGTTCTTTATCCAGCTTTTCACTCTGTGTCTTTTAATTGGGACATTTAGCCCATTTACATTTAAGATTAGTATTGATATGTGTGGATATAATCCTGCCATTATGATGTGAGCTGGTTAGTTTGCAGACTTGTTTATGTGATTGGTTTATACTGTCACTGGTCCGTGTGCTTCATTGTGTTTTTGTAGTAGTTGGTAATGGTCTTCCTTTTCATATTTAGTGGTTCCTTCTGGAGCTCTTGTAAGACAGGCCTGGTGGTAACAAATTCCCTCAGCATTTGCTTCTCTGAAAATGATCTTATTTTATCTTTGCTTATGAAGCTTAACTTGGTCAGATATGAAATTCTGGGTTGGAATTTGTGTTCTTTAAGAATGTTGAATATTGGTCCACAATCTTTTCTGGCTTACAGTGTTTCTGTTCAGAGGTCCACTGTTAGTCTGATGGGCTTCTCTTTATGGGTGACCTGACTTTCTCTCTAGCTGCCTTTAACATTTCTTCTTTCATTTCAACCTTGGAGAATCTGAGGATTATGTGTCTTGGGCATGAGCTTCTTGTGAAATATCCACTGTGATTCTCTGCATTTCCTGAATTTGAATGTTGGCCTTTCTAGCTAGGCTGAGGAAGTTCTCATAAATGATATCTTGAAATATGTTTTCCAAATTTGTTCCATTCTCCCATCTCTTTCAGGTACATCAGTCATTCATAGATTCAGTTTCTTTATGTAATCCCATATTTCTCAGAGGTTTTGTTCATTCGTTTTCAATATTTTTTCTCTATTCTTGTATGCCTGTCTTATTTCAGAAAGGCAGTCTTCAAGCTCTGAGAATCTTTCCTCTGCTTGATCTATTCTGCTATTAATACTTGTGATTACAATATAAAATTCTCATAGTATGTTTTTCAGCTCTATCAGTTTGACTTCATTCTTCTTTATACTGGCTATTTTGTCTGTCAGCTCCTGCAGTGTTTTATCGTGATATTTAGTTTCTTTGCATTGGGTTACAATGGACCCCTTTAACTCAGTGACTCAGTGACATGAATTCCACTTCTGTCATTTCAACCATCTCAACCTCAGCCCAGTTCTGAACCCTTGCTGGAGAGATAATGTGGTCATTTGGAGGAAAGAGGGCACTCTTGCTTTGAGTTTTCAGCATTCTTGCGCTGATTCTTTTGCATCTTTGTGGGCTTATCTACCTTCAAACTTTAAGGTTGCTGGCCTTTGGGTAGTTTTTTTTTTTTTTTTTTTTTTTTTTTTTTTTTTTTTTTTTTTTTTTTTAAACTGTCTGGCCACTTTTCCACAGGGTTTCTGTGTTTTGTGTGGGTCTGCTCTAGTCCCTAGTCACCTCAGATATTCCAGTATATGAAGGTATTGACAGTGAAGGTTATGAAACAGCAAAAATGGCAGCCTGCCCTTTCCTCGGGGAGCTCCATCCCAGGGAGGTACAGACTTGTTACTGGCCTGAATGCAGGCCCGTAGGAGATGGCTGGAAACCCCAGCTGGGAGGTCTCACTCAGTCAAGAGGCACAGGACCGGGGGATCAACTTAAGTAAAATGTCTGGCCATGTTTTTGTATAGCAGCTGTGTTGTTCTGGGGTACTGCTTCTGCTCCTGGTCAGCTTGGGCTCCCCAAAGCCTGGAGGCTGGAATGGCTGAGTCACCCAAGCAGCACAGATGGCGGTCCACCTCTCCCTCTGGGTGCTCTGTCACCGAAAGTTTTCAATTCTCTGTTGGCCAGAGAAAACTGGCAGGGTTGGCAGGAAGCCCCAGTTGGAAACTTTCACTAAGTAAGGAGGAATGAAATAGAGGACCCACGTAAAGAGGCAGTCTGGTTATGCTTTCATAGAGCAGCTGTGCTGTGCTGTAGTACCACTTCTGTGGTGGTTGGCTTGGGGTCTCTGAAGCCTGCAGGCTGGAACATCTAAGCAGACTCCTTCCTCTAGGAACTCTGTCGGGAGAGAATTCAAGTGTCTGATCAGCCAGAGAACACCAGTGGGGGTGTCTGGAGGCCACGGTTGGGAGATTTTGCCTAGTAAGGAGGAACCGATCAGGAATGTGCTTACAGAAGCAGTCTGGCCACATTTTGGTAGAGCAGCTGTGCTGTGCTGGGGGGCCCTTCTGCCCCCACTTAGTCTGGACTCTCCAAAGCTCACAGAATGGAATGGCTGAGTCATCCAAATAGCAAAGATGGCAGCTTATCCCTCCCCCTGAGAACTCTTTCTCAGGAGGCACAATACTGTTGCCAGTGGCTGGCTGGAATTCCAAGCCAGTGGGTCTTATCCTGTAAGGTGCCATGGACGTGGGGCCTGCAGACCATTGCTGCTTGGCCCCTAAGAGTGAGTCTCTTTCCTAGGGGTATGTGAGAAGGTCCAACCTCCCATCTTGCCAAAGTTGCAGCTGCTTTTGCTGGGAAGCTCAGAGCCAGAGTATGTAAAGCTCCTGGAACTCTGCATATGCCTGAGTGGCTGCTCTGCCAAGACTCCACATAGCTTTGTATGTTAGACTGAACGCCCCGGTGAAGTGGGTTCATGAGGGGATCTCCTGACCTGAGGGGCTGCAAAGATCCATGGAAGAAGCCTGCTTTCCCAGGGATGCACGTTCACTCACCACTTCCCTGGGAGGGGGAGGTTCCCTTGGCTCTGTGTCCCTCCCAGGAGGGCTATCATTTTGACTTGCTTTTCTTCATTCTCTGTGGGTTGAGTTGTTTCCTTTAATAGTCCCAATGCAAGTACTTGGATGTTTCAGTTGAAGGTGCTGTATTAACTCACCGCTTTCATTCCTCTCTGTCAGAGACATGCACCATAACTGCTTCTACTTGGCCATCTTGGCCACTCCCAATAAATACTTGGATGGTGATTTCTGACAGTTTAGTCCAGCTGTCACCCAAGAAGTGTACACTGTACCCAATGTACACTCTTTTATCCCTCACCCCCCTCCCAACATTTCCCCTCAAGTCTCCAGAGTCCAGTATATTATTCTTATGACTTTGTTTCCTCATAGCTTAGTTCCTACTTACAAGTGAGTACATACAATACTTGTTTCTCCATTCTAAGTTACTTCATTTAGAATAATGGCCTCCAGCTCCATCCAAGTTGCTGCAAAAGACATTATTGCATTCATTTTTATGGCTGAGTAGTATTCCATGGTGACTCTATAGCACATTTTCTTTATCCATTTGTTAGTTGATGGGCACTTAAGTGGGTTCCATATCTTTGCAATTGCAAATTGTGCTGCTAAAAACATGTGTGTGCATGCATCTTTTTCATATAATGACTTCTTTTCCTTGGGTCAATACCTAATAGTGGGATTGCTGGATTGAATGCTAATTCTTTTAATTCTTTAAGGAATCTCCATACTGTTTTCTATAGCTGTTGTAGTATAATTTACATTCCCATCAGCAACGTAAAGTGTTCTCTTTTCACTAAATCCATGCCAACATCTATCATTTTTTGACTTTTTAAATTATAGCAATTCTTCCAGGAGTGAGGTGTATCTCATTATATCATTATGGCTTTAATTTGTATTTCCCTGATGATTAGTGATATTGAGAATTTTTTCACATGATTGTTGGTCATTTGTATATCTTCTTTTGAGATTTCTTCTATTCATGTCCTTTGCCTGCTTTTTCATGAGATTATTTGTTTTTTACTTGCTGATTTAAGTTCCTTGTAGATTCTGGATATTAGTCCTTTGTCAGATGCATACTTTGCAAATATTTTCTCTCATTCTGTGGGTTTTGTGTTTACTATGCTGATTACTTCCTTTGCTATGCATAAGCTTTTGAGTTTAATTAGGTCTCATGCACTTTTTTTGTTGTTTTTGCATTTGCTTTGGGGGTCTTAGTCATGAAATCCTTGCCAAGTCAATGTCTAGAAAAGTTTTTCCAATGTTATCTTCTAGAATTTTTATGGCTTCAGGCCTTAGATTTAAGTCTTTGATCCATCTTTATTTGATTTTTGTATGAGTGAGAGATTACAATACAGTTTTCTTCCTCTACATGTGGCTTGCTAATTTTCCCAACACTATTTATTGAATAGGGCGTCCTTTCTCCAATTTACATTTTTGTTTGCTTTGTCAAAGATCAGTTGACTGGAAACATTTGGCTTTATTTCTGGACTTTGTATTCTGTTCCATTGGTCTATGTGCCTACTTTTATGCTAGTGACACGCTGTTTGTGTAACTATAGCCTTGTAGTACGATTTGAAGTCAGGTAATGTGATGCCTTCAGATTTGTTCTTTTTACTTCGTATTGCTATGCAGACTCTGTTTTGGTTCCATATGAATTTTAGGATTGTTTTTCCTAGTTCTGTGAAGAATGCTGATGGTATTTTGATGAGAATTGTATTGAATCTGTAGGTTGCTTTAGGCAGTGTGGTCATTTTATACAATATTGATTCTCTCTATCAACAAGCATCGATGCTTCCATTTGTTTGTGTCATTTATGATTTCTTTTAGCAGTGTTTTGTAGTTTTCCTTGTAGAGATCTTTCACCTCCTTGATTAAGTATATTCCTCAGTATTTTATTGATTGATTGATTTTTGGAGCTGTCATAAAGGGATTGAGTTCTTTATTTGATTTTCAGTTCTGTTGTTGTTCACATACAGCAGTGCTACTGATTTGTGTACATTGACTGTGTATGCTGAGACTTTATTGAATTTGTTTATCAGATCTAGGATCTTTTTGGATGAGTCTGTTGGAACCTAGTTTTTAGATTCCTTCCTGGGCAGGGGTCGCCGCCAGAGACCACTCAACACGGAAGTCACAGCGGAGAGATTTATTGCTAGCGCGCTAGGGTCCTATGTCCTAAGTTGGCCACAGGACCCCGAATGCTTGTTACAGACAGTTTATAAAGGCAAAAACCACAAAAATTCACAAAGCTTGAGGCGCAAGATGATTGGAGCAGGTTATGGCCTGAGCAAGGTGTCTTACTCTGATTGGTTGGTTTGAACCTGGTTTGAACCTGCATGGGGTATTTCCCGGACTTGTTCTTCTGTTTGAGTTCCAGGAATTTGGGTGGGTGTTTTAGATAGCCACACGGACATCAGGCGGGTGTTTTAGATGGCCACCTGGTCATTGGGTGGGTGCTTTAGATGGCCACCTGGTCATTGGGCGGGGGCTTTTAGATGGCCACCTGGTGTGGCTTTTCTAAGCTTCTAAGTTTCTAAGTCTCTAAGTCTCTAAGTCTCTAAGTGTAAAAGTCTAAAGGTTTCTAAGTTTCTAAGTCTATAGGTCTCTAAGTCTCTAAAGGTTTCTAAGTTTCTAAATCTATAGGTCTCTAAGTCTCTAAAGGTTTCTAAGTTTCTAAATCTATTTTCAAGTCTTCAGGTTACACAGTCATATCATCTGTGAATAGTGACAGTTTGACTTCATCTTTTCCTGTTTGGATGCCCTTTCTTTCTTTCCTTTGTCTGATTTCTCTATCTAGGACTTCCAGTACTATGTTAAATAGAAGTGGTGAAAGTGGACATCCCTGTCTTGTTCCGGTTCTCAGGGAGAACGCTTTCAACTTTTCCCCATTCAGTATGATGTTGGCTTTTAAATAATAAAAGTCATACATGGCTTTTATTACTTTTAGGTAAGTCCCTTCTATGCCTATTTTGTTTAGGGTTTTATCATAAAAGGATACTGGGGTTTATCAAATAATATTTTTGTATCAATTGAGATGGTCATATGGTTTTTGTTTTTGATTCTATTTTTGTGATGTATCACAGGTATTGACTTGTGTGTGTTAAACCATCCCTGCATCCCTCGTATGAAACCCACTTGATCACGATGTATTTTCTTTTTGGTATACTGTTGGATTCAGCAAGCTGGTGTTTTGAGAATTTTCACATCAATCTTCATCAGGAATATTGGTCTGTAGTTTTCTTTTTTTGTTATGTCCTTTCCTGGTTTTGGTATTAGGTTGATACTGGCTTCATAGAATGATTTTAGGGAGGATTTTCTCTTTCTCTATTTTTTGAAATAGTTTCAGCAGAATTGGTACCAATTCTTCTTGGAATGTCAGATATAATTCAGCTGTGAATCCTTCTGGTCCTAGGCTTTTCCTTCTTAGGCATTTTTTTTTTTTTTAAATTACTGATTCAATATTACTACTTGTTATTGCTTTGCTCCAGGTTTCTAGATCTTCCTGATTTAATCTAGGGAGATTTGCATATTTTCAGGAATTTAACCATTTTCTCTAGATTTTCTAGTTTGTGCACATAAAGGTGTTCATAGTAGCCTTGAATGATCTTTTGTATTTCTGTGGTATTGGTTGTAATATCTCCAGTTTAGTTTCTAATTGAGCTTACTTAGATCTTCTCTCTTCTTTTCTTGGTTAATCTCACTAATGGTCTGTCAATTCTGTTTATCTTTTCAAAGAACCAGCTTTTTGTCTCATATGGCTGGCTTTCATTAGCTGGCATTGGCACTATGGGGAGTGGGGTAAAAAGACCTCTGGATCTCCAGCTGTGTGACATTAAGGGCAGAAGGATAGGAAAGACAGGAAAGATTAAGATTAAAAGATAGGAAAGAGAAAGGAAGATAATTCGGACAATTCAATGGTTCTAAATGGCTGTCTAATATTTTCCTTCTAAGAGCCAAAATGAATAATGCAAATTTGTCTTCAAGGCTTTTCATTCACATGACTTTGAACACTAAAATAAGTCTTCTTAGCTACGAGCTGCTGCCACACCTGTTTGACAGGATCTGAAATTCCTTCAGTGCAGTTTTCATAGATGCCAATGTCCACAAGGCCAGGTGGGAAATGCAAGTAAGAGCAGCGGGGTTGGAGAAACGAAAGAGCAAGACCAGCACTTCACCAATAAAAACATATTATTGGAAGAAAGCAAAAAGAGGGCTTAAAACAGCTGTCTTAGGTGTATGGCCCTTCCTGCAAATTACTAGTTTTGGCTGATCACTTTTAGAATTAAAACAAAACAAAACAAAACAATACAGCTATGTAATATCACATTAATTACATTAAAGTATTTTAAATTACAGACATTTTACCAAGGAAGAAATTTATATAGTTTGTCGGCCAGGTGTGGTGGCTCAACCTGTAATCCCAGTATTTTAGGAGGTCTAGGCAGGCAGATCACTTGAGGTCAGGAGTTTGAGACCAGCCTGGACAACATAGTGAAACTCTGTCTCTACTAAAAATACAAAAATTAGCTGGGCATGGTGGTATGTTCCTGTAATCCCAACTACTCGGGAGACTGAGGCAGGGGAATTACTTGAAGCAGTGAGGTGGAGGTTGCAGCAAGCTGAGATCACACCACTGCACTCTAACCTGGGCAACAGAGCAAGACTCTGTCTCAGAAAAAAAAAAAAAAAAAAAAAAAAAAAAAAAAAAAAAAAAAAAAAAAAAAAAAATTTTATATATATATATATATAGTTTGTATAAAATATCTTCATTTTTAAATATTGGCACCTAATTCAAATTACATGTAAACCATTATGTACCAATATCAAAGGATACAAAACTTAAGTTAGATAAGAAGAGTAAGTTCAAGAGATCTATTGTACAACATAGTGACTGTAGTTAATAACAATGTATTGTATTTTTGAAAAATGATGAGAATAGATTTTAAGCGTTCTCACTACAGAATTTTTTTTTTTTTTTTTTTTTTTTTTTTTTGAGACGGAGTCTCACTGTATCACCCAGGCTGGAGTGCAGTGGCCGGATCTCAGCTCACTGCAAGCTCCGCCTCCCGGGTTTTTACGCCATTCTCCTGCCTCAGCCTCCCGAGTAGCCGGGACTACAGGCGCCCGCCACCTCGCCCGGCTAGTTTTTTTTTTTTTTTTTGTATTTTTTAGTAGAGACGGGGTTTCACCGTGTTAGCCAGGATGGTCTCGAACTCCTGACCTCGTGATCCGCCCGTCTCGGCCTCCCAAAGTGCTGGGATTGGTAATGCATACATTAATTTACTTGATTTAGCCATTCCACAATGTATATATATTTCAAATAATCATGTTGTACACAATAAATATATACAATGTTGTCAGTTAAAAAATATGTTAAACAATAAAAATACATAAATATAGAAAATGATCAAGTAAGTTCAGTAAAAAAGATATTGTTTACCAAATATGACGCATGTTCATATGGCAAGTTGCTGTTTTATGCTCCCTGCTTTAATAATAGCTTTTAAAAAGTTATTTTAGTCAGCATTAAGTAGCTAGAAAGTGCTAAGAGATTTAATAGAGGAGAATGAATGTGTTTCACTCTGAATATAAATGACTACCAGTCCTTTTCTGCATGAGGACGTATACTTAAAGAATGAGAAGGGAATGGAGAGGATATTATTATGTAGAAGAAAGGGTTACAGAGAACTGTTGAAGACTACAATAACTAATCGGTAGCTTTCACAATTCTGCAGCCAGTTCTTCGGCCCTTCCTCAACTCTGTGTGGAGCAAGGAGTAAGAGCTGGTCCAGAGTGAGGTTACTTTCGTGTAGGGTGCACCCTAGCATCTTAACAGAAAGAGGTCTCACTGTATAATTACTTCATGGCATATTTTGTGTCTATAAATATTCCTGATACCAAAATATTTCACTCTGCTTTCCAACATCCAATTACATTTAAAAGAAGTTCCACCTAAAAATAACTGAAGCATGATCTTTGAGAGTTTATCTAGTCACAAGTATTTTTAAATGCTCCACAGACAACTATGAATCTCACTAAAGTTGGAAAATTATTGCCCCATAACTTCACAAAATTAAACAATGTAAAGCTCACGGGGTATAATGCAGTTGTTCCTGCTATAAAGGACTCATGAAATGGGGAAGATAGAGGTGACTGGGAAAAACAAGGTGGGAAGGAGTCCCTGGGTGCGAAGAAGGATACAATGTGAAGGATCAAAGTACTTTCCCTTCTGCCACCTGTCTTCAGGTCTCCTATATGTATATATGGTCTTTTTCACAGAGTCCAAATTTCCAACCTTTATCATTGACACTGTGTTCTTTTAGCCAACCTCCTTGATTTGACATTTCAGCCTTATTTTCTCATGGTCTTTCTCACGGTAGTCAACTTCCTCTAAGTAACCACCTCAATCATTCCCAACTCATCATTTTTCTAAAAAATTTAGAAACAAACATCCCATTTTAATATTCCATATCTTTATCATAGTGGTGGCTGTACAACTCTGTGTGTCTGTCAAAACTCATAGAACTATATATCTAAAAGGTAAATTTTACAATATGTTTAGTATACCTAAATATACCTGACTTTAAAAATAAAGCATATTTTTTAATGTTCTATTTTCAGTCCCAGTCATTTCTTTCAGACTATATAAATAAAAGGGAGAAGAGAAGAAATATAAAAGAAGTGGGCACAAATTTGGGAAGGCTTATGGAAATAGTATACTATATGTATGCTGTGGTATACCTTTACCAAGTTGAGTAGTTAATGTAGCTTTTATTTTAATCTCAAATTAGGACTGTTGGCACAACCAGTAGAGTATGGCTAATAAAGCATAAATTAGGGAAAAAGTGGTAAGGATACCTTTTTACTATTTTACAGTTTGAGGTTCAAGTTTTTCCTGGATAGAAAGAAAAAAATAATCTTTTTATCATTGCCAACTTTTCCAGTGGATAAAAATTACTCTTTTTAAGTAGAGATCAACTGGAGTATGGCTTTGACAGTAGACCTTCCCTTAAGATCTCATCAGTAGAGCTCTTAGATGGTCAAAGGATAATACAATTAGCAAAGTTTGATAAACATGCTTCCTCCTCAGAACTGTTTCATTAAGTGCTTTTCTCACTAGAATTATAATGAGAGCTGTGGAACTATAGTAACAGAGATTGGGGGTAATGATTCATCAGGTTATGGAGCTCTTACAGAAGCCCAATCCCATAAATTCTCTTTAGTACACTCTCTTGGCTGAGTTTTAATTATAATAGGTCATGTTAACTTGATCAATGTTTCTAAGTCCATGGAGATACAGAGCTAAGGTATCGCCTGGAAATATTAGTTTAAATCTCATTTGTGTCCACATACTCTTATGATAAATTGCTAATGAGATTTCTTAATATTATAATTATTTCTGTTGAACACTTGATAGATTTGTTTCAGTGCTTGCCACCTCTTTTCCCTCTGTGTAAGTCAATATTTTAAATCTATATTGTGCTTTTATTTCTCTTGTGCCCACATCTAATAGCAACCTTACTTATAGGCTTTCTGTCAACTGCCTTTATCTCCCAATAGCATGGCATCTATCAGAAGAGAGAAGTGATAACACTCTCACTGACTCTTAATCAAGAATTTTCCCTGTTTGGTTTCTCTTCATAATTAGTAACTCTACTCATCTATGTTTCACAACTGCATTTCAGATGGTCTGGGCTAGGGTAATAGAAATACAAGGAAATGTGGCTACCCGGCTACCCAGTTAAATGGTGGCTTTGTAAACTGGAAAGTAGATAGTTTCTGATATCATGCGATTTTCAAATTCTAGAAAGACTCTTCTTTTCCAAACTGGCTCCTTATTTATGAAATTTCTTTCAGTGGTCACCTAACTTCATGGAACTTCAAGCTAATCATCTTTCAATTCTTGAATACTTTCCTGCATTTCTGAGCTTTAAGATCCTCCAGAAACTATAACTTCAACATTTCAGATATTTGTTGAAAAAGTTTTTAAAATCAAATAACTTTAAGGAGAAATACCATTCATTGATGCCTTAATGTGAATGAGTTTTACATTCGAAGGTAGAGTGGAATGAGGGGTAGAGAAATAGAAGATTATTTTACAGTTCAGAAAGGTTGATTTTCATCTAGGATATAAAGGCTCAGGTTAACCAGAGGTCTATTTATCTCACACTCAATCTTAACTTTAAGATTTCTATTTCTTTACTGAAAAAAGCATTTATACATAAACAACAGATAAAACCTGCAGGCTAACGGGAAGAAGGTCTTCATGTAAGAGGCCTGGTGTAAGAAAACGGGGAGAATATGTTAACCATTCAGAAAGTTTTTGAGCGATGAAATAGTGTATGGCATAAAGATCCAGAAACAACAAACAGGATAGAATTCTTATTAAGATTGTGAATCCAATGGGTTTCCTTTTCAGATAATTCAGGTACTGTTTGAAATAAAGTTTTCAAAATTGTCCATAAAGGTTAACAAATTAGTTTTGATTTGAAATATCACAACCATTTTTTCTTGCTTTCTTGAGATTAAGGCTGAAAGAGTTTCATTGCATTTTTACTAGAAATGAGCTCTTTCAGTGTGCTCTTTTAAATGCTATTAAGGGCTACCTATGGTCTGAATAATCTATTTTTATGAGATAAAAATAATATATGGGTAAGTTACCAGATAATGGATTTTCAGATCTCCATTAACAGCCATCTGCCAAGATTTCATGTTACTACTTTAGTGTCTATGTTTAGGACACTGTTTAGTGAATCAGACTAAGAGGCAGCTCAGTTTCACAATCTAGGTCATGTGATCACAGCTGTGGAAGAGAGAAGTGGGCATCTGGCCCATAGAGAGGTCCTTTGCCACCATTTCCCTGCTAATTACATTATACATAAACTGTCTCAGTTGAGAAGCTCTGATGCAGGTTTTTTTGAAATACTTCTTTGTTTCCACCTACTTTCATTGGAAGCAGCTAAATAGGAGTCCTCAAGCTGGAAATCTGAAAATTCTCTTTGATTTTCGTCTATTTCTCATCTTTCGCTTCCTAACAATTGCCAAGTCAATATAATTTCATCATTACTTTCTTCTCATATTTTATCACTACTGTGTTTAA
The DNA here is from genome assembly GCF_047675955.1 of Chlorocebus sabaeus. Lineage (NCBI taxonomy): Eukaryota > Metazoa > Chordata > Mammalia > Primates > Cercopithecidae > Chlorocebus > Chlorocebus sabaeus. Next base: position 84,176,369 of record NC_132926.1, read on the forward strand.
GAAACTTCCCAGTATCAATGAAAAAAAAGAAATATTTTTATGTATATATTCTTATAAATTATATATATGTTACTATCATTTCTACTACTTTTGGAGTCAGATAGGTCACTTCATCCCTCCACATATCTAGCACCCCAGACATGCTAGGAGACTCTCTGGTACCATTGTTGGTTCTTTCAAATCTTAATTCCTGCTTTTCCCTGGGCATGAAAATTCATCTCATCTTGTCTGGTTATTGACGTCACACTCATGCTTCAAGATTCAAGACTTTTCATTAAACATTTCAATGAACAACTCTGTTTCACATTCCTACTTGAGCACATTAGGCTGCGTGCCAAGTGCTGGGTGCTCACATGCGTGCTTCTCTGTCAAGTCATCTCCACACTTCTACATCAGAAATAAGAGTGACTCATAAGTGGAGTTGAACAATGAGAACACATGGACACAGGGAGGGGAACATCATACACTGGGGCATGTCAGGGGGGTGGAGGGACTAGGGGAGCGATAGCAGTAGGAGAAATACATAATGTAGATGACAGGTTGATGGGTGCAGCAAACCACCATGACACATGTAGACCTATGTAACAAACCTGCACATTCTGCACGTGTATCCCAGAACTTAAAGTATAATAATAATAATAATAAAGAGTGTCATTATCTGCTCCCTTCCAGCTCTCATTTCACCTCGACTTGTGTTAGAGTTATCTGTTCAAATGCTTGTCTTCTTCACTGTATTGGAAGCTCTTAACATAATATGTTTAAGAACTACTATGATCCTTTATGTATGAAGATTCTTTTGTTGAAATAATAAAGAAATTAATGAATAATGATTAGAATGTAGGTGAATGGACTTCTTGTTCCAAATATAGATTAGACACTCAAGTTTACTCTGCCTACATCCCACCAAACACTGAATGATTGTAAAGTTATTAAATTAAGAATAAATTCGTTAAAACTCTGAGAATAGAAAGAAGAAGAAAATCGAACTAAGATTAAGGCACATTTCAGGAAAAATAAACATTACCATTGGAGAAAAATGCAGCAGAGGAAGGAAGTTATGTGTGTGTGTGTGTGTGTGTGTGTGTGTGTGTGTATTTTAATTTTATTTGGTTTTTGTTTGTTTGTTTCTCATGACGAAATTCGTGGTGTTGATAAATATAACAAGTCAGAATAGGAGACAGAGCACAAAATGAGATGGTTGATCAAAAACTGCAATTGCATAAGCTACACAAATCAGTGTCCTGAACAAGTGCAGTAGCCATATTTACCCCCTGCGCTAACACAAGAAACATACTAAGAAAATTGAGCAATTGATATGGGTGAAGCTAGAACGTTCTAAGACTGGAGAGTTATCCCTGTTTCAGTTATCTATTACCGCATGATAAAAGGTTCCAAAAGTTAGCAGTTTAGCTCATAAATATATGGACTAGGATTGGGGGCACTGAGAGTTTTCCGCTGCACAAGGGTTATTCAATGAGCTGCAGCTGGCTTGCAGCTAGGCTGGACTAGAAGGTCTGAGAAAGCTTAACTAACGTTGCTTCCTCAGTGCGCCTCCATGTGGCAGCCCTCTCTATACATGGCTAGCTTGGGCTTCTCGATAGCATGATGGCCTTGAAACAGTGGGTCCTTTCAGAAGGCCATTGGCTTCCAAGTGGTAAAGGCAGAGACCATAGATTTTTTAAGGCCCAGACTGGGAAGTTTTATACAGTCACTTCTGCTATATTCTGTTGGAAAAACAGATAAGAAGGAAAGCCCAGATTCCAGTAGAGGGGAAATAGACTTCATAATTAATGAGGTCAAGGTAAAGTCACACTGCAAAATAGCCTATGGGATAACAAGTATTTTGGGAACCAATTTTGGAAACACACCTTCTGCCTTCAGTCCACAAAAAATTTCCTCTCTCATGAAAAACACACTCGTCACTTTCCCCCCAAATTTCATTCTATTAAATCAGACCTAGGCTTGAGAACAATTTCTTTATCTAAATTGGGTCCAGGTGCAAATAAGTTTCTTCAGGTATTATTCTTTGGGCACAGCATCTTATCTTCAGAGATGAATGGATAAAAAACTAAAAGACATTTTTCTTGACCCACACCCAATGTATATGGGGAAAATAGAGACAGAATAACTGCAACAGCCCCTGTTGCAAAAAAGGAGGAAAACAGGAAACTACACAGTAGTCAGTCATCCACAGCAATTTTGAAATCCACCTAGCGTATGTCGTCAACCCCTGCTGCTCTGGGGAAAATAAATGTACACTGATTAAAGTCCAGCTCTGCTCTCCAGAAGCGGGTCTCCTGGCAGTGTAGCTATACCATGTTGCTGTACCATGTTGCAAAAGACATTGCCCATATTTGCAGCTGAGTGATTTTCTCAACTTGTTTCCTATGTGTGAAAGTTTGGGGGTCCATAGGCCTCACTTCATTTTGAAATCTCTTGTCCATTTCAGTCCAAACTGGTACAGTTTCTATTAAAGATATGTGTCTTTCCTATACATTGAATTATAACCCCACTCCTTAGACAAAAGACATGTATGTGCCCCTCTGCTTCAGTTTGTGAATCAGGGTATCATAGGACAAATCATTTCATATCCTTAGGTGCCCTTTATTCAAGCAGAGATCAAAGCAATATACTACTTTTTTTTTTTTTAATTTCTTCACAAAGCATCTTCCAGGAAGATCTTTGACTTAATATTGACCCCAAAGCCACATTTTATAGGCAGCGTCTTGGATTTAATTTTGGCTCTGCATCCATTTCCTAATTTGGAGACTATGCCAGCTGGAGGAGCTGGGAATGAGACATAGTTTTATTTTCTAACCTGGCACATCCTAAGTTAAAAATAGTTCCTGTAAATTCTGCTTGAATATGAAACAGCTCCTTTTTTGGTTGATTTCTCTCACTTTATAATGGACAATTAAAAGAGGTCAGTTAAAGTTTCCAGCATTCTCCCTGGAAACTTCATTAGCCATATTCACTCAAAGGCTAGGCTTCTTGTGGGCTGCTCTTAGCCACTATCTGAGTGTGGTAGGGATACAAGGTAGGCCCCTCCATACAGTAACAAGTACATCTAAAATTAAAGAGTTGAAACTACAACCACTGTATTTTGTTTATGATTCTTTGGATTGGGATTTGCGGCAGAGCAGTGCTTCTGCTCCATTTATTTTGGTCTGGGATCAATCTCTCAGCTGGTAACTGGGCTGGGCAAAAAGATCCAGAAAGGCTTTGTCTGCATGTTTGTCATCACCATGCTGCTTCATGTAGATTTTCTTTCTTTATGTGGCTGAAGTGATTTTCTTCATGGTCATCTCAGGGTATTTAGACATTTAGACTTCTTTCATGGCATCTCATTTCCAAAAAAAAAAAAAAAAAAAAAGCCTTATTAGCAAATTATATGGAAAGAAATTGCATGATCTAAACCTCAGTCTCCTATGTTACATGTAGTCATTTTTGTTGCATTCTCATGACCGAAGTAGGTAACACGCCCAGCACAGATTTCTGCAGAGTGGAAATAAACTCCACATTTGATGGAGGCCAGTGTGGCAAACATAAAAGTGAATTGCTCAGCTCTTCAGCAACAGGGAGAGTGACTGGTTGACATCTCCAGCTGTTGCACTCTGACTGTACCACCATAGTACACTCAAAGACCACACTTCCTGCTCTCTCAGCCAATGACTGAGAGTGGCAGGAACACAGAGGCAGGCTCACCTTACAAGATGCAGAAATTCTTTAACTTGCTACTTTGTCCCGAGAGCTTCCCAAGAGCCTGGCATAATATTTCTAGGAACTATGCTGCCATCTGAGATGACCTATTCTGCCTTTATTCCTTCCCTGTCTTCACAGAGGTCAGGCTTGTTTCATGGTCAGAAAACTCTTTGCACCTTATCTTCCTTCTTATCATTCCTGTTCCTCTAATGGGTGTTTTCCCCAATTAATGTTTTGCACCTCTAATCTTGGTATCTCCTTCTCAGGGGACCCAGAGTAACCCAGACTGAAAAGGTCACAACAAAGCATGTAGGATGAGACCCTACTGTGGTTTGCACACTAAGAGAACCAGAGGGTTTACCTGAAACCTCACAGTCAACATGCCCTGCCAATACAGAGAGCGGACTATCAGAGAAGAAATCAATAACAGTAGAAAAGACCCATTAATCTACCTAATTTTTCATTCATAAACATGAATAAACAGCCAAACCCCACCAGACACTTGAAGTAGATCAGCATCAGAAAGGCAAGGTCTATGATAAACAAGATAAAATATTATTTTCCAGAGGAAGTGGAGATGAGAATTTTCATCAGAATTTTTCTTTCCTGTGTATTGTTTTTGAAAACAATTAAGGATATACTTCTATAAACTGAAAAATAAATGAAGAGAAGCAGGAATAAATATTTTGGGGGAAAAAGGTCTAGATCCCTTAAGGTGGCCTAGAAGGCCTTCTGCAGGAAGGGCCTGGATTCACTTTCCAGTCCTCAACCTCAGGGCTGGTCTCCACACATCTTGGTGCATGACTCTCATTAAGAGCTTATAGTTTTCTCCAAGATTAGGGCTGTTCTAAGTCTCAATGTCTCAGCTCCTCTCTCACAGTACATGTGCTCAGATACATATGTCTTGAAGTTGGAATTAGACAGTAAACACTACACTCACTCAACTCTGTTTCTTCTTCTTCATCTTTTCCTCTCTTCTGGATATTGTAGAAATTTCTATACAAACCAGAAATCAGGAGACCACAGTATTCATTTATATTATATAACATTTTGTCTGAGACTTTAAAAATTGAATGTCATGATAAATGTATTCTCATGAACTCAAACTGTGAAGATTCAGTCTCTTCATCAGTAATATTGGTTTTATTTCATGTGTAAAAAAGCAGATCAATGTGGCTTCACAGATATTCAGCACTTGGGTTATATTATCTTTTGTTTTTAACATTTTCTTATACTTCTTATCTCTATGGCATAAAAGTTGCCCTCCTGAATCAAGTTCCATCTACCATTTCCAGAATAGTTAATTTTTTTTCTGGTTCTTAGTAATACATTGGTTAGTTGGTTTATATTCCTAATGTTGGAAGAGAAACAATGTAAGCTTTTTATTTCTTTGACTACAAAAGGAAGTTAACTAGAGAAATAGAAATGGACAAATTATTCTAAGTCAAAAATAGGACAGTGACTCATATTATTAGTATGACTTTAAGTCCTGTCAAATGAAAGTCTTCTCTAGGCATGTATTGTAAAATGATGGACATAACATGAGGAAGTTACAGAGTGATAAGCTGGACAGCTAGAAGTATTTGAGTATTATTACTTTCCCCTTAAAAACTGGAAAAGTACCAAGACAGGCCATTAAAACAGGCAGAGTGAGAAAGAAATAAACCATTGTCTTTATAGAAATGCACATATTACTTTTATGAATATTATTTTTAAAGTTGAAAGTAAAGAATATCAAAGAAAATGAGTAAAGACCAGCTGGACTTGGCAGAAGCCTAGGGATGTGCCTTCCTTCCATCTGAGATGAGGTTCCATTCTCCAGGAACGATGACTGTCAATCTTACCTTTCTGGCTCTTTGTGTCCATCTTTCATATGGGGTTGAGACTGTAAAATCGCCCAGAATCCTTGCAGTCCACAGTTTAAGAACATTATGAAAACTCCAGTTGGGCTGGATCTTTTCCTTTCATTTATTTCAAAGCTATAGTTAGATTCATGTAGGTGCCATTCGAAAATGCAGTCTATTGAACCCATACAAATGAAATCAGCAGAGTGCCTCTAGCAACCACACTGCGGTAACCACACTGTCCACAATCTCAATTCAAATTCCAATGTTATGCTCAGACAAAAAGTGCTCTTCTTTTTTGCACTTAAATATAAGAGCAAACCGGTAGAGTGGGAAAGAACATGTTTATAAGCCTAAAAAATCCTCTTATTGTTCTAATTAGCATATATACATAAACATGAATTCATCTCAATGTGTGACACCTAATTTATGAGTAAAAATGCTATGTGGAAGTTCCAAATACTTATTCAAGTGAAATGTTTTACATATTGATACATTTTATTGTTTTTTACTTATTCATGTATAAGTGATTTGGAAAATGATTTGGAAAACATTCAGCATCTTAATGGAAATAAATACCAGAGTTTTGCCTACAGGGATGATTTTATATTGACAGAGAAAGAGAGAGGAAGGAAAGGGGAGAGGAGGAGGAAGGATGTGAGAGGAGGCAAGGAAATGGAAGGTAAAACTGCAGTGCCTGAAGCAAGTCTGTCATGATTCTTATTCCCACATAATTTTAAAAAGCACTAACAGTTGTGCTTTGTTATTCAATAACATAATTACTTTACAATTACCTGTATTCTAATTTTACCTCGAAAGAGTGTGTAACTAAAAGAAACAAGGGTGGCATTGGTGAAAATAACACAAAAATATACATTTTAAAAATATTAGATACATTTGAAATCAAAGAAGTGAAAATGCTTAAGAAACCTGTTTATGCACCAAAATCTATGTGCATGAGAGCACATGTGAAAAATAAGGCTGTGATTCCAAGTTGTGGTTTAACATCCAGAATTTTATAAGGTTATTAAGTTGTACCACAGTATCTATTAATTACTGACCTTTGCCACAGAAACTTGGCATGAACTGTTCTCTTCAGGAAATGGATACAGCAAGAGACCCTCTGGTTTCTGTTAGATTTATACAGAATATTGAGCTGATCAAGTCATGTTTACGGTAACTGTCCAAATAAAGACTATAGAAAAATATGATAAATTGGCCTTAAAGTGGAAAGTCTGAGTGATATTGATTAAGTGGCCTGAAAATTTAATTTCAATTAAACCATTCTTAATGAACTTCCTGGCGATTAGGCAGTTCTTTACTTTGTTTACCCTATTAGTGTAAGAAAATCAGGAAAATGCCATAATGATACAGGAAATCCCAAACATACCATAATAGAAGACATGGACTCTGGATGAGATTTTTTATATGGTATCATTTTTCTGCTTTACATTTTTCAACAGTAAACTTGGCATCTGTCCAATACTTACGATGTTTTATGTATGTGCAAAATCATTCCATTCTCAAAAGTACCCGATGAGCCTGCCAGCATTATTATCCCTATCTTTTATATAAAAACACTGTGGTATGGAGAGGTAAACAACTTGTCACTAGTCACACAGCTTCCCAGTAGCTTTGTCCGAAATATCTTTCATAACACACAAGGCCCATTCTGATGTGGTCTCCGGTATATATATAATTTTTCTGGTACATATATGTGGCCTCTGGTCTCCTCAAGAGCCAGGCTTCCCTTCTTTTAAAACCCTGCCGGTCACCATGCTAAATTTCTTCAGTTCTTTGAACAAGTGATACCCTATTGGAGAATAATAAATTATTTCTGCCTTCATCTTGCAATGGTTATAATAATATTGAATAATTGTTCACTATGAAATAATACCAGATGGATTTGTCTTTCTATATAGCAACTTTCAATTAATAGGTCAGTATTATTATGTGGTCCCCTCCTTACCATGCTGAGATATAATAGTATAAAATTAATTAAGTAGTACATATTTAGAAAAAATATAGAAAAAGGAACATTTCCATTTTCTTGAGTGAGTTGCAAATAACTCTACCAATCCAAAGTGTGAAAGAAAGCATTAATTGATATTTATCAAGCCTCTAGACATCAAAAGAAAGTTTAATGTATGGAAGAAGAATTAAAGACTAACTAGATCTCTGGAAGCAAAATATATCCTAGCAATTCCCAGACATAATTTATCATGAGTATCATGCATGACTTACAGAAATGTTAATAGAATAAACTGATTTCTGATTGCACCAGCAAGCCTACTTATAGAATCAGATACCTTTAAGTGTTTTAATATTTATGGCTGATGTATGTCAACTTCCTAGAAACAATTTCAAGTTAACAAGTATTTGTATGAAAGACCTCTATATTCTAGGATCATATGTCCAAAAAAGGGGGCCAGTACTCCGAGAAAGACAATATTCAAGAATAGCTGCACATAATAAGAAGTCATCACCAATATGTTACATCAATTATTTTGGCTTAACTGAGTCATCTTCCTCTATCTCCCGAAAATGAAGAGATATTGGCAGTGACTAGAATGACTCATAACCACAATAACAAATTTCACAAACATTCTCAAGAGCTTGAGCCACAATTCATAAGATAACAGCTATTAACATGTAAACCAAGAGTCCCTTATAACAGAGAAGCCAGATTGTAAAAAGAAGCTGAATTATACAACATTCTACTGGTCCATACATAAATGTTTACAAGTGTCACTTTGGCTGTTTAGTTAATCATTGTTTTAGTTTCAAGATGAGTCTTTCACTTTTCAATCTCGAATTAGGAAATCCTTTCATTCTCTTTTATTCTTTTCTGAAATATCCTTTTAAAATGGTTTTCCTAGTGGTTTAAATTCTGATATTTTATATATTTCTTGGGTTTGCAGTCTTAAATATTTGAAGACATTACTCTACACTTGGTCTAAGAATTTTCCACCTAAGAAGGGACATATTTATTTCAATTTAAAATAATTCTTTAGAATCCAAAGACGTAATTGAAATTATTTCACATGGGAGGAAACAAAACCTCTGTCTAATATATCAAATCTATATTCACCATATTTTCTTCAAGACATCTAAATTATTATGTATTTCAAAACATTTAAAATCAAAGAAATTTGTAGTGAATTAAAATTTTTTCCCATGTTTTTCTGGATCTAAGAAGTTTTTATTTGAAAAAATAACATTGCAATAAATCAAATCAAATGTGGGCATTTCTATACAATATCACATTTTTAATTTTTAATATCAAATTTTTAATTTTAAAAATGTATACTTTTGTATATATATAGTATTAAAATAATCAAAGTTATAAATGAAAAAGTCTGTTCAGATTAAAAATGGGTAGGATAGAACCAATACACAACCTAGTAATAATATTAATTCCTACATATGGGCTTCTCTACATATAGTCCATTTCTCCTTCCAAATCCAAATCCTTCCAAATCTATCAAGCATGTATCCTGGGAAGCTGATTGACATAGATGACACAAATGGTTTTCTTTACCCCATGGCTTCCTCAGTAGTAGGCACTGGCAGGAGAATAGTGGAGGGTAAATATGATAATTTGAATGATGTCCCCTCAAAAATATCCATATTCAAATCCTCAGAATATATGAATGTTACCTTACATGGCAAAGCAGACTTCGTAGCTATGATTAAGTTAATGGTTTTTGATATGGAGAAATTATTCTGCATTACCTAGTGGGCACAATCTAGTCATAAGTTTCCTCACAAGAGGGAGGTAGGAGGGTCAGAGTCAGAGAGACAGTGAGAAAGAAGGTGTTGTGAAGATGGAAGCAGAAGTCACAGTCAGGGAGAGACACGAAGATGCTACACTTCTGGCTTTGGAGATAGAGAAAGGGAGCATAAGCCAAAGAATGCAGGTGTCCTCTAGAAGCTGGAAAAGGAAAGGAAGCAGATTGGCTCCTGGAGTCTCCAGAAGGAGCACAGCCCAGCCCTGTAACACCTTGACTTTTAGCCCACCGAGACCCATGGGGGAGTTTTGACCATCAAGAACTGTAAAGTAATAAATGTATGTTGCTGTCAGTCACTAAGTTTGTGAATACTTATTACAGCAATACCAGGAAACTAATACATAGAGTAAACACACGGTAGTCCTTCCCTCAGTCCCTTGTCTGCAGATTAACCATGAGCTGAACAAGTTCCTCTACTGAAGGCCAGCTCTGGTCAAGTGGCCCTCTCCATGCTAATAGCTTCTCTGGGATCTGCAATCGCTCTATCCCTCCATTTTTAGGCCTCAGGGCCACCTGCACTTGTTAGTTTCTAATTAATCCCTTGTTAGTTTCATTAATCCCTGCCCAAACCTATGTAAGTAAGCAAACTGTCTAATTACCTGAATTTCAGTGTGAGATGTTTCCTGCTGGGACTCTGAAATCCTGCAATATGCAACCAAGCCTTGAATAGAAACTCACTCAGAGTTAGTCCTGCCAAGTATTCCTCTATGTACTTTATTTATGTGTGCATTATGTCTCACTTTTCATGGGATTCCATATTCATCTGTTCAAATTCATTCATTTGACATGTATTTTTGATTGCCAACTATGTGCCAGCCTTCATGCTAGTTAGTGAACATACAATGTTGAGCAAAAGTAGGCAAGAAATTGCCCTAATACAGCTTACAACTGTATAGAGGAAGGCAGACATTAATGAATGAATCACAAAATAAGTGTAATATTGTGTAAGTGCAATGAAAGAGAAGTGTTATAAGAACTTAGAAAGAATTTTCCCAGCCAGGAAGGCCAGGTGAGATTTATGTGAGGAGGTAACATGTAATTGAAAAGCTTAGGGTAAAGAGGAGGAGGAGGAAGGGCCACATTAGGCAACGTGAAAATATGTGCCAGATCCCTACAGCAGGAAGGAACATGGTGAGTATCAGGTCACGAAAAACAAATTGCAGTGGATGGGACAGACAGTGAGACAGATATATGACTGGAAAATCTGAAGAGGCCAGACTATCAATGTTTATGTTAATGAGTTTTCTGGTAAGTGTATATGTCATGGGAGTGGGGCAGATGGGTAGCAGTTTGATATGTTTGATAAGGCCTGCTTCATGTTTTCAAAATATCATTCTGAAAGAAAAGTAGAAAACTCTTTGGAAGTAAATAGAGTACATTCATTTATACATTCCTTTAGTCATCAACAAACATAATTGAGATTTTCTTAAGTAGTAAGCACTCTTGTAGTTATTGGTAATATAAGGAGGAACTGGGCTGTCAAGAGTCCAGCCTTATAAAGCTGAAATTCTAACGAAGGAGACAGATACTTTGACAAGTATGTATTGAGTAGATACTATATACCAGTGAGTGCTCTAGGTACTTAGGATAAATCAGTGATCAACACAATAGAAAACCCTGCCCTCACTGAGTGAACATTCTAGTAACAATAAAAGAATACAGGTTATAATATGATGTGATATTAGAACTCATGTACAGAGAAGTGGTATAAAGGAAAAAAAGATAATATTATAAGGTGTACTTATAAGGGTGGACATAGAGGATGTGCTGGAGTAGAAAAGATAGCAAGCGATTACACCATCTAAATAAAATAGGGAGTACCTGGAGCAATCGTTTGAATGACATGAACATAGAGTGAAGTAGTTTGATTCAATAAACATTTGGAGGAATTTTTGCTGAGTTGGCAGCAGCTCTGGTATGAGAGTGAAGAAACAGGAGGTTTTGAATATGACTGCTAGATGTTTGGGGCGATGTCATTCACAAAGCTAGAGAATACTGGAAAAAGGCTAGGTTTGCATGAGAACATCATGTGTTTATTTTTCTATGTGTTTAATTTGCACAACCTAGTTGTATACACAGATTTATTGTTTGGAAAATAGGTCTGCTCCAGAGAGATGAATTTGTGAATGTTCTCATTTAAGTAGTAAATGAATCCAGAAGAATAAAGATCATCAGTGGAGAAGCTATACATTGAGATAGATTTTTAACTTGAGTAACTACACATTTAATTTGGAAATAAAGAGGGACAAATTTCCTAAGAAGCCAGGAAGGTACAGTCACAGAAGGAGAGAACAGTGTCATGAAATTCCTGAGAAGAAAGGGCTATAAATCTATCTGTCCTTCTGGGATCGTGGTTCATTGAAGATAAGTTTAGGTAATTCATTTTCATATCATTCCCCAGCTGCAGACACATGGCACAGGGGTATGCACATAGAAGATATTTTTTAAAAATTATTTAAATACACGTGTCACTATGTCTATTTACTCTAACCGATTGGTGCCTACACAGGAACGCTTTCATTCTGGTGGTACCAACCAGGCATGCACGTGGCAGGCTCTCTCTCACTTCCTCTCTGCATTTTTCTATTATAGAGTGAAAAATAAAATAAATGTAAGCGACATTAAATATTTGATGTTTATTTATAAATAAATTAAATATTTATAAAAATAAACATCCAGCAAGTCATTAAATGAAATAATCATTTTTGTTTTAAATAATTTGCTGCTTTCTAAGTCAGCATATGCAATGAACTGAATATTTGTGACCCCTCCAAAATGTATATACATATAAATTCTACCTCCCAATGTAATATATTAAGAGGTGAGGACTTTGGGAGGTAATTAGGACATGAGGGTGGAGCCCTCCTGGTACATCAATACTCTTATAAAAGAGACCACAGAGAGAGTTTGCACTCTCTTTCTACCAGATAAAGATACAACAAGAAGTCAGAGTCTGTAACCAGAAAAGGACCTTTGCCAGAATTCTATTATGCTGACACTCTGATCTCGGGCTTATCAGCCTCCCTGCCTCCAGAACTATGAGAAATAAACTTCTGTTGTTTAAACCTACACTGTCTAAAACAGCAATACAGAGACACTTTAATAATAGCAAAGCAGCTTCCCCAATCACCATTCCAGAATTGGGAACAAGCTAAAATTTCAATAAAGGCAAACTGTCCTTACGGTTCTTAAACATATGCTTTAGAATTGCTCTAAATTCCAACCAAATTAGATAAAGGCCTACCTTAGAATGCTAATGTCATAACTACATCTCTGAATACTCTTTAAATCGAAATATCTATTTACCCATCTATTTTCATGAATTGTTACAAATAAAAAATAAATCTGTAATCTAGGCTAATGAATAACATACATTTTGTTCACATAGTTAAAAGGATGAAAAAGTAAACAAGGAAAGCAGCATGAATTCTTACATACAGAGGACAGAAAGGAGTGAGAATTTGGGCAGTAAATCTCCATTTGAATGAATTATTTGCTTAATTTACCCAGACATAAGTCAGTTAGATAGCTTTTTCAAAGAGCAGGAAAAAAAAATTAGGTATAAGATTCCTGTCAAGTGCATCTTCAGTCAATTCCTGGATGTTTTCATGAGATACTTTGCAACCTACTTTCTTGTTTTAATTTTATTTTGTTGCTCAGAATCTCAGATCAGATTTAATCAAGATTTTTATGTCTTATTTATGGAAAGAAAGGGTGAGCCAATTTTTATAAACATTCCATCAATAGCCAGCCTAAGTTACCCTAAGGACTGAGAAATATGAGATTTTTGTGTCCATATGGGGAACTGAATGGCCCTAATCAGAAATGGTTTCCTCAGACTAAAATTTAAATTGGCTAGAAGGGATAAAATTGGTAAGGTCATAGAACAATTCCACGCATTTTCAGTCCACATATTTCAAACTATAGTAAATAAATAGGTCTTTAAGCTGGTGCTTGCATCAAGTAAAGAGCAAGATGGTTAGTTAATTTAAAAAAATGCTGACTACTTATAACTCAGAGTGTTCTAAATACATAACGAGGATTCGTTTTGAGCAGGTATAGTAAGACACACAGACACAAAAACCATTGCCACGAAGGAAGAAGTTATTACAGTCACAGTCTCCTAGAAACACGAGGCATGGCGCACCTGCAGAGCCACACAGGGAAGCACTGAAGGGAGATGAGCAAGTGAAGAGAGAAGGGGATTTTGTGGGAGAAGCCTTTGCTGTGGTTCCTACTTTTCAAGGGAAGGAATGGACAGAGCAGACTAAACACATGTTAAAATTTACCATCAGTGACAGAAGGCATTAAGAAAATGTGGCACATACACACTATGGAATATGATGCAGTCATAAAAAAGGATGAGTTCGTGTCCTTTATAGGGACATGGATGTAGCTGGAAACCATCATTCTCAGCAAACTATTATAAGAACAGAAAACCAAACACCGCATGTTCTCACTCATAGGTGGGAATTGAACAATGAGATCACTTGGACACAGGAAGGGGAACATCACACACCGGGGCCTATTGTGGGAAAGAGGGAGGGGGAGGGATAGCATTAGGAGATATACTTAATGTAAATGACGAGTTAATGGGTGCAGCACAACAACATGGCACATATATACATATGTAACAAATCTGCACATTGTGCACATGTACCCTAGAACTTAAAGTATAATAATTAAAAAAAAAATTAAGATTGGATGACTTGAATGATTTCTGTAGAAGTCTGAGAAAAGGAGATGGGTGGGGATGTGAATTCAGGGTGGATTGGCTTGCATATCAAAGGTACATTGGCAGGCAAGTTGTTTGTTATCTCTAGGAAGCAGTTAATCCTGGGAG